>NC_042622.1:131442342-131778244 GCF_901001135.1 Rhinatrema bivittatum | reverse complement strand
TCTTGCAGTAGCATGCTGTATCTATTGCAATGGGCACAATAATGACCTGGGAAGCCCAACAACAATAGTGTTATAATAATCCAAATTTATTAACACTAAAGGTTGTGCTACTGTTCTGGATAGGTCCGAATCTAGAAAATACTGAAATGGTCTGAGCATTTTTAATTTGTAAAAAGATATTTTGATTAAATGCTCAATATGTACTTTAGAATTTAAGGAGGCATCAATATAGAAGCCAATCATTACTATATATAGTGAATGCATAATATTCAGGAATTGCATTATTACTTTGATTGTTTTTTTAAATTCCTGACCTCTTGGTATTAGAACTGTAAATCTGGTGATTTAGTTCTAATGTTTTGTTTTTTTTTACCTAAAATGAGGACAGATAAGTACCATAAGGCCCATCTATTCTGCTCAGCATAGAAACATACATAGAGTATTTAGTTCGTTTTGTTTTTTTTTTTTTATCTTACGTCATGATGTGTTATGGCTTAAATCAACAGGTTAGGCAGCTCCAGTTCTGGAGAGCCCCCCAGGCAGATCTCGTTCTATGAATAACCAAACTGGGCATGTAAAATGAGCTCTTAAACTTAAATGTATGTGCCGACAATGCTCTTTCTTTCCTTCAGAACATTTATTGGACATACATAACTTGGAAGTTTCCGCAGCAGTCACAGAAATGGTAGAACTTGAGGATATTCAGATGTTTTTCCAAAAAGCTTTTAAGACAGAAATTACTAGGGGCATAGAAGTATATTTATTTATTTATTTATTTATTTATTTATTTTATTTATTTACTTTTGTATACCGACATTCGATCTGAGATATCACATCGGTTTACATTCAGGTACTGTAGGTATTTTGTTGTTTTTTTTTACATATATAAAGAATGACTTATCCATCTTTTTTTACATATATAAAGAATGAATTGTCCATCTTTGAATGTGCTGTCAGTAGCTTTAATTTTCTTTTTATTGAAGTGACCTATATTTCTCTGGATTTTAATTTTATAAACAAAGGGCTTTGAAAGTTATTTTTTTCTAACTTGCCAGTGCATTCCCTAGTGTGCTGTATGTCATCTGCACAGAAATCGGTGCACAGCACATACAATTTACTGCTTGATTCATTACGACCACTCTGCAAAATCTATATAAGTGATTATTGACCAGCAGGACCACTTCAGCAACCATGTTTCTGTGTTTTGTTTTGTTTTTTAATGCATGTTCACAGATGAACGAGTGGGAGACTTCCCCTGTGGAGAAGAACTATCTGCCAGAGAGTGCGAGGAGGGAACAGTATGCAGGGAATACTGGAAAGGCCCTAACTTTGGAATCACCAACTTTGATAATATTTTTTTCGCTATTCTCACCGTCTTCCAATGCATCACTATGGAGGGCTGGACGGATATCCTCTACAATGTGAGTGCCGGAATACTGTTATAGCATTATCTCATTTGTGAACTCTGTGCTTCTTTTGTCCAAGGCAAGGCTGTTGCAACTTTGTCCAGGTGCTATATTTATTATTTTGCCTAGCACTTCGGCAGCTTTTGCACTTTTAGGGCTGTTTAATATTCTTCCATATGCAGTCTATACAGTTAGAAAAGTCTGAAATGTGTTAATTGGCATATAAGGTATAATTCTGTCCAAGTTCTACATTTTTTTTTTTACGTAGCATTTAGAAAATGTATTTCAGCTTTGTTTTCCTTCGAGTGGGCGTGGTTCTTCAGCAGTTCAGTTTGTACCAAGCAAACTTCTAAAAAAAATGTCATGATATGGTAATGATATAGGTCCAAGTGTTGGAAGTAGTAAGTATGGTAAGAATGCCAAAATAATTAGGAGACCAGGAAATCAGGCAGATTAATATTTTATTATCTTTACTGCAAACTACAATTACAATGAATAATTGTACAGTGGATACATTAAGGTATTTTCTGTTATTAACTTTCTCTTGGGATTTTAGAGGTTATATGTAGCAGAAAGAAAGATTTGATAAATTATCCTACTGATAATGCTTAGAACGTACTCTCCAGGATCTGGCCAAAACAGCTTTCTATAGATCAAATAGGGTGGGAGTTTTCAGATGATGAATCTCTGCTCTGTATTGCTTCTTGTAGAATGATGAAGATAACTCTGCAGGTTATGTGTTGTGTGTCATTATTATACAGTACCTTTTGCAGCTTGCAACTCTCTCAATCATAGGTCACGTGCATGCTGGACAATGTCTGTGGAAATTTCCATTTTAAATGCTGCTTTGGCTTCACAAGCAAGTGTGTCTCCAGCTGTTTTGGTAGAACAGAAGAGCAGCCTTGATTGTGTGTTTGCCTGCATGCAACAGAAACTGCAGACAGAAGAATTGTTCGTGTTTGCTGTTTTGCTGAAGTCAACATTTTGTAGCCTTTCATCTTTGCCATAGCAGTTGTCATAACTTCAGTTTTCTTCAACCCCTGCCTGGAGCCTTGGCACAAGCATTAAATGCAGTACATAGTACAACATAACCAAAATCACTGCCACATAAACTGATGGGAGGCAAGAGAAAATGAGATGCTAGCCACAAATATTTTATTTTCTGTAATTGAAACCCAGAAAACAGGCAATAGTTACGCATGTGGAAGGGAAACCGGTGTATACTCTAGAGCAACAAGGCTTCATTGGGGGTGTCAGAAAATTTTTACAGCAAATTTGATATAGGAAGTGAAATTGATATGGCATTGAGACTTTGCTTAAGTTTTAAATATGATACCCATGGAAGGCAGAATTTCAAATCCTAGACAATAGTGTTAAGAGATTTCATTTGTGAGTAGGTAGGGACTTGGCTGAAAGAGGGTGGGAAGGAATCAGCATGTCATTATTGATGGCACATAGTCCAATGATAATAATATCTGGTACCACATGGGTGAGGGCTTAGACCATTGCTGTTTTTACCAATAATCTGGAGAAATGTATAAAACACAATATTGGCAGTTATGCAGATGGTATCAAAATGTGGTGGTATATATATTATGGGGCAGATTTTTAATCCTACGCACACGGGGTACATTTGTGCGTGCTACCCGGCATGCACAAATGTTCACCCAATTCTATAACATGCGTGCGCTGCCGCGAGCATGTTATAAAATCCAGGGTCGGCGCACGCAAAGGGGTGCACACTTGTGCACCTTGCGCGCGCCAAGCCCTAGGGGAGGCCTGATGGCTTTCCCCGTTCCCTCCGAGGCCGCTCTGAAATCGGAGCGGCCTCCGAGGGAACTTTCCTTTTGCACCCACCCCCCCAGCCCTACCTAGATCCCCCCCTACCTTTGTTGTCTAAGTTATGCGCGCCGGCCGGCTGCAGGTGCGCCATCCCCCGGCACAGCAGCTGTGCCGGAGGACTCGGGACCACCCCTGGACCGCCCCCAGACTGCTAGCATGCCCCTGGCTCCTCCCCTTCCTGCCCCTTTTTCAAAGCCCCGGGACATACGCGAGTCTCAGGGCTTGCGCACGCCACTGAGCCTATGCAAAATAGGCTTGGCGCATGCAGGGGGGGTTTAAAGGGTTATGCGCTTATATTACACGCGTAACCCTTTGAAAATCTACCCCTATCTGTTTTTCACGGACTTCAGCAATCACCAACCATCATCTGAACATGATTTTTTGGCAAGATACTGCAATGGCTTACCATTGCCCTTTAGCATTTAGTCTTCTCAAGTGGTCTCCCATCCAGTTACTAACCAGGACAAACCCTCTTATTTTCTAAAATATGGTAAAATTCAAGCTCACGCAAGGCAGTATTCTAACGGAAACCAAAGGGGCGGATTTTCAAAGGGTTACGCACGTAACCAGAAAACCCGCTCCTCCATGCGCCAAGCCTATTTTGCATAGGCCTTGGCGACACGCGCAAGCCCCGGGGCGCGCTTATATCCCGGGGCTTGAAAAAAGGAGCTGTTGAATGGGCGGGGCGGGGGGGGGGCAGGAGCCGTCACCGGCGCGTGCAACCTACGCCTGCCCAGAGGCAGGCGCAACTTCACGAACAAAGGTGAGGGGAGTTTAGATAGGGCTGGGGGGTGGGTTAGGTAGGGGAAGGGAGGGGAAGGGAGGCGGAAGGAAAGTTCCCTCTGAGGCCACTCTGATTTCGGAGCGGTCTCGGAGGGAACAGGGAAAGCCATTGGGGCTCCCCTAGAGCTCGGTGCACAAGGTGCACAAGTGTGCACCCTCTTTGCGCGCACTACCTCGGATTTTATAACATGCGTGCGGCTGCGTGCGCATGTTATAAAATCGTGCATAGATTTGTGCGCGCCGGGTTGCACGCACAAATCTACGCCCGCACGTAAGTTTTAAAATCTGGCCCATAGTTGTCAGACTGTAATAGTCACTGCAGGTCTCACTGATCTTACAAAGGGATATAGATAACATAAGTGAAATGAACAGTAAAGTAATTTAATATAGAACAATATGGAGTAATATACTTGAGGCATTAGAATAGGCAAGTGTTATAGACTTTAAATGGATATTTAAATTGATAACATTAATTAGGAAAAAAAGACCTTAGTATATTAGTTAATCATGAGGAGTCAGTAACTGTTCATTGCCAAGCAGTAGTAAGCAAAGCTAGCCATGTATTGGAAGCAAGGGACAAACCTGTCACCTATCCATAATACAAAGTCTATTGTAAGGTCACATGTGGTATAGAAGTGACATTCATTGGCAACCATTTTTTGAAGGGGTTAATAAACATGTGGATAAAGGTGAGCCTGACAGGTGTACTGTATATGGATTTTCAGAAGGCATTTGACAAAGTCTCCCATGAGAGGCTTCTAAGAAAATCAAAAAGTCATGGGATAGGAGGCAATGTACTTTTGAGGATTGCACAATGTTCAGAACATTGTGCAATCCTCAAAAGTTCTGGAGACCGTATCTCATAAGGGACAGAGATGGGATGCAGGCGGTCCAAAGAAGGGCAACCAAAATCGTGGGTGGTCTCCATCAAATGACTTATGAGGAGAGGTTGAAGAACCTAAGGGGTACATTTTATAAAAAAGCGCGAGCGCGTATTTTTGTTCACACACCAGGCGCAAACAAAAGTATGCTGATTTTATAAGATACGCGCGTAGCCGCGCATATCTTATAAAATCCGGGGTCAACGCGTGCAAGGGGGTACACATTTGTGCAATTTGCGCGCGCTGAGCCCTGCGCGCACTGCCCATTCCCTCCAAGGCCACTCCGAAATCGGAGCGGCCTCAGAGGGAACTTTCCTTCTGCCTCCCCCCACCTTCCAATCCCTTCCCCTACCTAATCCCCCCCCCCAGCCCTATCTACACCCCCCCCCCACCTTTATTCCCAAAGTTACGCCTGCTCGAGGCAGGCGTAACTCATGCGCGCGCATGGGCCGGAGCCACGCCCCCGGAATGTCCCCAGGCTGGAACCATGCCCGTGGCCATGCCCCCGGAACACCCCGGATGACGCACCACCATGACACGCCCCCGACATGGTCAACAACAATCCTTTTCCATTAGAAAGAAATCAGTAGAACTAGGGGGGTCACAATTTTAAACTCTAGGGAGGAAGACTCAGGAAATATTTCTTCTCAGAGAGTGTGGTAGTTGCCTGGAATGCCCTTCTGGAGGAAGTGGTGAAGACTAAAACTGTGAAGGATTTCAAAGAGGCATGGGATAAATGCTGTGGATCCCTAAAGGCTAGAGGATGGGAGTGAATGATAAGAGACATGGGGGTTGCTTTCTGGAATGGTGGTTACCCTTTTCCAGTAAGCCTTTATACGGTTAATGCAACTCCAACATTGCTCTCTGCTTCAATGGTAAGGGGAAATGAGGAAAAGATGATTTACATTCAGACAGCAACCAACAAGGACATTGAACTATACAGTTTGGGGAAAAAAATAAGCATGGGGGTAACTTGCTTGATGCCCCTAAGGGGTAGATTTTAATATGTGTGCGCATGCGCTTCCCGGCCCGCACACACGGACGCACCGATTTATTAAGATGTGTGCGCCGGCGCCCGCATGTTATAAAATCGTTGGGCCGTGGGTAGTTAGGGGGATAGGGAAGTTCCCTCCCAGTTCGCTCCTTAATTGGAATCATATTTTATAACATGTGTGCGGCGACGCAATCATGTTATAAGATAGCCGCGTCCATGTGCACACGCCGGGAACCGCACCCGATGCGTTTTTAAAAAAAATCTACCTTTTAGTGTAACTAAACAAGGGGGCATCCTCCCAAACAAAGGGGAAACTGATTTCACTACCTTCCGAGGAAGGACTTATTTATTCAAAGAGCATATATTGGTTATATTTTTATCAGACACAGTAAAGACTGCAAAACAAAATAACTTTAAAAGAAAATCAGGCACTTTTTGAAAGAAAAATGTGTTTGGTACAACAATATGAGTTAAAAGTCAGGGAGCCTCAGCCTGGCAGCATTAACTTGGTGTCGGGGTAAGCATTCTGACATAAGAGACAGCCCAGATTCATTGCCCCCACCCCACCCCTCTGCAGGATTTTGAGTCCTGGTGAAGGTTTTGCTCTAAACTGAGACCTTGCAGGTCTCTTATTGGGTCCCACATGTTGAGAAAGTCAGAGCGGGGAATGAATTGTGGCATTGCCCTGCTCATTCCTTTCCCCTGCAGCTTCGTGGTGGTTTCTCCCACCCGCCCTGCCCTCTTTGTTCTATTTGGCATATTTGTTGCCGTTTTGGCGGTAGACCCAAGCCTAGGGTTTATGTTAAACCTTTAAACTAATTAGCTTTGGATCTGGGTGGATGGCATGGTGTTAGTGTAACCAAGAGGGGTGGGGGTGGGCTGCTATGCAATGCAATGGGCGGTCTGTGAGGTCAGCGACAGAGCTTCTGGTATTCTCTTGTTGGGATGTGACAGAGAGGACTGGCCAGGTGGAGGAAGCATTGGTGGGCTGAAGTCAGTATACTGCTGGGATGTGGCGGTAGGCTGTCATGAGATCACGGGAGTTGTGCGTACATTTATGTGGCCTATTAGTTATTGTTTAGCTTGAGTTCTGATGTGTTGAGATAATAAACTGTGGCATTTGTTAAATCCATCATATGCATTCTGTGTATGTATTAAGGGATGGATTGGGAGGAAAACAGGATACCCACTTTCCCATGTTACTGGATTTTAGGGAAAGCACACATCCATGGTTTTAACCCACTTGTAATGTTTGAGGCCAGAATGGAATTTTTAAACTACAGAAATGGCTACAGATTCATTGTATATGAAGGTAGGGAAGGGGCTTAGCACCTTCTGGTCTCTCATATAAAGACGGTTGTTAGATACTTAACAGAAGGTTAGATTCAATGGATCGTGTTATGTAATTGAATAATTGAATGCACTGCTGCTCGATTGTATGCCTTGTTGTCTGTGTACATCAGTTTACATCTGCACGTGACCTGTCATAGTACCGGCTGTTTTTGGGCTTTATTACAGATCAAGTGTAAGAACCACAGCATGGTGTAAAAGGCTTTTGACTTGGTCTCTTTGATTTTTGATTGATCATAACTTGAATTGAAAATTTAAAAAAAACCCTCGAATTCCCATGGGTCCTTTTATATTTTCTAACTTGTTCTTATATGGAATTAATAAAATGAAATGAGAGCCTGCTGCAAAAACCTCTTCTTACGCGTTTCTCATCCTGGGCTTTCATTCTCTTTGTAGGCTTAAATTGAATGCCTTGTACCAGAAGGGTCACAATTAGGCTTCCCTCTGCACACTTATATTTTCATTTATAACAGTAACATAATGAACCAGGTATACTAGTTCATTTCTCACATTTTGTATCCATAGGGGGTAAAAGCTCAGTGCATCTGGCACAGGATACAATAATAGCAAAAGTTTATTCAAGTAGAAGATGGTATATAATTATTAGGGATGTGAAGTCGTTTTTTAAACGATTAAAATTATCGTCTGATAATTTTAATATCGTCTTAAATCGTTATAGAACACGATACAATAGAAATTCTAATGATTTATCGTTAAAAATCGTTAAATCGTGTTAGTGCGCACTAACGGGAGTTAGTGCGCACTAACTCGAGTTAGTGCGCACTAACTCGAGTTAGTGCGCACTAACTGAAAATGATACAAATTGACACTTTCCAGGTCAGTAAAGGTCAGTTAGGAATGAATATGTGTTCCTATTGGCTGGCTGCCCTCCTTATCTATTGATGTTAACCAGGTTCCCACTGAGGTGATGGTTGGGGGGATGGGAAATGGAAATGGAAAACTCAGAACACTAACAGAAAATGATTACAAATTATTGACACTATCCAGGTCAGTAAAGGTCAGTTAGGAATGAATATGTATTCCTATTGGCTGGCTGCCCTCTATCTATTGATGTTACCAAGGTTCCAACTGAGGTGATGGTTGGGGGGATGGAAATGAAAACTGTTAGTAGTTGACAAAAAAGTAATGTGATCAGTCAATATGACTAGAACCTGTGCCCTATTCCTGATACCAGGGTGTTGTGATCTTCCTGCACTCAGTGCCCTATCCCTGATACCAGTCTGAGACAGCTCCCTCCCTGCATTACTAGTGAGAGGCTGGCTTCACAGACAGGGGGGAGCTGCCTGACCCTCACTCCTGACTTCCCCCATGTCCCAGCTAGTGAATGGTGTGTGGGTGAGGGGGGGGGGGAGGATGGTGAAGTCTGAGACAGCTCCCTCCCTGCATTACTAGTGAGAGGCTGGCTTCACAGACAGGGGGGAGCTGCCTGACCCTCACCTCCTGACTTCCCCCATGTCCCAGCTAGTGAAATGGTGTGTGTGGGTGAGGGGGGGGGAGGATGGTGAAGTCTGAGACAGCTCCCTCCCTGCATTACTAGTGAGAGGCTGGCTTCACAGACAGGGGGGAGCTGCCTGACCCTCACTCCTGACTTCCCCCATGTCCCAGCTAGTGAATGGTGTGTGGGTGAGGGGGGGGGGGGGAAGGATGGTGAAGTCTGAGACAGCTCCCTCCTGCATTACTAGTGGAGAGGCTGGCTTCACAGACAGGGGGGAGCTGCCTGACCCTCACTCCTCCGGGGTATTGTGATCTTCCTGCACACAGTGCCCTATCCCTGATACCAGGGGTGTTGTGATCTTCCTGCATGCAGTGCCCTATCCCTATTAATATCAGGAGTGTTGTGATCTTCCTGCACGCAGTGCCCTATCCCTAATACCAGGGGTGTTGTGATCTTCCTGCACACAGTGCCCTATCCCTGATACCGGGATGTGTGCAAGAAGATCCCAACACCCCCGGTATCAGGAATAGGGCACTGTGTGCAGGAAGATCACAACACCCCTGGTATTAGGGATAGGGCACTGTGTGCAGGAAGATCACAACACTCCTGGTATTAATAGGGATAGGGCACTGTGTACATGAAGATCACAACACCCCTGGTGCCAGGGATAGGGCACTGTGTGCAGGAAGATCACAACACCCCTGGTGTCAGGGTTAGGGCACTGTGTGCAGGAAGATCACAACACTCCTGGTATTAATAGGGATAGGGCACTGTGTGCAGGAAGATCACAACACCCCTGGTGCCAGGGTTAGGGCACTGTGTGCAGGAAGATCAAAACTCTGGTATTAATAGGGATAGGGCACTGTGTGCAGGGAAGATCACAACACCCCTGGTGCCAGGGTTAGGGCACTGTGTGCAGGAAGATCACAACACTCCTGGTATTAATAGGGATAGGGCACTGTGTGCAGGAAGATCACAACACCCCTGGTGCCAGGGTTAGGGCACTGTGTGCAGGAAGATCACAACACTCCTGGTATTAATAGGGATAGGGCACTGTGTGCAGGAAGATCACAACACTCCTGGTATTAATAGGGATAGGGCACTGTGTGCAGGAAGATCACAACACTCCTGGTATTAATAGGGATAGGGCACTGTGTGCAGGAAGATCACAACACTCCTGGTATTAATAGGGATAGGGGCACTGTGTGCAGGAAGATCACAACACCCCTGGTGCCAGGGTTAGGGCACTGTGTGCAGGAAGATCACAACACTCCTGGTATTAATAGGGATAGGGGCACTTTGTGCAGGAAGATCACAATACCCCTGGTATCAGGGTTAGGGCCACAAGTTCTAGTCACAGTGACTGATCCCTTACTTGTTTTGTCAAGCTACAACTGTTTCCATTTCCCATCCCCCATATACTTTCAGTGGGAAGCTTGGTAACATGAATAAATAAGAGGGCAGCCAATAGGAATACATATTCATTCCTAAACTGACCTTAACTGACCTGAAAAGTGTCAAATTGTATCATTTTCAGTTAGTGCGCACTAACTCCCAGTTAGTGCGCACTAATCGGAAAAAACGATTTTTAATGATTTTTTAACTAAAAAATCGTGCCTAACACAATTTTCTTGCCCTGCCACACGATTTCTATCGTTAAGACGATATGGAAAACGATTCACATCTCTAATAATTATACTCAGCTGTAACAACATTCATTTTTATAATTTAACTCCAATTTTGCTATTCTTCAGGGACTGACATTATGGAATAGTAATTAACCCCCTTTTAGGTGGATGGCCTGAATCAGAGTACATGGTTGTTCTGGGGCCATAAACTCCCTTCTCTTGCTCTCTTTCTCATGTCTCCGAGTGCTGGGGTTCTTTCCGGTGGGAAGGAGGATTCAACTTCCAGGTCCCAAGGCATATAGGGGCGGCCATCCACAGTCTCTCAATCTTTTTCTCACAGATGTACTCATGCTTAGGATGTCCTGACTTTTCGGGCATCTTGTATTCTCTCAAAAAACACTGAACACGCTGATAGGGTATGCCAACCAAACTTTTCTGCAACCAAAAAATACTTCCAATCCAATTAGCAAACAAAAAGCTGCAGCTGATCTTCTCACAAACTTAACTAAATCCAAGATTGGTTAAAAGGCAAAGTGAAAGAGGCTATTTTAGCCAAAACAATTCCTTCAAAAACTGGAGAAGGATCCATCTGAAAAAAATAGGAAACTGCATAACACTGACAAGTTAAATGTTAAACATTGATAAGACAGGCTAAAAGAGAATTTGAAAAGAAGCTGGCCGTAGAGGCAAAAACTCATAAAACATTTTAAACATTTATCTGAAGAAGGAATCCTGCAAGGAAGTTGGTTGGACTGTTAGATGATTGAGGGGTTAAAGGGGCATTTAGGGAAGATAAAGCCATTGTAGAAAGACTAAATGAATTCTTTGCTTTGGTATTTACAAATGAAGATGCTGGGGAGATACCCACTCCAGAGATGGTTTTAAAGGGTAATGATTCAGATGAACTGAACCATCAGTGAACCCAGAGATGTAGTAGAACCCAGGTTTCTAAAAGAAGTCAAAAATGAAATTTCAGATCTATTAGTTAAAATGTGTAATTTATCATTAAAATCATCCAATGTATGTGAAGCCTGGAAGATGGCCAATGTAACCCCAATATTTAGAAAGGGCTTCATGGGTGACACGGGAAACTATAGACTTGTCAGCCTGACTTCAGTGCTGGGAAAACCATGGAAAGTTTTGGAAACTATTCTGATCAAATCACAGAACAATATGATAGACATGGTTTAATGAGACCAGCTAGCATGGATTTACCCAACAGAAGTATTGCCTCAGAATTCCTGCTACATTTTTTTTGAAGGGGTTAATAAACATGAATAGAGGCGAGCTGACAGGTATACTGTATTTGGATTTTCAGAAGGCATTTGACAAAATCTCCCATGAGAGGCTTCTTAGAAAATCAAAATGTCATGGGATTGGAGGCAATGTACTTTTGTGGGATTACCAACTGGTTAAAAGACAGGAAGCAGAAAGTAGGATTAAATGGTAAGTGGGAGAGAGGTAAACAGTAGAGTGCCTCAGGTATCTGTACTTGAGTCTGGTGCTTTTTAATATATCTATAAATGATATGGAAAGGGGAATGACAAGTAAGGGTGATCAAATTTGCAGGGTGACATAAAATTATTCAGAGTAAGCAGCTAGAAGTTTCAAAAATAGAAAAAATGTTGAGATATTTTAAGCAAAAATAGTATGAGCATGTGGGGAAGGAAGGATCTCTTATGGCCAACTGGTTCAAGTAAGACCACAGGCAACACTGATTTATGGGATTAGGGATAAGCATGGAGATATTAAGTATTTACCTGAGGAGATTAATAAGCAATTTGCTTCACATTTCTCTGCTTTTTATAAAGCCCAACCTGCACCAGATATGGAGGAAGTGGTGGCCTTCTTGGAGCCTCTGGGCCTGGGTCATCTTGCGCCAGAGGATGTGATGGCATGGATGTCCCCAATAATGGCACACAAGATATTGTATGCTATGAAAATGATGGCAGAGGGAAAAAGTCCCGAGCCAGATGGTTTCCCTATTGAGTTTTATAAGGCCTTTGCAGAGCAGGTAGCCCCACATTTACAAAAGTTGCAGAAATAGGTGCTTTAACTGAAGCTCTCATAGTTCTGATATATAAAAATCCAAAAGACTGTATGGAATGTTCCTCATATAGGCCAATTTCTTTGATAAATGTGGATGTCTGGTTAAGATATTACAACTCAGGCTGGAAGACATTATGCCTGACTTAATTTACCCAGACTAGACTGGATTTATACAGGGAGGCTTTCTATTAATAACACAAGGCGTTTATTCAATATATTGCATATAGCCAATAAAAAGAAGATTGGGGTAGCTATAGTGTCCATGGACGCGGATAAAGCTTTCAATTGTGTGTCCTGACCATTTATCTTTGCAGTACTCTATCATTTCAATTTCCTGGAAGCTTTTATATCATGGATAAGGGCGTTATGTACTGGACCGAGAGCAAGGGTGATGTCAGGAGGGGTAGTGTCACCTTTATTATTAAATCTGGTAAAAGAGCCATTAGCTCAAGTCATCAGGGCATCCCAGGTGATACACGGTTTTTCGGTGGGTGGTGTGGCTCAAACAATATCTCTGTATGTGGATAACACATTATTCTCTTTGACAGATGTTTCTGGATCAATTACAGTGCTGCACTGGCTTCTGCACCAGTATAACTCCTTGTTGGGGTACATTGTTAATTATTCCAAATCTGAAATTATGCTGATTGAGATGGTTAAACAAAATACAAGGGGCATGCTTCAAAGAGCTCATATGGGGTTTCGATATCTGGGCTTATGGGTATCTAAAGACATTTCAAAATTGTACAAAGATAATTATACCCCACTGTTTGCTAAGATTCAAAAAGATCTTGAAAACTGAAGCAGTTATGAGAGATCTTAATATAGTAGCAATACTTTACGGTCTGAAGATCAGTTTAAGACACATGAAGTCATCTAAGGGCATGCAATCATATATGATCCCCATATAGGAAAATCCATAGGTATCTCAGTGTACATTCTCTCTTGATATGGAAGGATGGGCGGTGTCCAGTTTAAAATATTTAGGTCAGTTGGTGGATGAGGGAAGGTTAAAGTCATTGACTGATCTGGTGGAGGAGTTTCAAATAATACCTTCTACCAGGTATTTACACATGCAGTTGAACAAGGATATTAACAAGAAGATGGGGTAGAAGGTTCAGTGTGCTGTAAATTAAGAGTGCGGCTCTTAATATATGTCTCAATTCGGGTTGGGTCAGGAGAGCAGGAGACATCTAGTGGTTTGATACAAACCTGGAATAAGGTCCTGGGTATGAATTGGGATGGGAAAGTTTGGAAAATTATTTGGAATAGATCTTGAAAGATTACCATATGTGGTAAGAGGCAAGAATTGTTATATAAATTATTACATCAAATAGCCTAATTTAGTAAAGCTGGAAAGGAATGTTGGAGAGGTTGTAGACGTGAGAATAAAATAAATAAATAAAAATAAATGGAACATAACGCATAAGTGGTGGGATTGCTGTTATGTTCATTCCTTTTGGGCAGAGATAGTGTCCTGTATCGAAAAATTATGTAATCAGCGATTGGTTTTAACTGCTGCCCTTAGTTTGATGGAATGGTGGCCTGATAGGAAGCTGGTAGATCACCTGCTGCATGCTGCTCACCTTACAATAGCCCAACTATGGAAGAGATCTCCTGCAGTGGAATGTTGAAGATTAAAGTGGTGTAAATAGCTGACCTTGAAAAACTAACATGTATGTTAAAAGACCAATTGAATCAATATGATACCATTTGGAATGTTATTGGGTTTGGTGTTCTAGGGATGTTATAGATGGGTAAATGGGGGATATCCCTGGCCTAAATATTCTTCACAGCTATGAAAATATTTGGGAACTAGGGGTGAGCATTTGTTTGCAACGTATTGGCAATCCACAACGTATATGTCCATATTCGTTGTATTCGTGGGGTAGCGAAACGTACGCGATTTCCATGAATATAACATATCATCCATTCCATACGTTTGGCGGTGTGCACTTTTCTTAGGCCCATTTACAATCGGAGAACGCCATTTGGGTGTATCCATAGCTAAAACCAGCCCTTTCCTGTGAGTCATCAGTGACCTCACATCCCTGTCAGAGTGGGTCGGGCAGGTTGGCAAGGAGACCAGAATGCAAGGTATCAATGACAAGAAGTTTTGCAATGCAGCCAATCGCGCTCTCACTCAGTGGTCGGTGACGCTTTTCCTGATGACCTAGCACGATATATACTTAAGAACGTGATGTGCCACGCACTTTCTTTGCAGGGGTAATCTGGGGAGGCCGGGAGGTGGTCTGTCTCTGCAGAATGTGGCTGCACTCAGAGTTAGTCTGAGTTCTCAAATCTGTATTCAGTTGCTAGCTAGGTTAGTTACTTAGATAGAAAAATATATTTGTTCTTCATTTGGTTGCAGTGCCAGCTAGCTCTGTTTTTTTTTTTTTAAGCACTTTTTAGTTGATCTGAGACGGTCTCTCTGTGCCAGGGAGAGAAGCTGCTAGCAGTGGCATTTTGTTTAATTCACCCTCTGGGGTAGGTTGCAAGCACCATTTGGGTGTTGTGGGTAGGAGAGAAATATTAAATTTTTAGCTAGTTTGCTAGAATTTCTATTGAAAAATATATTTCATCGATTTTCCTGCTGTGCCAACAATTCCAGCTTTTTTAACTGCATTTGTTTAATTGAACTCACTCAGTTTCTCTGTGCACTGGGCATCAGTGCCAGTAGGCACTGGGTAGTTTAGCAGACTCAAGTATATTATTGGGACAGTCTGTTCAGCCAAATCCCCAGTGGGCCTCTTTTGTAGTTACAAGCTCGGTGTGTGCCCACACATTGGGGTAGATTTTTAAAGAAAGCGCGATCGCGTACTTTTGTTTGCGCAGCAGGCGCAAACAAAAGTACGCTGGATTTTATAAGATACACGCATAGCCGCGTGTATCCTCTAAAAATCCTGGATCGGCGCGCGCAAGGCTGCCGATTTTGGGCAGCCGGCGCGCGCCGAGCCGCGGCTGCCTGCCTCTGTTCCCTCCGAGGCCGCTCCGAATCGGAGCGGCCTCGGAGGGGAACTCTCTTTCGCCCTCCCCTCACCTTCCCCTCCCTTCCTCTACCTAACCCACCCCCCCGGCCCTATCTAAACCCCCCCCCTTACCTTTGTCCGTAGATTTACGCCTGCGAGAAGCAGACGTAAATTTACGCGCGCCAGCGGACTGCTGGCACGCCGTGCTCCGACCCAGGGGCTGGTCCAAAGGCCTGGACCACGCCCCCGGGCCGGCGCCACGCCCCCGACCCCGCCCCCGAAATGCCGTGCTCCGCCCGAAACGCTGCGTCATCGAGTCCCGCCCCCACGACACGCCCCCTTCCAAAAACTCCGGGACCTACGCACGTCCCGGGGCTCTGTGCGCGCTGGCGGCCTATGGAAAATAGGCGCGCCGGCGCGCAAGGCCCTGCTCGCGTAAATCCGGGCGGATTTACGCGAGCAGGGCTTTTAAAATCTGCCCGATTATACATTAGTGCATATCAAGGCACTGTGCCAGTGGGCACTGGGTAGTTTAGCAGACTCAAGTATATCATTGGGACAGTCTGTGCAGCCAAATCCCCAGTGGGCCTCTTTTGTAGTTACAAGCTCGGTGTGTACACACACATTACATTAGTGCATATCAAGGCACTGTGCCAGTGGGCAGGCAGTTTAGCAGACTCAAGTATATTATTGGGAACAGTTTTGTGCAGCCAAATCCCCAGTGTGCCTCTTTTTTACTTACAAGCTCGAGTGTTGTGCACACACATTACATTAGTGCATATCAAGGCACTGTGCCAGTGGTCACTGGGTAGTTTAGCAGACTCAAGTATATTATTGGGACAGTCCTGTGCAGCCAAATCCCCATGGGACCTCTTTTGTAGTTGCAAAGCTCGGTGTTGTGTGTGTGAGTGAAGTGTTTAGTGGACCCTTAGGCCGACCTGTGAGAGACTGGGGAGGAGGGTGTACTATAGTCCTCTCAAGAGTGACAGGTCGGGAGGCAATACAGGCAGGAGCTGGATGTGAGCTTCACCCTGGAAGCCGGTACTCCCCCGGGAGGAGCCCGTAGGAGCCCGGCCACTGGGACTTAGGAGATCACGGAAGCTGAGGCTGGAGCAGGCAGGAATCAGAAGACAGGCAGGAACTGAAGCAGGCTAGGACGGCAGCAAGCAGGAGCTGGAGCAGGACTGGCTACTGGAACCAGACAGGAGCTGAAGCAGGACTGGCGACTGGAACCAGACAGGAGCTGAAGCGGAACTGGCTAATGGAACCAGACAGGAGCTGAAGCAGGACTGGCTACTGGAACCAGACAGGAGCTGAAGCGGAACTGGCTACTGGAACCAGACAGGAGCTGAAGCAGAGCTGGCTACTGGAACCTGGAACCAAGCTGGAACTGAAGCAGAACAGGTTACCCGCAAGAAAGCCAGACAAAAGCAAGACTTGAGCACGGAGAGAACACAAGTCTCAGGCAGGAATGGAGTCGCTAACGCAATAGCGCACTCCGGGGCATGGAGCAACTGAGAACCGCAAGGAACCCCATTGCAAGGCAAAGTCCTGGGCTCCGCGGAGGCCTTACATAGGCCGCGGTGTCTGACATCACGGATAGGGCGGAGCCTTCAGAGGTGGGAAACGGCCTTCATAAACGCGGCTTGTGTGCGCGTGCCTAGGGAGAAAGCATCCAGGCAGGGCTTCATGGCAGTGTCCCCCCCGTGGCGATGCTGCGAAACAGGCCGCAGACCCTCGGAGACGGGCCGGGACCAAGGAGGTAAGGGCCTAGTCGCGACTGCCGCGACTTGGACCTCAACAGTACCCCCCCTCTTACGCCCCCTCTTAGCAGGTCTGGGTTTACCTGGGTGATCCTCATGGAAGGCTTTCAATAAGTCTTTATCAAGGATGTTGCGGGCTGGCTCCCATGTGTTGTCCTTGGATCCACAACCTTCCCAGGCGATGAGGTACTCCCAGCGACGTTGATGGAATCTGACATCTAGAACCTCCCGAACTTGGTAGGTGGTGTCTCCTGGCACGGAAGGATATGCAGATTCAGGAGCTCGGGGATGGTACCTGGAGAGGATGAGAGGCTTTAAAAGGGACACATGGAAGACATTGTGTACATGCATCGAGGAGGGTAAGCGCAAGCGATAGGAGACAGCTCCTACATGCTCAGCAATGCGGAATGGTCCACAGAATCTGGGGGCGAGTCTGCGGGAAGGAATCCGAAGTTGTAGATTCTTTGTACTCAGCCAAACACGGTCCCCTGGGAGGTAGACGGGTGCTGGCTGACGGTGGCTGTCTGCCCATCTTTTGGCAGCAAGGGCAGCTTTTTGCATCTTCTTTTGGATAGACGTCCAGAGGGCAAGTAGCTGGCGGGCAGAGAGTTGCACTGCTGGCAGTGCACTGGGTTCGGGCGAGGGCAAGGGTGGCTGAAGTTGCCTCCCATAGACGGCTAAGAAGGGAGAACTTCCTGTAGCAGAGTGTGTATGATTGTTGTATGAAAATTCTGCCCATGGGAGAAGCTTGGCCCAATCGTCTTGTCTCTCATTTACAAAGGAGCGCAAGAAGGTCTTCAGAGTCCAGTTTGTACGTTCAGTCTGCCCGTTACTCTGAGGGTGGAAGGCTGATGAGAGACTCAACTGGACCTTGAAACACTTACATAGCGCCTTCCAGTAGCGGGCGGTGAATTGTGGTCCTCGGTCTGATACGATGTCCTGGGGAAGACCATGAAGTCGGAACACATGTTGGACGAATAAATTATATAAACAAAAAGACAGAGTATTTAATTTCTCAATGCTGTGCTGACCACGAGAGTAATCAAAATTAATAGTACCACATCAGCAAGCCAGACAACGGCAGTGATAATACTTGCCGTCGGACCTCTCGTCACTTGCGGTTAGATGTTTTTTTAGGACACAGTTCAAAAGTGTGTATTTTAAATAAGCTTAACACTGTTCCCTGAGAGTCAACTCAAAAAATCAATCCCCCGACAGTGGCCGGTGATTCGCGATGTATCAATCGCTTCTTCAGGAGTGCGTTGTAAAATGCTGAGAAGGGTGCCGACAAACAAAAGAACAAAAAATTCAAACCTTTTCCAAAACTTCAAAACAACACAGTTACTTAACTTAAAGCGACACAGCCATGCCAACCTTCTTAGTGGACTCATACGTCTCAGACGCTGTTTCAATTAGAACGGGACAGCTGGAGCCCTGAAACTCCTTACCTTTAAAAAAGCCCGCGCTTTGTGCGCATGATGACGTCATAACGTTACCTACGTTTCTAAAGATTCGTTACCATAGTTGCATGTAAACAAAGCAAAATAAGAAGAGAGGTGAACTGCGGAATGATTAGAGAAACACTTGAAGTTCTAAGGAAGACTTCAAACCTTCAGGTTCCACAGTGCCAAGTCGATGGATCCAACGTTGTTCTGTGCGCAGAAGGCGAATATTGAAGTCCCCACCTCTGCAATTAGGAGAGAGTTGCTCAAGTACGGAAACTCTAAGATCATCAAAGGTGTGTTGAAAACGAGTGCAGTGCAGAGTGAGTGGAGCTGTCATCCGGCCTGTAGAAATGCATGACCGGTGCTCAATGAGACGAATCTTAAGTGCCCGTTGAGTCTTGCCAACGTATAGGAGGTGACAGGGGCATTGTATGATATAAATGACTCCTGTCGAACGACAGTCTGTGAACTTCCTCAGGATGAATCCATACCCTCTGCACATCCCTATTGGGTACATGTTTACTGTCATTGGCTTAAATTTGTATCTTGTATTGTTGGTGAACCAAAATGCTTTTTTTTTGTTATGTATATATGTGTGGCTATAAATAAAAAGTTAAAATTTTTCAGAGTAGTTAAATCACAAGTGGATAGTGATAAATTGCAGTAGGATCTTGTAATATTGGAAGATTGGGTATCCAAATGGCAGATGAAATGTAATATGGACAATTGCAAGGTGTTGTATATAGGGAAAAATAATCCATGCTGTAATTACACAATGTTAGATTTCATGTTAGAAGTTATCACCCAGGAAAAAATGTTGGTGTCATAGTGGACAATAGCATCTACTTCGTGTTTGGGTACTTGCCAGGTACTTGTAGCCTGGATTGGCCACTGTTGGAAACAGGATTCTGGGCTTGATGGACCCTTGGTCTGACCCAGTATGGCAATTTCTTATGATCTTATGTTCTTAATACATTGAACTCATCAGCTCAGTGTGCTATGATGGTCAAAAAGCAAATAGAATGTTAGGAATTATTAGGAAGGGAATGGTGAATAAAACAGAGAATGTCATAATGCTTCTGTATCGTTCTATGGTAAGACCGCACCTTGAGTACTGTGTTCAGTTCTGGTCACCATATCTCAAAAAAAGATATATTTGCACTGGAGAAAATACAGAGAAGGGCCACCAAAATTATAAAGGGGATGGAATAGCTCCCCTATGAGAAAAGGCTAAAGAGGTTAGGGCTGTGTAGCTTGAAGAAGAAACAGCTGAGGGGGTATATGATGGAGGTCTACAAAATCATGAGAGGACTAGAGTGGATAAATGTTAATTGGTTGTTTACACTTTTGGAAGGACTAGGGGACACTCCGTGAAGTTAGCAAGTAGTACATTTAAAATAAATCAGAGAAAATTCTTTTTCACTCATAACACAATTAAGCCCTGGAATTCGTTGCCAGAGGATGTGTTTAAGGCAGTTCTTAATTGGGTTTAAAATAGGTTTGGACAAGTTCCTGGAGGAGAAGTCCATAAACTGCTTTTAGTCATGTTGACTTAGGGGCGGATTTTAAAAGCCCTGCTCGCGTAAATCCGCCCGGATTTACGAGAGCAGGGCCTTGCGCGCCGGTGCGCCTATGTTCCATAGGCCTACCGGCGCGCGCAGAGCCCCGGGACTCGCGTAAGTCCCGGGGTTTTTCGAGGGGGCGTGTCGGGAGGCGTGTCGGATCGGCGTGGCGTTTTGGGGGCGGGACGCTGCGTTTTGGGGGCGGGCCCGGGGGCGTGGTTTCGGCCTGGGGCAGTCCGGGGGCGTGGCCGCGCCCTCCGGAACCGCCCCAGGTCGCATCTCGGCGCGCTAGTGGCCCGCGGGGATTTACTTCTCCTTCCGGGAGGCGTAAATCCCCCGACAAAGGTAGGGGGGGGTCTAGATAGGGCCGGGGGGTGGGTTAGATAGAGGAAGGGAGGGGAAGGTGAGGGGAGGGAACGGCGGCAGGCTGCGCGGCTCGGCGAGCGCCGGCTACACGACATCGGCAGCCTTGCGCGAGCCGATCCTGGATTTTAGCTGATACGCGCGGCTACGTGCGTATCTACTAAAATCAAGCATACTTTTGTTTGCGCCTGGTGCGCCAACAAAAGTACGTGAAGGCGCACTTTCTTAAAATCTACCCCTTAGGGAATAGCCACTGCTTATTACTGGTATTAGTAGTATGGAATCTTTTTAATGTCTGGGTGCTTCTCAGGTATTTGTGTCCTGGATTGGCCACTGTTAGAAGCAGGATGCTAGACTTGATGGACCCTCGGTCTGACCCAGTATGGAAACATTTTATGTTCTTAAGATGTACTTATTTCAGTTCTTTTGACTGAGTCAATATCTTTGTAGATGGCAGCCATTAGGGGGGGACTGGGATCCTTCTTCTCTAATGTTACTTTGGATTTCTGGGTTAGGAAATCCCAAAATACAAAAATCAAAATCTTCCTCCTTCTCTTGGGCAGGAACCGGTGGCCAAAATTCCTCCCAACAAAATATCAATGAAGACCAATTGGAATAAAAAGGCCTTCAAGATTTTTCTGAAAGATTTTGTACAAGTTGTGAGCTGAATTGCCTCCAGGAAAGAGTTCCATATAATTGGACCAGCCACCGAAAAGGACCTATCACAGGTCTCAGAAAGCTGTGCTTCATGTGTTGATGGAACCTCCAGCAGTTCTCTGAGATAATCTTAATGTTCTTGAGGGATTATGAATACGCAGGATGGAATTCATTAGGGATGTGCATCGTTTTTTGACGATTTAAAACAATCGTCAGATATATTTTAAATCGTCAAAAATCGTTAGAGCTGCGATATAATAGCAATTCCCCCGATTTATCTTCAAAAATCGTAAATCGGGGGAGGGCGGGAAAACTGGCACACCAAAACAACCCTAAAACCCACCCTGACCCTTTCAAACAAATCCCCCACCCTCCCGAACCCCCCCAAAATGTTTTAAATTACCTGGGGTCCAGTGGGGGGGGTCCCGGCGCGGGAGGGGGGGGAGGGCAGGAAAACCGGCACACCAAAACAATCCTAAAACCCACCCCGACCCTTTCAAACAAATCCCCCACCCTCCCAAACCCCCCCAAAATGTTTTAAATTACCTGGGGTCCAGTGGGGGGTCCCGGCGCGATCTCCCGCTCTCGGGCCACCGCTGCGTTAATAGAAATGGTGCCGTGGCCCTTTGCCCTTACCATATGACAGGGCAAAGGTAGCGCCGGCGCCATTTTGGTTCCTGTCACCCGACGTCATGAGTGCAGGAGATCGCGGGGGTCCGGGAACGACCTCCTGCACGTGGGCCGTATTGCCAATATTCAAAATGGCGCTGGCGCTACTTTTGCCCTCACTATGTCGACACATAGTGAGGGCAAAAGTCAAAATGGCGCCGGCGCTACTTTTGCCCTCACTGAATTTTGCCCTCACTATGTGTCGACATAGTGAGGGCAAAGTAGCGCCGGCGCCATTTTGAATATTGGCAATACGGCCCACGTGCAGGAGGTCGTTCCCGGACCCCCGCGATCTCCTGCACTCGTGACGTCGAAAAGTAGCGCCGGCGCCATTTTGAATATTGGCAATACGGCCCGCCTGCAGGAGGTCGCTCCCGGACCCCTGCTGGACTTTTGGCAAGTCTTGTGGGGGTCAGGAGGCCCCCCAAGCTGGCCAAAAGTCCCTGGGGGTCCAGCGGTGGTCCGGGAGTGATCTCCTGCACTTGTGACGTCGGGTGACAGGAACCAAAATGGCGCCGGTGCTACCTTTGCCCTGTCATATGGTAAGGGCAAAGGGCCACCGGCGCCATTTCTATTAACACAGCTGTGGCCCGAGAGCGGGAGATCACGCCGGGACCCCCCCACTGGACTCCAGGTAATTTAAAACATTTTGGGGGGGTTTGGGAGGGTGGGGGGATTTGTTTGAAAGAGTCGGGGTGGGTTTTAGAGTTGTTTTGGTGTGCCGGTTTTCCCCGCCCTCCCCTGATTTACGATTTTTAACGATTTAAAAAAAAAAAAAAAAGAAAAAACCATGACAATCAGATTTCCCTCCCCCCCCAGCCAAAATCGATCGTTAAGACGATCGATCACATGATTCACATCCCTAGTATTCATCCATGGCAAAGCTTCAGAATTAGTCATTTTATGTATTAAACATGCTACCTTAAACGGTACTCTCGCTCTCACTGTCAGCCAATGTAACTCTTGTAATGTTGAAGAGACATGGTCTCTTTTACCTAGGCTGGTAATTAAGCATGCAGCCGAGTTTGGTAATAGCTAGAGAGCCTGCAATGCATATACAGGGAGTCCAATGTACCGAATATTATAGTAGTCCAGGTTTGGGAGAATCATGGCCTGGACTACTATGTAAAATTCCTGCTTATGAAATGGTTTCTCAATGGCTGCAGCAATCTTAGGACTATATTTACTAAGCACTTTTCTGATAGATACAAAATGGGAAAAACTATTAGTAAATAAGCCTTTTAGTTTATAATATCCAGCTTTGATATTTGAGATGACATCAAAAGTTCACTATCAAGAAGGATACTCAGACTTTTTGCCTGCTTAATTACTGGAATATCCAAATCCCTAAATTTAAAGGAAGAGGGAATTTTAGCAAGGGAAATATTTGTCCTATTCAATCTCCACAGAATAATTACTTCTTTTTTGTTTGAATTTAACGCTAAGCTATTATTTATTTATTTATTTATTTATTTATTTAGTGTTTTTCTATACCGGCATTCGCAAAAGGTATCACATCATGCCGGTTTACAATTAACAAAGGGGAATAAGAAGAATAAACAATAATAACAATAAAAGGTGTTATGACCAATTATGACCAAGCTATCTGTTCATGGCAGCAAGACATTAAGAAAATAGCTTTAATGAGACAGACCAGAACGACGAGATGGAAATAAAAAATATCGTGCACAAAGAAGTAGTATCCTCACAGAGCCCAGTCAAAAGTTTGCAAAAAGAGCCATATAGATGTTAAAAAGTGTGACTGACAAGGCTAAGCCCTGGGGAATCCAAATGTTATGGTGTACCATTCAGAGGTATTGGGAACAATAGTAATCCTGTGGTTTCTCTTTACTAAGTAGGAGATAAACCACTTAAGCACAGTACCGCATTCACGTACTGTGCCACATTCACGTACTATAGAAATAGGTTTGAGGATTTATGGTGCTAAAGGTAAAGAAATGTCGAGTAGGACCAGTATAAACTCCTCCTGTACATATCAGTGCTGGAAAGTAATAAGAGTTCAGTATTTAGGCCTTTTTGAAAGCCGAACTAGAATTGATCTAATATTTGACATTCTTGCAAAAATTCAGTTGATTCAGTACTGCTACCATTATGATTTTAGAGAGAAAAGATAGGGAAGAAATGTGGTGATAATTAAAAGGGTCAGAAGAATCCATTTGGGCTTTCTTCAGTAACGGCTGAACGGAGATACATTTCAGAGTTTCTGGAAGAAAGCCTTCTGTCAAGGAGAGGTTAATAATGGTGGTTAAAATAAGGGTAATAAGGTAGAAAATCACCCAGTGATATACTGGAGCCAATGCTGGGCCAACAATAGCTCCAATGGCCAAATATAAATGTGATGGCCTCTTTCAGCCAAATCAGCTTTCCACTTTTCTCTCAGATAAAACTATTCCTGTTACTAGCTCCTCTCCAATCACAGCCAAATGAGTGATAGCATATACGTCCGTGAATGTGTTAGTACTCCGAACAGCAATCTTTGTTTCTTGTTTGAATTGTTGAATACAAATTTACCTGAGGTTGAGGCCTTGGATCCTACTAGGGGACTTAGAGTTTGGTACAGAAATATTGTAATATTTTCCTTTAATTTTATATTAGTGCTTTTGTGTATTTGTATCTCTGATTCAAGATGTAAAATTTCTTGAAAATAATTTGTTAAATTCAATAAAAATTAAATTAAAAAAGAATGTGATGGCCAGTTGCTATGTGCAAAATAAAATGCTGGTTGGGTTGAGCACTTTTTTTTCTTAAGAGAGATTATGGGTAGACTCATAAAAAATATACATCCTTTAATGTCAACTCTTTATATCTAAGGAATAACTGGTAGCAGAAGGTCCTTTTCCAAAAATGTTCTCTTTTTCTCTTTTCTATCCACTTTGCTTGCCCCTAGAATGATTCTAGTCATCCTTGTCAGCAAATAATTAGAAGAGAAATCTCCCGAGTCCAAACTCTTCAGTTCCTCTCTGTGCCACTAGACTAGGCCTTCTATAATCATTTTAGGCCTCCTTTCCTCCAGATGAGTACATTCTCTCTATGATATGGTTGAGCCCTCCCAGACTCAACAGAAAGAAGATCCAGCCGCCAAGCTGAGTCAGACCCATAAAAGAATCATGCAAGTGATGTGTTTCTCTCCTCCTTGCACCCTCTTTTGGCCATTAGTTAGTCCCTTTAGAGATCACAAGATGCTGTTATTGACCTGCACTGAGATACTAAGCATCAGAAGCTATGAAAAATTGTCCATTAGCCTTCTGAAAGCATATTACATTATCGTTTCCTGAGACTTCACCTAGAAACAGATAAAGCTACTTTTTGGCATTTCCTTCATACAATGCCATTTTTAAGTGTCCATTAACCCTTATTTAAACTGATCAATATGAGAGAATTAACTGCTTAGAACATGTGGAAACTTAGATGACACAGGAGGCATTCTTGGGGAGGTGTTTAGGTCAGGGAAGAATATAACACATGTAGGTTGCATTTTCAAGTTTATGCATGTTAATTTCCATATAAAAAGTACCTGCAGAAAAAGCATTTGCAAATGTGTACAAGTACTGTTTGCCCACAGCAATTTTAAAAGCAAACGTATGTGTACCCTTTCACTTTGAAAATTGGTGCAAAAACCACAAGTAAAAAGTATCCATGGATTTTGCAGCAACGCTGGCAGAATGAAAATTAGAACATAAGAACATAAGAAAATGCCATACTGGGTCAGACCAAGGGTCCATCAAGCCCAGAATCCTGTTTCCAACAGTGGCCAATCCAGGCCACAAGAACCTGGCAATTATCCAAAAACTAAGTCTATTCCATGTTACCATTGCTAATGGCAGTGGCTATTCTCTAAGGGGTAGATTTTTAAAAACTGCGCGATTGCGTACTTTTGTTTGCGCAGCAGGCGCAAACAAAAGTACGCTGGATTTTATAAGATATGTGCATAGCCGCATGTATCCTCTAAAATCCTGGATCGGCGCGCGCAAGGCTGCCGATTTTGGGCATCTGGCATGCGCCGAGCCGCGCAGCCTGCCTCCGTTCCCTTCCTCTACCTAACCCACCCCCCCGGCCCTATCTAAACCCACCCCCTACCTTTATCCATGGATTTACGCCTCCCGGAGGGAGACGTAAATCCACGCGCGCCAGCGGGCTGCTGGTGCGCCGAGACCCGACCCGGGGGCGGTTCCGGAGGGCACGGCCACGCCCCCGGAACGCCCCGGCCTGAAACCATGCCCCCGGACCCGCCCCCGAAATGCCGCGTCCCGCCCCCAAAACGCTGCGTCGTTCGGTCCCGCCCCCGACACGCCCCCGTCCAAAAACCCCGGGACCTACGCGCGTCCAGGGGTTCTGCGTGCGCCGGCGGCCTATGGAAAATAGGCGCGCCGGCGCGCAAGGCCCTGCTCGCATAAATCCGGGCGGATTTACGCGAGTAGAGCTTTTAAAATCTGCCCATCAGTGAACTTAATAGCAGGTAATGGACTTCTCCTCCAAGAACTTATCCAATCCTTTTTTAAACACAGTTATACTAACTGCACTAACCACATCCTCTGGCAACAAATTCCAGAGTTTAATTGTGCATTGAGTGAAAAAGAACTTTCTCCGATTAGTTTTAAATGTGCCCCATGCTAACTTCATTGCTGCCATGATGTCATGCTAGCATTAATAGTTTAAAAATACCTTCATATCTTTAGTATGGGTTTGGATGGCTTTCTGCAGCAAGGAGATAGGGAAAGCCATCTGGCACAGTGAGGCTTGCATATACTTATAAGAATGTAGTATATGTACAGTATATATTACATTACTTTCAGTTCTTATACACTGCTCCTTTCCTACAAAAGGGACTAGATCAAATACACTTAAAATGCAATAGCAATTAATAGCAAATGCAATAATCAAGCAAATTACAATATAAATGCATGTCCACACCTCCCTCTCTCAAAGAGAGTTGAGGAAAAAAATTAACCCCCAACTCTCCCACCCCTCAAAAATAAAGCCAGGCATTCCTGAAGGCAGCCAGAAAAACTGTTAAAACAAAGAATGCTAGTATAATGAAAGTATGCGCAATCCTATACAATTTCTGGCACAAAGAATACTGAAAGTATCACACCACTATACTTCTTTTATATTGGCTTTATTATTTTCATATGCTTTTAAATTCAAATATTAAATATAAACCTAGAGGTATGGAGGGTGATTTTCCAAGCCATTTCTGTGGATAAACTAGTACTTTATCCACAGAAATGGGCTGGTAGAAAAGTATGCATGTAGGGCCTCTATGAAATGTGAGAAGGTGTTCTTGTGGGTGACGGTGCATGGTGGGGCTTGGAATTATACTTTTGCATTCTAAAAAGTACGCATGTACTTTTCTCAGAAAATTTGCCTGCACGCATTAGCAGGTATAAATGTGTATGTGTAGCATTTTGGGCTAATTAAAAAAAAAGAAAGTAGGCACATGTTTTTCACTTTGAAAATGAGAGCAAAGCCTGTGTGTAAACACAGACTTTGCATTAATGTGAGCAGTTATGAAATTGCCTCCCAAATGACCAAATGCTTAATATATATTGATGTACCTACACAGATATATGGGCCAATACTTTATCATATTCTTTGATCTGTGCATATTTAATATATGGTCCTTGTACTTTGTTTACATTTAGCATTGGAATTAATTAGTGGCATGTTGCCAATTCCCTGTCATGGTGTCTTCACCTACTCTGCTTCGCTCAGTGATGCAATCTTTGTTGACATAACCAAGGGGTGCCCAAGAACCCCCCTGCCCCAGAAGCCCCCTCCAGCACATGACATGAATTTATTTCAAACCATATCAATTATTTTAAGAGCAGTATGAGATCCATTTTCAGCTGCTTGGCATCTGGCAAAGTTAGCCCTGAAATTATCGGCTTTCTCTGGCTAACACAGCTGAATAGATCTGCTTCACCCCTGGTCTGCCCTGACAGCCGGATAAGTTTCTAACCAAAAAAAAATATCTGGCTATGTTGGTGCTATGTTGGGGAAATCCTGTAGGCAGTCCCCTGTGGGCCACTACCAGACTTTTATAGGGGTAGATTTTCAAAGGGTTACGCATGTAAGATATGCGCGTAACCCCCAAAAACCTACCCCTGCGCGTGCCTATTTTGCATAGGCTCGGCAGCGCGTGCAAGCCCCGGGATGTGCGTATGTCCCAGGGCTTTGAAAAAGGGGCAGGGCCATGGGCATGGTGGTGGTTCGTGGGCGGGCCGGGGGCGGGGCCGAGGGCATGGCAGCGGTCCAGGGGCAGTCCAGGGGCAGGGCCGAGTGCTCCAGCACAGCGGCCTGTGCAGGGGCATGGCGGCTGGTGCGCGCAAGTTATGCCTGCCTCAGGCAGGCGTAACTTTTGGAACAAAGGTAGGTGGGGATTTACATAGGAGAAGGGAGGGGAAGGTGGGGGAGGGGGGGGGCAAAAAAAAAGTTCCCTCCAAGGCTGCTCTGATTTTGGAGCAGCCATGGAGGGAAGGGGGGAAAGCCACTTTGAACCAGCAAGCTTTAAAGTTTCAGTGCTCTGCAGCCCTAGCAGCACTTTCTTTGGTCCCAACTTCCTTCCTTAGGCAGGGTCTACACAAACATTTTTTCTTTCCTGCTTTTAATTCTGTGCTCTTTTGCACACTTCTAAGAGCACTGCTTTGCCTCCTAACTTCCTCTTTGGCAGGCATCACAACAAACTTTCTTTCACAGTCCTCCCTGGAGACTGGGTTTTCCTCTATGCCTTGCATAGAGATTCCTAACCTGACATCTTTTTGTGAAGATGACTGAGCAATATTTTGTGGGCTGGAGCAGGAACCACGCTGACTCCAGCCTTTTCTTATGCAATTTCTTTTATTACCATAAACAGCAAAAGAACATCCCAGATGACTTCCTACCTTTGCAGTGTACCCACAACTCTAACTTCCAGAGAGGGTCAGGAACTCCTACTCCTGGAGACGTAGGGCCTCCTGATCCCAGCTGGGCTTTCACTCTCATCTTCCACCCAGCAGGGTCCTGCCCACAGAGCTCTCTTTCTCTGTAGGATTTAAAGTAGACCAGGCTAAGTGCCTGGTGCCGCACAGATTAAAGATGGTAAATAGAGTCACTCCATCACACCAGCTAAATGGCAGACTTTGCCGGACAAACATGCTGAATATAGACCTCTATGTTACTTCTACACTTTTTATAGTATTTATGTCAAAATAGTAAGTATGAAGTATTCTTTCAGTAGACTGATTCCCATACATTGGCACCTTTTTTCTATTCTGCACCTGTGCTACATTTTAATAAGGGTAGGTAATTTTTTCTTAGAAACATAGAAACATGATGGCAGAAAAATAACATATGGTCTGCCCATCCACCCAACTGATTTAGCTTTACAATTCCCATCACTCCCTCAGAGATCCCCTGTATTTATCCCATGCTTTCTTGAATTCAGTTACTTTTTTTTTGTCTCTACCACCGCTACTGGGAGGCCGTTCCATGAATCCACTACCCTCTCTGTAAAGAAATATTTCCTAAGATTACTGAGTCTATCACCTTTCCTATTTCACCTTTCCTTTATGGTATATATGTTTAAATCTTTAAATCAATCCCCATATGCTTTAGAATGAAGACCACTGAGCATGTTAGTAGCCACCTTCTGTACAGACTCCATCTTGTTTATAACCTTTTGAAGGTGCGGTCTCCAGAATTGTACACAGTATTCCAAGTGAGGTCTCACCAGGGACCTATACAGGGAGAATATCACCTCTCTTTTTCTGCTGACCATTCCTCTCCCTAAGCAGACAAGCATCAGTCTGACTTTTGCAGTTGCTTTATCCACCTGTTTGACCTTCTTAAGATCATCAGATAAGATGACCCCTAGATTCCGCTCTTATTTCATGCTAAGAATTTCACCTATAAGCATGAAAGCATTTTTTTTTTTAGATGGTGGATTGGTAGAGCTGGTTTAATGTAAATAATGATGCAGGTGGTCAGTAAATAATGGCTTGACACTAGTGGGCATGCTCCAAGAATAACAACCACCCAGTAAAGCACAGTTTACACCAGTGAGTATGGTACCTTGGCTCCATTTTCTATTAATCTTCCTTACACATTTTCATAAAGTGTTCTGCTAGTGTTTTGCTAAATTTCTTTTTTCTACCATAATTGATACTGGAGCTTTGCTTTGCAGTGCTTCCTTCAAAAGATTACTTGAGATGTTTCTTTTCATTGTCTACAGTTTCCCGGAATGCCATTATTGTATAGTATAACCACTCTGCTCAAGCTGGTATCATCTTACTAATGATATAGAGCTGACTGGTCCCAGCTTGATGGCACGTGCATTCCTCAACATTCTTCCACCTGAAGATGGCATAGTGCTTCCAGGAGTAATATGAGAAGAACCAGACAGAATTCCCTTTGGATATAATAATTTAAAGGCATACAGAGAGAATAGATTTATAGGACCAAATGCACTAAAGGAATTTTTTTTTCATGTGGTATTTATGGGAAAATTGCTTTGTACATCTGTTATTTTTAATTGGCTTCATACAAACAAACTCAAAATCACCCCTAAGAAACTGGAGCTGCTGTGGGTGAGTAGGCATTTCCTTGGCCAGTTCCGTGTACTACTTTATATGAGACTGTTCTCGCAGTGACTGAAAATGCCTACATGGAGTCCAAGTCGATTCTTTTGTCATTGGAGCCTCAGATTACATCCGTTGTTCAGAGAAGTTTTTTTGCACTTTGATTAGAAACAATAAAAATTTTCTTTTTCTAGAGAACCTTAAAATGATTGTTCAAGCACTTCTGGTTTGAAAATTAGTCTACTGCAATGCCTTATATATAGGGCTTCCTAAGAAGTCTCTACAGAACTTACTCAGATTGGTGTAGCTCGATTAATCTCTGGGATCATAAAACATGAGCATATTATGCCTACTTTGACGTCATTACATTAGTTACAAGTGCCTTCCCATATAGCCTTCAAACAAGCATGTTTAACCTATAAAGCCTTATTTACATGGCTTTTCTGCAGAATATTTAAGGGATAAACTTCTTATTTCTAAATCAACCAGAACTACACGAGCTCCCAAAGTGTTTATCTTGTATTGCCATCAGCTAAATCAGTGAAACTGCTGAGCACTTTGGAATATAAAAATGTTGGCATGACCCCCCTAAGGATGTTGGAACTATTTCTGAGAAAGGGTCACTCTATAAGGTATTAAAGACATTCTTTCGCAATATTGCCTACTCTTAGTTTCTTTAGGTTATGTTCCAATTCAGTTGAGAGATGAGCTGGATGATTCTATCAACGGTTTTATGCTGTTTTATTATTATTATATATAGAACATGTGTAACCCCTACCCTGACAAGGGGATCATGTTCAGATGCTGCAGAGTGCTGACAGACCCACTTGGGAAGCCCCTGGAAAACCAGGCACAGAGTTGTGCTGAGGGGAGCAGGATTACCAGCAGTTGTCACATTTGTTTGATATTTTTGGTTGTTTGTGATATATCATTGACATTTGATTATAATATACATGTATGCTCATTACCGGAAGTAGACTGCATTCCAATGGTGCCATAAAAGAATTTGCTGGCTTTTTGGGGCTGGAACCGTTCCTGGCTAGCTTTTGCACGCCATCTCCTTCCACCAGGGTCTGGATCCTTTGTTGGTGTGGGGAAAGGTTTTTCTTTCAAGGTCCAGAGTGACAGGGATGGCTCTCTTATTATTTCCTTGTCACTGGCAGAGGAGTGATTTTCCTTCAGGGTGTGTGCTGTCAGAGCCAAAGAAGAACACTGGAGCCACTGGATTCGTGTCCAAAATTAAAGTCTTTACTTTTGCAAAAGTGAGATGAAAAATGGCACTAAACTTAGTCCTGAGCACCATAGATTTTCTCTTGGGTTAAGGCTCTTTTCCCTCTATCTGTGCAAGGGACTCAGTTACTAGGGCAAGGGAAACATCCACCCTCCACGGCTTGAGTAAGTGGAATTCCCAGGTGGGCAAAGTATCCTTCAGTTGGGCAGGAAAACCCCTTCTAAAACTGGCAACAGGTAAAAAATACAGGCTCTGTACAAACCTCTCCTTTCCCAGGGGTGAAGACTCCTGATGGGTGTCCTAAGAGCTCTCAAATGGTTTTTCACTCACAGTTAGGTGATCTTTCTTCATTTCTTTCTCTCTCTCGCTCTGGATCCCAGATAAGCTGGATCCACTTAGAACTAGCAACTCTCTCTGCTCCAGTGCAGGAAGGAAGAGGCAGCCAAAACTCTTCTTCCTTTCATCTTGCAAACCAAAAGATATTTTCCCTACAAACAGAAGTTAACACCTGAGTTCTTCCTGGCAGCAGGTCACCACCATACCTCCTTCCTTGTTGAGGGTGTGGAGGGGAAGGGCTTCCCTACATAGGGTTCTCCATGCCCTGGGTCCAGGTGATGCCCAGGGGTCTCTCAAGGATTCTAACACGAAAAAAGTGTAAAATCCCCCAAAATAAACTCAGAGAGAACCCCCCCACCTGCTCAGCATCCCTAGAAGCTGAAGTAAGTTGCAAATATCGTCCGATATTTTTTAAATCGTCAAAAATCAGAGTGCGCGATACAATAGCAATTCCCCTGATTTATCATGAAAAATCATAAATCGGGGATTTGGGGGGAGGGTGGGAAAACCGGCACACCAAAACAACCCCTAAACCCACCCCGACCCTTTAAAACTAAACTCTTACCTTCCCCCACCCTCCTGAACCCCCCCAAAAAAACTTTTTACGAGTACCTGGTGGTCCAGTGGAAGCCCCGGGACCGATCTCTCGCTCTCGGGCCATCGGCGCCATTTTGATGCCACTAATAAAAATGGTAGGAGCACTGGATGGCCCGCGCCATCTTTAAAAATGGCGCGGGCCATGGCCGGCCATCCAGTGCTCCTACCATGTGACAGGGGCCGGCCAATGGCGCGGATACCCTGTCACAATGGTAAGGGCAAAGGGCCATCGGCGCCATTTTTATTAGTGCAGTTGATGGCCTGGGAGCGGGAGATCGCTCCCCGCGCCCCCACTGGACCACCAGGTAATTTTAAAATGTTTTTGGGGGGGGGTCGGGAGGGTGGAGGAAGCTAAGGGGTCGGTTTTTAAGGGTCGGGGTAGGTTTTTTGTTTATCGGATCGAGCACAGCTGATAAACAAAAACCCAATTGGGCCGGATGATAAAAAATTTAAGATTTGAATCGGAACCGGAACCGATCAGATTCCGGTTCCGATTCACATCTCTAATCTCCAACATTCTTTTCAATAAATACCGAAGTAAAGACATTTTTTAATTTTTCCACAATGTCCTTATCTTCTCTTAGTGCCCCTTTAACCCCTTGATCATCCAACGGTCCACTGATTCCCTTGCAAGCTTTGGTGGGCAGAGAAAAGGGTCAGGGAAGAAGGTGGGGGCAGTCAGGGAGGTTCTGTGAACAGGGGGGGGGGTCTCTGGAGTGAGAGGAGGAGACACCTTTGGCTCTGGTTCAAGTCTAGGATTGGCAGCATCTGTGGAGGATAGGGGTAGGGGCAGGAGGAAGCAGTGATGGGAAGTGGTAATGTGTTTATTTTTCCACTGTTGCACTGCAGAGAGTCTAGCTTCTTGGGATTTCCAATTTCGTTTTTGTTTGCATGTTTCTATTTATAATTTGTGATTCCTTATTCTGTATTTAGTGAGGATTTTTCTGTGTTCTGTATGTGTGGCCGAGGAGAGGAATTTTGCTATTCTATAGTTTCTGTGTAAGGGTCTATAGCAGTCTGGCTTGTTCTCTTTTCCATAGGAAGTATATTGACTTTCTAGGGCATGAGGTAATATTTTTTTGCTGGGTACAATTGTTTTTTGTTTTGGTATGGCAGCTTTAGCATCTGTGATAAACTGCACTCTTGGCAGTCTATGATAGCTTTACTTGAATCAATATACAAATTTTTCAAAAATATTGTATGTGAGCTATTGAGACAATATAGGTCCCATCTTCTGATGTGAATATCTCTGATTTGCATCTAAAGAAGGGACCTTCGTAGTTCCAAAAGCCTTTGTTCAGTATTTTTAGGAATTTCTTGAGCTGATCAAATATAAGTTTCCAGAATCCCATAATTGGAATGTAATTTTGCAGTATTAAGTTATTTATGTACTATGTATAATTTATTTTGCTATCTGGAGAGAGGTTATGAAGAGTTAAATAATTTTGTGAAAACAAACAAGGAGCACTCCACCAAGTGGAGCAGAGTTGGCGAGAGCCTCTTGATTTGAAATTGGCAGCACATTACTGATGGAATAAGAGTCAGCCAGTATGGTGGATCCCTTGGGCTCTTGTAGTGTGGTTGGTGCACAAACATTATAAGGCCAGCAGGAACTCGGTTACATTCTGCTCTGTGTTTTTACAGTACAGTATATATAATCCTTTTGGGGAAGAAGGGCTTAAATCTCATGTGCCCCTGCTTGGCCACTGGAGGTGTACTAGAAGTATGATGGAGCGAGTCTGTGTTTAACAAAGGGACGCTTCCAGCAATAGAAGGTTTAAAGTGAGTTCAGAGGTGTGCTGGAGTGTTTCTGTGTGCTACTACAAGGAATCTTCTAGTACCAGGAGGTTTATGGGGAATTCAAAGGGCATATGTGTGTTATGGGAGTGACAGGGTGGCTCTAAGGGGATGGGACATTATTTGAAAATATTAAAAAAAAGCCTCCCATGAGGCAGTAAAGAAGAGTCTAATGCCGTTTTGAAAGTGGAAAGTCCTGTGTATGGAGGGAAAGAAAGAGAAGCTGTATAAATAGTGTAAGGAGCTGGGAGAAAGGGAAGACTGGCCTGCTTCCCCAGTCCTTTGGAAAGTACCTGGAAAGGAAGAGAACCATTTTCCTGGGATATTTTGGAAGAGAGACCTGGAGCGTCTTTCCACCAGAAGAAGATGGATCATCTACTGAGTTGTGAATACTGTGAGAAAAATTGAGATAGTCTCTGTACTTCTTTTGGAAACATCAGAGAACCTGAGAAGAAAGGGTCAGAGTTCTGATATTTGCAGGGGCTTATAGAGCATAAGACCTGCTTATCTGGAGAGAAATGTTTTAAACTTTGTATTCTTGTATCTGGATTTTCCCGCTATTTCTACTGTGGACTTTGTTTATGTATTCCTGAAACTGGTTATTTTCGCAAGCAAATTTTCCTTCTGATGGAATAGAAACTTGATCTATCTGTACTGTGATTTTTTTGCTTTGGAGGTAACCTCTGCCCAGTTTGGTCTTTCAGATGATACTGTCCCTATTTCCAGAACCCAGAAAATTCTTTCCCCACCCTGGTTGAGTGAAATCAGTGCTCCCTTGGGCTGGGAAAGTGATCTCCAGCTAAGGGGGATTTACAATCAAACTTACAGGGTGAGGAGTCTTAAGTACTTAGCAATGCTTTTGTACAAAGGAAAAGAAGAAAAGAGATTTTAATTAAACATTCTAACATCAATTTAACAGATGTAACAGGAGATCCCCTCTCCTCCCCAGTACTCAAGTTTGGTGGGTTGTCTGGTTACTGTCCATGGCAAAGTTGGCCACCCTATTTATGGCAGCCAAATTGGCAGTTGTACCTAAAAGCAAAAAACGCCGGTAGGCGGAAGTGTGCATTAGCCCATAAATGAGGGTATACCTATTTGAAAAGTACCATAGTATATTTGTGACTTTATTGTGATTTTTGAGACCCTATTTAGGGGCCCATGCCAAGGATCTTTGAAGTTGCTAGCTATATCCCTGCATACTATGCAGGTTTAAAGGCTTGCATTGGTTGCAAGTTCAGTATTAGTATTCCATTTGTGAGTTTTAACTATTAGATCAGGCCCATATTTAGCCATAAATTGCCTCTAGTGCCAAATTTTGATAGGTGCTGCCATGCTATAATTACACAATGTTGGGTTCCATATTAGGTGCTACAACCCAAGAAAGAGATCTAGGTGTCATAGTGGATAACATTGAAATCGTCGGTTCAGTGTGCTGCGGCAGTCAAAAAAGCAAACAGAATGTTGGGAATTATTAGAAAGGGAATGGTGAATAAAACGGAAAATGTCATAATGCCTCTGTATCGCTCCATGGTGAGACCGCACCTTGAATACTGTGTACAATTCTGTTCGCCGCATCTCAAAAAAGATATAATTGCGATGGAGAAGGTACAGAGAAGGGCTACCAAAATGATAAGGGGAATGGAACAGCTTCCCTATGAGGAAAGACTAAAGAGGTTAGGTCTTTTCAGCTTGGAGAAGAGACGGCTGAGGGGGGATATGATAGAGATGTTTAAAATCACGAGAGGTCTAGAACGGGTAGATGTGAATCGGTTATTTACTCTTTCGGATAGTAGAAAGACTAGGGGGCACTCCATGAAGTTAGTATGGGGCACATTTAAAACTAATCGGAGAAAGTTCTTTTTTACTCAACGCACAATTAAACTCTGGAATTTGTTGCCAGAGGATGTGGTTAGTGCAGTTAGTATAGCTGTGTTTAAAAAAGGATTGGATAAGTTCTTGGAGGAGAAGTCCATTACCTGCTATTAAGTTCACTTAGGGGTAGATTTTCAAACCGCGCGATTTGGCGTACTTTTGCTGGCGCATCAGGCGCCAGCAAAAGTAGGCGGGATTTTAGTAGATACGCGCGTATCCGCTAAAATCCTGGATCGGCGCGCGCAAGGCTATCAATTCCGTATAACCGGCGCGCGCCAAGCCGCGCAGCCTACTCCCGTTCCCTCCGAAGCCACTCTGAAATCGGAGCGGCCTCGGAGGGAACTTTCTTTTGCCCTCCCATCACCTTCCCCTCCCTTCCCCTACCTAACCCACCCGCCCGGCCCTGTCTAAACCCCCCCCTTACCTTTGTCGGGGGATTTACGCCTCCTGGAGGGAGACGTAAATCCCCGTGGGCCGCTATCGCGCCGGGACGCGACCTGGGGGTGGGTCCGGAGGGCGCGGCCACGCCCCCGGACTGCCCCGGGCCGTAGCCACGCCCCCGGGGCCGCCCCCGGAACGCTCCCAACACGCTCTTAAAATCCGCCCCTTAGAGAATAGCCACTGCCATTAGCAAGGTAACATGGAATAGACTTAGTTTTTGGGTACTTGTCAGGTTCTTATGGCCTGGATTGGCCACTATTGGAAACAGGATGCTGGGCTTGATGGGCCCTTGGTCTGACCCAGTATGGCATTTTCTTATGTTCTTATGTTCTTATCCGGGCCTGCTGGTGGTTTATTCTGTATCCAGCTGCATGGCCTCACCAAGAACTTCAGCTAAAGTCATCATGGGACCTGCAAGCCAGCACACGTACTCAGAGACCCTGTGGTACCCTACAGGGTTTCTGAGTGTGCCCTCTGGCTCACAGACCCCACCCTGAGTTTAGCTAAGTTCTTGGTGTGACCATGCAGCTGGATAAAGCGGAAATCTTCAGCAGGCCCAGAGGTGAAGGAAGACATGTTACAGGAAGCCAAGGGGATAGGGGAAGATCTGGGTAGTGACCCCGCACCCGTTGATGATTTCTAGGGAAGAGAATGAATTCCCCCCACCTCACACTATGTGATGATTTCTACAGCGAAGGAGGTTTAACCCCAAGGATGATTTCTGGCTGAATGGGGAAAATGGACACCAGCCCCCCTCCAGCCTATAGGTGCCAAAGTTTTAAATCCAACCCTATCTGCATGTATATTGGGGCAATTTTCAGACTTTATGTAACCCATGGTTAATAATTATATTTAAGTTTTTTAAAACACAAACAAAACCCTGGCAATGGTTAATTCTTATGTGCCGTCCAGGGAAAGATTACATAAATACAGTAATTGAGAAAACAAGTAATACTCCCTTACAGTTCTTCCCCACCCATTCTCATTCCAACCCATCAAATCTAAACTTGCCATCCTTCAAGACTATACATTTACTGTCTGCTAGCCAGTGAATTTGTTTCATTCTATAGACGGATCACCCATGGTTACTAATTAAAATGATACTTTAGTGCTCCTTGTGGGGTTGTTGATGTTTTGTTATTGTTTTATCTGAGCATGCTCCAACTTTAGTTGTATATAATAACCACTCAGAAAAGCTGGAAAACAGAAACTTTCAAAATACTCAAATATCCAGCTGATATATGGAACTCAAGTGTAACTTGCTTTCTTGCAACCGTCATACATAGCCTCAAGAGTATGATGGCTTATGGTGTCAAGCCCGTGAGACTCTGGGCTTGAATAATCATAGGTTGCTGCAAGTGTATATAAGAGCAAATACTGTGTGAGCACTACTAATATTTGCACTTATCAGTTTCCACCGGAAGGGCTGGTAATGTATAACATCCTGAAGTGCTCGCTCCAACATTGCAATGTTTCGGAGTGTTCGACTCCTTCCTCAGGGAGCTTCAGGGATTGCTCTGGTGTAACTTGTGAGATAATGATTGTGGTCAATAGACAAGCGGTGAAGACCACTGGCTGTACTCGGTGCACCAAAAGTGAAGCAGCCTTGCCGAGGTCTATGCCGCTGCAGCAAGGCTGCTTCACTTGCCGAGGTCTATGCCGCTGCAGCGGCATAGACCTCGGCCGGTCCAGGAGCGATCTCCTGGACTTGGGTTGTCGGCTGCCAGTAATCAAAATGGCGCCGACGGCCCTTTGCCCTCACTATGTCACTGGGGTTGACCAATGGCGGCGGTAGCCCTTGTGACATAGTAAGGGCAAAGGGCCGTCGACGCCATTTTGATTACTGACAGCCTTTGCCCTTACTATGTCACAGGGGCTACCGCCGCCATTGGTCAACCCCAGTGACATAGTGAGGTCAAAGGGCCGTCGGCGCCATTTTGATTACTGGCAGCCGACAGCCCAAGTCCAGGAGATCGCTCCCGGACCGCTCCTGGACCCCCGCTGGACCACCAGGGACTTTTGGCAGGTCTTGGGGGAGTCAGGAGGGTGGGGGGTTGTAGTAAATTAATTTTGGAGGTCTTGGGGGGCGTCAGAAGGATGGAGGATTGTAGTAAATTAATTTTGGAGGTCTTGGGGGGCATCAGGAGGTTGGGAGGTTTTGTTAGATTTTTACTTTTTTATTAAAGATTTGTCTGCGAACCCTGGACCCCCGCTGGACCACCAGGGACTTTTGGCAGGTCTTGGGGGGGTCAGGAGGTTAGGGGGTTGTAGTAAATTAATTTGGCAGGTCTTGGGGGGCGTCAGGAGAGTAGGGGGTTGTAGTTAGTATGGCTCTCACGGAATTTTAAAATATGTGGCGTTCATGGCTCTCTCAGCCAAAAAGGTTCCCGACCCCTGATCTATAAGCTCCAGGGATGACTATGCCAACAAATTTAATTGGACTCTTCTTACTGAGGCATGGAGCAAATCATCTTTTTCTGAGTATCATGGGGTGCAGTATTCCACAGCTTATGACATCTCAGAGTTTATAAGCCTTATGCCTGATGTTGGTTGATAAAATTACATCAGTCAGAATTAACATCTTTTGATGCTCTCTGGCAGTTTGAGATTTAATTGAATTGTGAACAACACTTCCTATCTTGAATTTCCATGCGTTGTGTTAAATGTGTGCAAGAAAATAGACAAGGCTGTTGGACTCATTTGGAGTGAATCCTTTGTTTTATTTTGGGGTCACATGAGAGCATGGGGTGCGGAAGGACCAGGGAGGAAGGTATACCCGAGGCCTTCCCCTTGAGAAATCCTACCAGTTCTTGGGAGATAGTGAGGTATAGGTTGCATTTACATGGGGACAAAAGCCCCAGTTTTCAAAGTGAAAGTATGCGCTTCCTTTCACTTTGAAGATTGCCATGGGTACAAAGTACCTGCAGATATTTGCATCTGCATTTCGTATTTTTAGAATTCTTTCCTGTTCTGTGGCTATCAGGAGCAGGTTTTATTCTTTGTCCCCTGTCCTTTTTGCAGCATGGCATTGCTGTCCCTGGGGGAGATTTATTTTGTGCATTTTCAAGTTTTATTTCCTTCTTTGCTTTTTTAGTTTCTTTGTTAGTGCCAATTGCCCCAATTTGAGAGGAGGACAATTTTCAAAGCTATTTACCTGGGTAAATTGGCTTGGCTGAAAATTGCTGTCCTCCTGCCCATGCTAAAAGTATGCATGGACGTCCACATTGTATGGACTTTTAGCTGCGGGAAGAACGAGGTGTTCCTATGCATGAGTTTAGGTTGGGGAAGTAAAACAGCCTGCGTACCTGAGATTTTCAAAACTCCGTGTGCTGTTTTACCCCTGCTGAGCCACCCGTGCTAAGAGAAGGTGCCGAGTATCTGGGCTCTTTTGACAAATGTACTTTGCTCTTGCGAATTGGAAACTTGCCTCCAAGGCCCACATGCAGAAGTATTGGTGGACTTTGCAGTGAGATGGGGCTATTTGACAGTTGCCACCTAAATACTAAAATTATATTTGTTTCTTTAGGTGAGCAGTGCAAAAAAGTGATCTTTAAAGGATTATTATAGGAGACCTAAAAGGGTTGGAGGATATTTGACACTGAAGACCAAGAGGAATATTTTATTTATTTATTTTATTACATTTCTATACCGATATTAGTGGGGACATCATATCGGTTTACATCAAACAAGGTAACATATAGAATGGAAAATACAATAAAACAGGGAAGAGGGGAGGGAGAGATAGGAACTATAAGAACATAGCTTGGAATACATAGGAATCAGGCTAATCTATCCACTGAGAACAGCCTCACCCCCACAAATCCTTCAGTAAACTTACAAACAGCCCAAGTGAGAGATCTGGGAGCAATCATCGACAATAGGCTAAACCTAAAAGCTTTTATAAACCAAACCACCAAGGACTGCTTTCATAAACTGCATGTCCTAAAAAGAATAAAACCACTGTTCCACAACCATGACTACAGGACCATCGTACAAGCAATAATCTTCTCCAAGTTAGACTATTGTAACTCCTTATTATTAGGTATCCCTTCATCTCATACTAAACCTCTTCAGATGGTTCAAAATACGGCAGCCAGAATTCTGACAAATACTCGGAGAAGAGATCACATCTCCCCAATCCTCAAAGACCTACACTGGCTGCCGATTCATTATAGAATACTATATAAGTCCATCACCACAATATTCAAAGCCATCCAACAAATCGCTCCGCTCAACCTTCAAATCCCTTTCAAAAAACACACATCCTCCAGACCCATAAGAGAGCACTATAAAGATTCTCTTCAGGTACCTCATTCCAAAACCACCCATCACATAACGTTCAGAGACAGAGCATTCTCCACAGCAGGACCTCCTCTTTGGAACTCTATCCCAACGGAGCTAAGGCAGGAACCTTGCCTCCCAACATTCAGGAAAAGACTCAAAACGTGGCTTTTCAAACAAGCCTTCCCAGACTCTGATTAAACTCATTACTCACCTACAACCAACTTTCAAGCACTACCAATACCCAGAAAACCATTACTTCTTATCTCTACCCTTATGTAAAAAACTTTACCTTTCTATTCTCCACCCTTATGTTCAAAACCGCAATTACCTCAAATGAACAAGTCATTGTAAATCACAAAATGCTTTATATTGTACCCCGTCATACTTCAGGTTAACATTCTATGTTAAAGTTCCTATCAATTTCTTCTTGCTCCTAGTTTTACGCCTCCCTGTTTTATTGTAACTGTAACTGTTATTTTTTAGCACCTATTATTTATTTATTTCGTTCACTGTTTCCGTTTATCACCCCACTGTTTATTGTAAACTGGCATGATGTGATACCCTCACGAATGCCGGTATAGAAAAAACTAAAATAAATAAATAAATAAATAAATAAATAAATAATCTGAAACATGAGATAGCCAAGAAGTTAACGGAGAGCATAATATTTGTCAAAAAACAAAAACTATATACAGGATTTAGGTGTGTTGGAATGGTTCGGAGGTTTCGGGGGATTGGAAGGAGGGTTCAGGGTTGTTTGCATGGTTAGGTGCTTGCATGGAGGAGAGTAAGGTGTTAATAATTATGGATGTGAATAGTTTTTTGACTATTTAAAATATCATCCGATATTTTTTAAATCGTCATTAATCGTTAAAGAGTGTGATACAATAGAAATTCCACCGATTTATCATGAAAAAATCATTAATCGGGTTAGTGCACACTAACGAGAGTTAGGACACAACCTAAAAACCCACCCCGACCCTTTAAAACCGCTCCCTTAGCCTCCACCACACTCCCGACCCCCCAAAAAACGTTTAAAATTACCTGGTGATCCAGCGGGGGTCCCGGGAGCGTTCTCTCGCGCTCGGGCTGTCGGCCAATAAACAAAAAACCCACCCTGACCCTTTAAAACCGCTCCCTTAGCCTCCACCACCCTCCCGACCCCCCCAAAAAGTTTTAAAATTACCTAGTGGTCCAGTGGGCCCCAGGAGCGATCTCCCGTTCTCAGGCTGTCTGCTGCCACTAATAAAAATGGCGCCAATGGCCCTTTGCCCTTACCATGTGACAGGGTAACCGTGCCATTGGCTGGCCCCTGTCACATGGTAGAAACACTGGACGGCCAGTGCCATCTTTAAAAATGGCGCGGGCCATCCAGTGGAAGGCCGGCACCATCTTTAAAAATGGCACGGGCCATCCAGTGGACGGCCGGCACCATCTTTAAAAATGGCGCTGGCAGTCCAGTGCTCCTACCATGTGACAGGGGCTGGCCAATGGCATGGTTACCCTGTCTCATGGAAAGGGCAAAGGGCCATCGGTGCCATTTTTATTAGTGGCAGCCGAAGGCCCGAGAGTGGGAGATCGCTCCCGGGGCCCACTGGACCACCAGGTAATTTTAAAACGTTTTTGGGGGGGGGGTTGAGAGGGTGGTGGAGGCTAAGGGAGCAGTTTTAAAGGGTCGGGGTTGGTTTTTTGTTTATCGGATCGGGCGCAGCTGATAAAAAAAAAAAAACGATCGGGCCGGACAAAAAAAAAATGCACGATTCTGGTTCCGATTCACATCTCTATTAATAATGATAGGCTTGTTTGAAGAGCCAGGTTTTTAAGTTGGCTCTGAATTTAGCGGTACAGGTTTCAAGCCTGAGATGGGGGGGTATGTTGTTTTCTGCAAGTGCTCTTCATAAGCGAATGCAGAGTACAGAAAATTATGTGTTTCCGTTGGGAGAAAAATAGGGTGATTAATTGTTTGATTGCTCTGGATCAATACCACTGTGGCGATGATGGATATTTTTTTCATAGCTGTTGTTTCACTTGCTGGTGCAGTGCATAATTATCATATTTTTTTCCAACAGAGATCATTGTTAAGCTTTTATTTGATCATAAACCTAATAGAGCATAGCTTGCATTTGGATTGGGTGAGAAACTTGTCACTTGCCTGGCAATTCCCCGAGTGCACCATTTGCATTTGTTGCAGTAAAAACAAAACATTTTTTTGTTCACAAGCCATAAATAAACCAGTGCTCGAAGGAAAAAGGTGGCCAGCCATGTCACAAATGGTTCAGAAATATATTTAAAGCACATTTGGATTCTGTGGGGCTGGAAGGTGCTATGCAAATTCAATTATTTTATTATTCTGACTTAGATAATGCGCTATATCCTACAAGCTCTCAAGCTTCTATGGCTGGTAGCTGGAACATAGCTTTGCAGTGTGTTGTACACCTGGGCAGACTGGATGGACCGATTGGTATTTTTCTGCTGTCATCTACTGTGCTGCTAACTTGTACATCAAATTGCTTTACAAAACAAAACGTAGTTGCCAACAAGATGTTTCTTTTTATTGTTATGAAAAGCATCAGTGCTTCCTAATTCATGGCAAAATTACAAGATTGCTGTGAATAGGATAACCGAACTGCAGTTAATCCAAAATCAGCTGGAAACAGAGAAAGTGTCCCATCTGGCCTCACTTTCCTCTTTCCTTATCCTCCTGTGAGGCATCAAGGCCCTGACTACCAGTTAAGTACTTTATTTTAGAATGCGTTCTTTTGTGATTGTTGTAGTTTATTGTTTTATCTCTTTTTATGTATGTAATTGTATTTTATGGATGTTAGTTTGTAATCTGTACTGGACAGAACTGTTCTTGGAAGATGTGGAATCTAAACTTTTTAAATAAATAAATAGAAATGGCACCCTATGGGCAACCACAGGCATAACAAGACAGAGAGATGGACAAAGAGATACACTGAGGACCCTGCCTTCCCCCAGTGGTTTTCTTGGCTTCCTGTTAATTCATGATTTGTTAGAATAGGAACTTTTTTTGGGGGGGGGGGGGGGAGGGGAAGGGAAGAAACATCCTTTGCAGTTCTTTTGTTTTTGCAGTATGAACTGTCTTCTTGCTGGTAAGAAGTTTTAGTTTCAGTAGGAAGCTTTGTTACTTTAATCATTGCTAAATGATGATAGACTTTGCATATATGCTGTCAATCCACAATGATACTGAAAGGGAGATAATACATTACAGAAGGCTTGCATTACAGATAAAACTGACTTAGAGACAGCAGTAATCCCTAACAAGTCTCTCTTGGAGAAAATAAATTAAGGCATTTAAAAAGACAAGATGCTCTATCTCAGGCTTTGTAGGACTCTTCAGATCTGTCTTAACTCAGACTTGTACACAGTTTATGCTTCAACAGAGATGGCCTTAATATTGGAATCAGTGAAAAGTTGGTAACAAGTCTTTATTGGAAGTAATGATGTATGCCCCATGCAGAGAGACCAACAGTCAGGAAAAATACTTTGGAAGAAAACAAGAAGGAGCTAGGTTTTGTATCCTCTCATAATAGGAGCAATAGATACATAAGAACATGCTATACTGGGTCAGACCAAGGGTCCATCAAGCCCAGCATCCTGTTTCCAACAGTGGCCAATCCAGACTACAAGTACCTGGCAAGTACCCAAAAACTAAGTCTATTCCATGCTACTGTTGCTAATAATAGCAGTGGCTATTTTCTAAGTCAGTTTAATTAATAGCAGGTAACGGACTTCTCCTCCAAGAACTTATCCAATCCTTTTTTAAACACAGCTATACTAACTGAACTAACCACGTCCTCTGGCAACAAATTCATGAGTTTAATTGTGCGTTGAGTGAAGAGCTTTATCCGATTAGTTTTAAATGTGCCACATGCTAACTTCATAGAGTGCCCCCTAGTCTTTCTATTATTTATTTTTATTTATTTATTTAATGAGTTTTATATACCGTCATTCGGAAACATCAAAATAACGCCATCATAACGGTTTACAAAATAAGGTTATAGGGATAAAAGGGTTGACAAGGGGTGTAAAAACATAACATGTTATTAGGCTTAGTAGTAAACAAATTCATGCTTAAGATCAAAACGAGTTCATTCTTATTTTAGAAAAGCATAGTTGTGCTGATATTCATTTAATCATGAGGTTGTAATGGAGGGCGGTGATGATTAGTTGATTCTTTGGGTGGTTTGATATGCTTTGTTGAACAACCAAGTTTTTATTTCTTTTTTGAATGTTTTTAGGTTTTCTTGAATTCTGAGTTTAGTTGGGAGGGAGTTCCAAAGTTTTGGGCAACCAAGGGATATGCTCTATTTTGAGTAGAGGTGAGTTGATTTGAATGCGTTGGTGGTGTTTTTAGGAGTCCTTTATTAGCTGACCTCAGGTTTCTACTTGGGGTATGGAGTTGAATGTAGGGGCTTAGCCAATTTTTCTGTTCTTCATATATAATTTTATGTAGGATGGAAAGGACTTTATATTCGATCCTGTATTTTATTGGTAGCCAATGAAGTGATATGAGGGTTGGGGTATTGTGGTCATGCTTTTTGGCACCTGAAAGGATTCTTGCAGCTGCATTCTGCAGGATTTGGAGAAGTTGAATGGTGTTTAGAGGTAAGTTGAGGAGTAGAGAGTTGCAGTAGTCTATTTTGGAGAATATTAATGATTGCAAGACTGATCTGAAGTCATTATTTGAGAGAAACGGTTTTAGATGTCGGAGTGAAAGTAGTTTATGATAACCATCTTTAATTTTTTTGATATATGGTTTTTAAATGAAAGTTCTTTGTCGATTATTACTCCAAGGTTGCGGGCATGGTTGGTTGGAGATAAGCTTGAATTTTGGTTCATGAGATTTAGAGTCGATGTATGCAGAGAGTTGTTCTTTCTGTCAAGTACTATTAATTCAGTTTTGTTAAAGTTGAGGATGAGTTTTATGTTGTTTAGTAATTCCTTGATGCTGTTTAGGTAATTGGCAGTAAATTTATATGTTTCTTCAATTGATTTTTTTATTGGAATTAAGATTTGAATATCATCAGCATAGATGAAATGGTTTAGATTCAGATTTGTAAGGAAGTGGCTTAGTGGGAGAAGTTAATTGTTAAAGAGTGTCGCTGAAAGGGCAGATCCTTGGGGAACTCCGGTGTCTAAGTTGATTTTCTTTGATAGGGAATCATTAAGTAGTACTTGGTAGGATCTTTGTGACAGATAGGAGGAAATCCATTGAAGAGTTGTTTTGTTAGCACCAATTTCAGAAAGACGATTAATCAGTATAGAGTGGTTTACAGTATCAAATGCTGCCGATAAGTCGAGGAGGATTAGAAGGTAACTTTGGCCTTTTTCAAAACCTTTGAGTATGAAGTCATGCATGGCAAGTAGTAAGGATTCTGTTAAGTTGTTTTCTAATAGAGGTGTGAATCGTGTAATCGATCGTCTTAACAATCGATTTTGGCTGGGGGGGAGGGAAATCTGATAGTCGAGTTTTTTTTTTCCTAAAAATCGATAAAAATCGTAAATCGGGGGAGGGCGGGAAAACCGGCACACCAAAAAAACCCTAAAACCCACCCGAACCTTTAAAACAAATCCCCCACCCTCCCGAACCCCCCCCCAAATGTTTTAAATTACCTGGGGTCCAGTGGGGGGGTCCCGACGCGATCTCCACCCGCTCTCTGGCCACCGCTGTGTTGAGAAATGGTGCCGGTGGCCCTTTGCCCTTATCATGTGACAGGGCAAAGGTAGCGCCGGCGCCATTTTGTTTCCTGGCTCCCGACGTCACGCGTGCGGGAGATCGCCCCCGGACCCCCGCTGGAACCCCAGGGACTTTTGGCCAGCTTGGGGGGGGCCTCCTGACCCCCACAAGACTTGCCAAAAGTCCAGCAGGGGTCCAGGAGCGACCTCCTGCACGCGGGCCGTATTGCCAATCTTCAAAATGGCGCCGGCACTACCTTTGCCCTCACTATGTCATACGGGCGATGGTCACCCGTATGACATAGTGAGGGCAAAGGTAGCGCAGGCGCCATTGGCAATACGGCCCGCGTGCAGGAGGTCGCTCCCGGACCCCCGCTGGACTTTTGGCAAGTCTTGTGGGGGTCAGGAGGCCCCCCCCCAAGCTGGCCAAAAGTCCCTGGGGGTCCAGCAGGGGTCCAGGGGCGATCTCCCGCACGCGTGATGTCGGGAGCCAGGAAACAAAATGGCGCCGGCGCTACCTTTGCCCTGTCACATGATAAGGGCAAAGGGCCACCGGCGCCATTTCTCAACGCAGCGGTGGCCAGAGAGCGGGAGGAGATCGCGTCGGGACCCCCCCCACTGGACCCCAGGTAATTTAAAACATTTTGGGGGGGGGTTCGGGAGGGTGGGGGATTTGTTTTAAAGGTTCGGGTGGGTTTTAGGGTTTTTTTGGTGTGCCGGTTTTCCCGCGCCCTATTTAACGATACAATACAAATGCCCCTGACGATAAATCGGGGGCATTTGTATTGCATCGCGTAGCTAACAATTTTGGATGATTTTAAAATTATCTGACGATAATTTTAATCGTTCAAAAACGATTCACATCCCTATTTTCTAAAGCCAAATTGAGAAGGAAGAAGGATGTTATTATCTGAAAGACTAAATAACCGATTCACATCTACCCATTCTAGATCTCTCAGGATAGGCCTTATACTCTGCCAATTGACAGCTGTAGCCATGAGTTGAACAAGAAGCTGGTTCTAGACACCTGGAAAAATAAATAGTCCCAAGTACACCATATACTTATCAGGTGCATTTGAAGTACAAGTTAGAGATATGCTCAAGGCTGGCCCTTTCCATTTGGTAAACTTATGGGGATTCCCTAGAGCGTTGTTTCCCAGCTCTCTCCTAGAGGCACAGCTAATCAGTCAGGTGTTCAGGATATCAATAATGAATATGTATGTGATAGATTTGCATACACTAGAGATTCAGGGTATGCAAATCTATCTCATGTATATTCATTATGGCAATCCTGAAAACCAATTTGGTTAGGTGTGCCTCCTGGAGAGGGTTAAGAAACACTGTTCTAGAGTTCAACAGTTTTGGGGATGACACCAGGGACTTTCTTATGTATGAGTACACAGGGCTCTGTCCTGATGTCTGTATTGGACAGTGGCCCAAATCTGGGCAGCAGAGAAAAACTCTCTGTTCATGCTCCAGCCCCTCTCCTCCCAAGCATTATGCAGGAAGAAGAAAGGAGGAGTGAGCTTGGAGCAGAAAGAGCACAGAGCAAAACAAAGAAGTACCACTCTGCAAGCTAATCTAGCCCTTTCCCTCTTGTTGTTTCCCCCCACCCCTCCTCCTTCCTATCCTGCAGTGAACAGGAGGGGAGGGGGAAGAGGTTAGAGTGGACAACAGCTCAGTTTTTATATATATATTTTTAAAATAATTTGTGGTCACTTATTCTGTATTTAGTGAGGGTTTTCTGTGCTCTGTGTGTGTGACTGTGAGGCAGTGCCCCTATGTTCCCCATTAAACCAGTGCAGGACTAAGTTAGGTGCCTGGTCCGCTTTAATTCCTGTTTTGAGAGAGAGCTCTGTGGTCAGGGCCCAACAGGGAGTAATAAGTGCTGGGACCATGGTGGGTTAATCAGACCAGGCCTAGGAGGAAGACAGCTCCTGTAGAATATTGCTCTCCAAACACTGAGCTGTAACGAAGTTGTATGAATACTGAGGGAAGCAGTACTGTGAGTAATTGGAGTACCTGTTCTGAAGGTAAAGGCAGTCTACTAATACGAATGTGTTAAAGTGGCAAATAAAGATAGTAGATAAGAACATAAGGCTGGAGTTAGACTAAGTTTGTGCCTCCAGGCCTGAGGGATCACCACTTGGTCCCACATATGGTGTCATGCATGGGATTTTTTCTCTAAACCCAATACAGAGGAAAATCTAGCCTCCAAAGAAATGTTTGGTGTATGTGTGGCCTGCCAGAAGCAGTTTGGAGGCCAGTTTGCAGAAAAAAAGAAGCAAAGTGTCTGGAGTAGCAAGAGTTATGAAGAGGACCTGTGATTCTAAAATGAAGTATAGAACACAGGCGGCCTGTGGCTCCAAACAAAGAACAGAACATAGGGATACACAGAGCAAGGGGGGGCATTTTAAGAAGCCACAAAGTACGCGCGTACATACTCGTGTGCTCGGCAAGAAGAAGAGGGCGTAAAAGACACGGGGCATGGGTGTTCTGGGGCAGGGCCAAGACTTACACTCATAAGTCCACATTTTAAAAAAAAGCTGATCATGGCGCGTGTTGGTGTGTTATCCGGATAACTTTACTTCTGGCCCTGATGAGGAGCAAGTCTGGAGATCTCGAGTTTTAGGTCACTTAGCACACCATGAGTGTTTGGGGGTCAAGTGGGGGGCTTACAGAATGAAGAACAAGAGGGAACTTGAAGACTTTGAGAGGAACTGGGCAAACTGGTGGACTACTTGGAAAAACTGGTTTTTCCCTCGAGTGAGCAGGTTTTAAAATCCGCCTGCATACGCACGTAAAAGCTGACAAATAAAGGCCTAGCCGAAATATGCAGGGGAAGGAGTACTTCCAATGATACGTGCGTACTTGTGATCACAATTTAAAACTGCGGCGTCTCTCTGCTCGTGCGCTGATACATGCGGCTCTGGGCACATGCGCATTCCTTTTAAAATTACCCTGATGGGTTTTCTGCATTGGCTTCCTTTTATCCCCCAGTCATCTAACGGCCCGACTGACTCCCTCACAGTTTTCTTGTTTTTAATCTATTTGAAAAAGTTTTTTGTTAGTTTGCCTCTTTGGCAAGCCTCTCCTCAAGTTCTCTCTCTTGGCAGGCTTTATTAATATTGTATATCTAATTTGGCAGGGCTTATGTGCCTTCCCATTTCTCTCATTAGGCTCTGCTTTCCATTTCTTAAAAGATGCCTTTTTTGGCTTTGAGGGCCTCGTTCACAGAACCATTTAAGTCACGCTTGCAGATGCCTGTTCTTCTTTTGACCTTTTTAAAATTGCATCTGCTTTGTGTGCAGGTACTTTAATCAGGTAAAATAGTGCATGTAGAGTTGAAAATGAGGTCTGCTTACCTTATTTCCCATTCTCTCCCCTGAGCTAAATGTGCTCCTGGGAGCACCTCCTCTAAATGTGGCTGGAAGTACTCACAGTGTGGAACAGCAGGAGAACATTGAGCAAGGGCAATTTTTGGATGGCCAGTTTCTGGACCAACATAGCAATTTCTGTCAGTAAAATGGCTTTGAAAAATGCCCTCTGTATGAACTAACATTGTGTAATATTGATGTGCTGCTTGCACTTGTAGTTACCGATGGACATTAATCAATGACCTGGCATTAGATGTGTGAATCTGCATAGCAGATCCACCCAGCCTTTGACCCTTGGAATTTATGGTGGATTTTTACTTTTGTGCTCTCTCTGTATATGTGATCGATGCTCTGATCATTATGATGGACAAGAAAGTATTTTCTTGGTGAACTAAAACATGAAATTTCTGACCTATTTCAAGTAATTTGTAACCTATCATTAAAATCATGTGATTACCTGAAGACTGGAAGTTGGCCGATGTAGCCCCTACATTTAAAAAGGGATTGAGGGGGTGATCTCGAAACTATAAACTGATGAGCCTGACTTCAATGCCGGGAAAAATCATGGAAAAAGTTATAAAGTATAAAATCACAAAACATTTAGCTAGACATGGTTTGATGGGACACAACAAACATAGATTTACCCAAGGGAAGTCTTCTCTCACAAATCTCCTACATTTTTTTGGTCAGTTTTTACAGTGGAAAAAGGTAAACAGTGGAGTGCCTCAGGGATCTGTACTTGGACCGGTGCTTTTTAATATATTTATAAATGATCTGGAACGAGTGAAGTGATCAAATTTGAGGATAACACAAAATTATGCAGAGCAGTTAAATCTCAAGCAGATTGTGATGACTTGCAGGAAGATCTTGCGAGACTGGAAGATTGGGCTTCCAGATGGCAGATGAAATTTAACGTGGACAAGTGCAAAGTGATGAATATAGGGAAAAATGACCCTTGCTGTAGTTATACAATGTTAAGTTCTATCTTAGGAGTTATCACCCAGGAAAGAGATCTAGGCGTCATAGTGGATAATACATTGATATCATCGGCTCAGTGTGCCGTGGCAATAAAAAAAGCAAACAGATTGTTAGGAATTATTAAGGAAGGGAATGGCAAATAAAACAGAGAATGTCATAATGCCTCTGTATCGCTCCATGATGAGACCGCACCTTGAATACTGTATGCAGTTCTGGTCACCACATCTCAAAAATGATATAGCTGCACTGGAGAAAGTGCAGAGAAGGGCAACCAAAATGATAAAGCTGTTCAGTTTGGAGAAGAGATAACTGAAGGGGGATAGGATAGAAGTCTACAAAACAATGAAAGGACATGAACAAGTTAATGTAAATCGGTTATTACTCTCTCAGATAATAGAAGGACCAGGGGGCACTCCATGAAGTTAGCAAGTAGCTCATTTAAAACAAATCAAAGAAAATTATTTTTCACTCAGCGCATAGTTAAACACTGGAATTCATTGCCAGATGATGTGGTTACAGAAATTAGTGGAACTGGGTTTAAAAAAGGTTGGATAAGTTCCTAGAGGAAAAATCCATAGACTGCTATTACAGTAATTAATAAGCAATAGTAGCTTGTGATTTATCTAATGTTTGGGTACTTGCTAGGTACTTGTGACTTGGACTGGCCACTGTTGGAAACAAGATGCTGGGCTTGATGGAGCCTTGGTCTGACCCAGTATGGCATATCTTATGTTCTTATATAGACAGCCCAAGAGAAATGGCTTGTTTTGTATTACATTATTAGAAATGACTGAATTTTTTATGGTGACAAGGAAAATGTTCTTCTTGTTCTTTCATTTATCTTTTGGTTTCTGCTTACTGCTTTGCTTAGTAAGCAGCCACAGGGTCCCAGTGAAGGCATAGCAGCAGGAGAATGGAGAGAGATTAGCTAGCAGGGATGATCAGTTGAAGTGACAGCACAGAACCTTGGATTTTAGCAGGTGGTCAGCTACTGGCAATCCCACTGCATAGCTTAGAGACAACTACTTTCCCTTCTAGTATGTCTGTTCTTCTAGCTGCTGGGTAGGAATATTGCCCTTTTCTCCCTTCTTCCCTTTTGAAACTTTTGACCCTTGTTTAAGTAAAGACATCACTTGCTGAGTCATCTAAACCAGAAGTGTCTTCATGCATGTTTCTGAAATTCGCTAAGCATGTTGTGATCCTGCTTGGATAAAGTGCTGTAGATAACAGCAAGTCAAGGATGCCTGGCTGTCCCACCTTAAACCCAACATGGCTAAGACTGAGTTCCTTATCTTTCCCCCGAAGACCTTCCCCCTTTCTCTATTTCTCTGGATAATATGGTCATCTTCCCAGTCTCCTCAGCCCATAACCTAGGAGTCATCTTTGACTCCTCTCTCTCTCTCTCTCTCTCTCCTTCTCAACACATATCCAAAACTCTGCTAAAATGTGCTGTTTCTTTTTCTATAACATCACCAAAATCCATCCCTTTCTTTCTGAACTCACTACCTTATCCACTCTCTCATCTCCTCCCTCTTGGACTATAGCAACTTGCTCCTCTTAGATCTCCTAGCGAGTCATCTCTCTCTACTAACATCTATCCTAAATTCAGCTGTGCGACTTATCTTTCACCAAAGTCGCTACACCCATATAATCCCTCTTCTGGAGTCGCTGCATTGGCTCCCTATTTATTCCCACATATAGTTCAAGCTTCTCTTGCTCACCTATAAGTGCCTTCATTCTGCAGTTCCTCACGATCTCTCCTCTCTTATCTCTCCCTAAACCCCTTCTCGTGCACTGTGCTCATCAAGCAAGCCATTCCTATCTATGCCCTTCTCCTCTACCGCCAGCTCCCAATTCTGTACATTCCACCTGGCTGCACCATGTGCTTGGAATAGAGTTCCATGCTTCCTGCCTTGCCTTGTTTAAATCCCATCTAAAAACCCACCTTTCTGAGGCTGCTTTTAAATCTTAAGCCTGATGGTCTGCCTTCAGCCTCATTAACTCATTTTAACCAATGGCTTACTATATGTAACTCACCAAGTCTCTTGACCTGTATGTTTGTCTTGATTAGCTTGTAAGCTCTATTGAGCAGGTACTGTCTCTTGTGTGTTGTTTGTACAGCGCTGCATACGTCAAGTAGCACTATGGAAATGTTAAGTACTAGTAAGAGTAAATTGGACTGTGAAAGGCCCTACCTTCACCAAGTTTGTAACATTAGACATTGTGTGGCCTAAATATGAATACCAGTCTCTGTCCAATTTATGAATATGCGTGTACTTATTACCTGTGGTTTAAACAACATGATTCACCCGGCTAATGAGGTGTTCCATTATTTGCTTTTGGATACCGGGGTGTTGTTATTTATCAGTTTTCCATACTGTATAATTCTTATTTTCAGGGTCTTCTATCTTTACATTTTAGGACTCTGGGTAAGAGCATTCTATTTTTATCCCTCTAATTATTTGTTACTCATTTTTAGGATGCCGAATTTTATCAGATTTTCTTTAGGGCTCTCACAGCAAAGGAAATATCCTCATTAGACTTCAGTAGCATCATCCTCTTAAATATCAGTCTTGCCTCCATTTTAACATTTGTAAACTAGCAAAATATCACCCAGCAACCTGGGAGGTTGCTAGACACATGATATTGTATCTGGCAGAGTTTTCACAGCAATGTATCCTGTGTGGCCCTAAAAAAATCCTGTCGCACCCCTGCAGTTTGTTCGGTGTGACTGTAATGTCTCTCAGTCGCACCATCCTGGACTAATGAATTGTGCACCCAAAGCTAAGATAGTTTTGAGTCCTGTGGCTGGGAAAGCAGATGAAGACAGCCTTTTAATAATGCGATGTATGAGAAGCACTTTAGTGCTGATTGAATGGGGATGGAATTGTACTTCGATTGATGTAGTTCATTTGATCTGCCATAATTATAAATTACTTTAAAAAAAAATAAAAATAAGAAGGGATGTAATCTAAAAGTCCTCAGGACTTATTTAAAGAATTAAATTCACTGTATAGACTGGATCAGACCAGCTGCAGCGAGCCCTGCTTCTCTGTTTAAAAATATACCGTAAAGAAATCAGTGCGAGGAAGTTGTAGGAAACTGGAGAGGCTTTATGCAAATCAGCTGGAGGCTGCCTCAGTGTATAATTATGAAGAGAATGCAGCCAGTTCAGCACACAAGAAATAGCACCAACTGCAGTTTATACTCTATATAATGGGATCCAACCTTAAAAGGGTTTGTCAAGTTTTTCATGAAACAATGCATCTATTGTAAATTGCCCTACTTTAGGTAATTTCACTCCCAGATATGAAATTTTAAGTCACTTGTGTTTCAGTCATTTTTGGAGTGAACAATCTTCCCAAGACTTTTGTGGAGCAAAAACCACTAGACCGGGGGCTCTCATCTTTGGTCCTTGAGGGCCACAGAAGAGTCTATTCTTTCAAAGTAAACAAAATATGCAAAATTGTTTATTTAAAAATATTTCTATACCTCCTCCCCGATCCAAACCGGAATACCTGAAGTGATGTAAAATAAAATATAATCCAGTCAATGAAACATTATCAATTAGTATGTAATAGACACATACATAAAAACATCACCAAAAACAATGATTAAACTTTAAAAAAATACAAACGCAGACTGCAGTCTCTCTCTCTCTATTATAAGAATATTAGGGGCTCTGGGTAATCACTGCAGTGTGTTTGCACCTAAGCATGCAGTGATGCTCATCTGGAACAGCTGGGGGCGGAGCTGCCACTGCAGACATCAAGAAGAGAAGCAGGCACAGTGGAGCCACACGAGATGCCAGAAACTGAAGAGGAAAAACATGCAGTGACAGGACTAGGTAGGGTTCTCCAGGCCCCAGCAGCAGAAGAAAAAAATCAGGCAACAGCAGCAATGGTGGTGGGAATTCTCTGCCTGCATCGAGGTGCAAGGGGAGCAGGGAGCAGGAGAAAGAGGAGTGGAGCGGGATGCGCTGCAGATCCTGCCTCGGACCGGCCGGTGGGGGGTTCCCCGGGTCCCACCAGCAAAGAAGGAAAAATGAGCAGCAGCAGGGCTGGTGGGGTTCTCCGGTCCTCAGCAGCAGAAGAGTTAAAATGAGCAGCACTGGCGGCACTGGAAGGGCTCATTGGATTTCTGGCTGCACCAGCGGCAGAAAGCAGTCAAGGTGTGAGTGGGGGGGGGGGGGGGGGGGGAGTAGGAGAAAGAAGAGTGGAGCGCAATGGGCAGCAGGGTGGGGATTTCCCAGGCCTCACCAGCTGAAGGAAGCCATCTGAGGTGGAGGAGGGAGAAAGAAGAGAGCAGTTGGGAGGAAAAAAGGTTAGTAAATAAAGAGTATCAGGTTGGGAGGGGAGGAGGAAGACAGGAATGCTAAGGGAGAGGGGAGAGGGCGTGCAGACCCAATTTTTCCCTCCACATTACCATCCTCCCTACCCTCCACACATACCTTTATCAACAGACATACCCTGCACATCACCATTTCCCCCCACATACAACACACACACACACACTACCCCTACACACTCACACACTCCCCACAAGCCACCACCTCTTCACATACATGCACACCTTACCCACACACTACCCGCACACACTACCCCTACACACTCACACACACCACCTCTACACATGCATACATTCCTCACACACCACCCTTATGCAAGAACATTCTCCCCACACCCCACCCTTACATACAAACACTCTCCACACATCACCAGTTTCTCCATACATGCATAGACCCCCACATACACACCACACCACCACCACCCCCTGCACAGATCCAGGGCTGGTGCTGCATTTTTGCTGCCCTTTGCGAACAATTACTGTGCTGCCTCTCTCATTTTGTTTTTTAACACAGAATACCCCACCACAATTAAACATGCAGAACACAGACTCACTCTCACCAAATTCAGAATAAAGAGACTATAAACTATAAACAGAAACTGAACCAGAAACCGCAAACCGCAACAAGCCAGACTCTGTATGCAATGCAGCAATGGGGAAACAGAAACATCACAAGTCTTCATAAATCATTCATCAAACAATAAAATCAAGGAATATAAATCAATCATATTAGTAAAGCCATACTTGGAAATATTCTTTTTATAATGATCTAAGGAATACAATAACATCCAATAATTAAGAGCTCATACAAAATTTTAAAAATTTCTCAAACAACAATAAATTATTTCAAAATGGCAGACACAGATATCCTTTTTCTTGCCTGCTCCCCTTCTCCCCCACCCTTGTTCATTGTATTTTCTACCTGCTTCAGTTATTTGTAAACCGGCATGATGTGCCCTATGAATGTCGGTATATTAAAAGTTTTATAAAATAAATAAATAAAATCCAATAAGTTAAACTAATAAGAATGGAAAATTCACCGCTCTCCATACCTGAAAACATTTTATTTCCAGTCATCCTGAATAAGGCATGGATTAGTGAGGCAGCAAAAATTTTCTTCCCACACATACACCCAGGCAAGCTCCCATTCACACACAAACAACCCCAGACAGTTTCCTATACACACACATACACACACACATATACACACCCCAGACAGTTTCCTACCTCCCCCCCCCCCGCACACACACATATCCTAAGCAGGTTCTCATGGATACATAAATACACACAAACACCGCTGACAGGTTCCTATTCACACACATAGACCCCAGAAAGGTGCCTAGTCACATACACACAACCCTCCAGTCAGGCTCCAATTCACATACTTCCCCCCACTCCAGTCAGGCTTTCATTCACACACACCACATCTCCACACCCCAATAAGACTCTCATTCATTCACACACACACACACACACACACCATTGGGAGCCATTCTGCTGCTCCTCCTTGTGTGCCAGCCCCTGCGCTAATCAGAGCATGCGACCCTAGCACTTCCTCTCTGCTGATCTCGTGCATCGTGAGATCAACATAGAAAACGTGTTAGCTGCAAGTGTTTTGGAAAGCGAATGCCGGCACCAAGGAGTAGAAGAACGGGCTCCTTCTTCTTTCTTCAGCCACCTGTGAGATGGGGTCCACTGGCAGCCTCCCGGGCTGATTCCTCTTCTAGGCCACTGGTGAGATGGGTCCATTGGCAGCCTCACTGGTCTATTCCTCTTCTGGGCTGCCGGTGCGATGGGGTCCACTGGCGGCCTCACGGGCCTTTCCCTGCTCCCGATGCTGCCCCACCAGGTGTGCTGCCCTGTGCAATTGCACACTTTGCATGTCCGGTGGCGCCGGCACACATCTCACATACACCATCACTTTCCCCAGCATCACCACCCCAACACACTCACCTAGACCCACCCTACACCACACCTTCCTCCACACATGCACACCTCACATACATCCTTCTAACCCCCATTCACACATCACCACTGCCAAATGCCCCTACCCACACACCCACACAAACCAATACTGCTGCCAACCCTCTCCCTACACATGCATACCACCACTGTTAACTCCACCCCCCACACAGACCCATCACTGACAAATACCCCTCCACACACACCACTGTCACTAAACCCTCTCCCCACACACACCACCACTGCTACCAACTTCCTCCCTACATACACATCCTACCACTGCCAATCCCACTGCCACACCCCTCCCACTACCACCAATCCCACCCCCACATATACACACCACCACTGCCACTAACCCCCTACACCCACAACCACAACCACCACCATGAACCCCCACACAAACGCATACAACCACCAGCACCAAAACACCCTCACAACCACAACTACTACCACTAAAATGCCTATATACACATAGCCATCACCAAACCCAACATACACCGCTACCACGAAAACTCCTATATACACACAACCATGACCAAACCCCCCATACAACCACACCTGACCAATGCTGACAAACCCATTCCGCACACACACTGTACTACCACTGCCAATCCTCGCACAAGCATCACCACCAAACCGCTTACACGCACACTCCACCATTACCACTGCCAACCCCACCTATACGCACACTTCACTACCATCAACATCCCCCACGCATACTCCACCAACACCCCACAATCGCCGCTAATGCCCACAACACACCACTGCCAAACTCTTGCATACACACACACACACACCACACACACTACAGTCAAAACCTCTATATACACACACCACCACCACCACCACCCTTCCACATACACACCCTACTAGAGGTATAATATTGTTTTATATCTTATGTACTTTTACATTAAGATGTTATTTTTTAAATATTTTTAGGTACTTTTAACAGCTATATTTAAGTATTCTCTCTTTCTTTCGATAGTATTTTAGCTGTTAATACTATTTATTGTATTCAGTGTATTTCCTTGTTTAATACGATTATAAACCGTTGTGAAGACTCGTCCAATGTGACTGTATATAAAACTAATAAAACCATAAACCATACTACTATCAAAACATCTCCTTCCTGTCCCCCACACATGCAGCCATCCCAACTTTGTGCCTCAGGGGATGAGGAGTTAAGGACAAAGTTGAGAGTGCAAGGGGAGAAGTACCTGCCCATACATTCACACACCCTCTCCTCCCCCTTCCCCCATGCCACCTACTTACCACTTCTGCACTCCCCCACTGGCAGGAGTGTAGTAGCCTAGCAGTGGTAGAAGCACCAGGCCTGGATTACAGCAGGAGGCTACCATGATCCGGGCGAAGAACTTCTAAAACGTAAGGTGCGGGGTGAGGCAGGGCATGGAAGGGAAAGGGTTGGGGTGGGCGGGAGGCAGGGGCCATTCTGGGAGAACAAAATGATATAAAAAAAGGGGGTGGGGAAGCTGTAACAGAAGGAGGGGGAGGGGGACTCCCATAAGAACATAAGATATGCCATACTGGGTCAGAGCCAGGGTCCATCAAGCCCAGTATCCTGTTTCCAACAGTGGCCAATCCAAGTCACAAGTACCTGGCAAGTACCCAAACATTAGATAAATCACAAGCTACTATTGCTTATTAATTACTGTAACAGCAGTTTATGGATGTTTCCTCTAGGAACTTATCCAAACCTTTTTTAAACCCAGTTACATTAACCACTGTAACCACATCCTCTGGCAATGAATTCCAGAGTTTAACTATGCACTGAGTGAATAAGAATTTTCTTCGGTTTCAAATGTGCTACTTGCTAACTTCATGGAATGCCCCCTGGTCCTTCTATTATCTGAGAGAGTAAATAACTGATTTACATTAAATTGTTCAAGTCCTTTCATGATTTTGTAGACTTCTGTCATATCCCCCTTAGTCGTCTCTTCTCCAAACTGAACAGCCCTAATTTCTTTAGCCTTTCCTCATAGGGCAGCCATTCCATGCCCCTTATCATTTTGGTTGCCCTTCTCTACCGGTGCCATTGGTCGGCCCCTGTGACATAGTAAGGGCAAAGGGCCGTCGGCTGCCAGTAATCAAAATGACCTTACTATACTGGTAGCCCCTATGACATAGTAAGGGCAAAGGGCCATCGGCACCATTTTGATTACTGGCAGCTGATGGCACAAGTGCAGGAGATCACTCCCGGACCCCTGCTGGACCACCAGGGACTTTTGGCAGGTCTTGGGGGGGGGGGGGTCAGGAGGGTGGGGGGTTGTAGTTAATTAAATTTAAAGGGCTGGGGTTTTTTTCCCACAGAAAGAGAACGATAAAAGTTTTCTGATTTGCAAAGTGGACTGAAATGGCCCTCCCCAGACCCGAAAATGAAATGGGGACAAAAAAATTTTTTGTGCACACCCCTAATTTGCTCCATAAGATGCACAGATGCCCGGGAACAGAGCCGGTTTAGCACACCATTTTTTTTTTTAATTTTCCCCCTCTGAATCCTAGGTGCGTCTTATGGTCAGGTGCGTCTTATGGAGCGAAAAATCCGGTAATCCTACTCTCTGTTTCCTGTCTTTTAACCAACTTGCAATCCAGAAAAGGAAATCTCCTATCCCATGACTTTTTAGTTTTCTTAAAAACCTCTCATGTGGGACTTTGTCGAACACCTTCTGAAAATCCAAATACACCACATTTGTATTCACCCCTTCAAAAAAATGTAAGAGATTTGTGAGGCTAGACTTCCCTTGGGTAAATCCATGCTGGCTGTGTCCCATCAAACCATGTTTTTCTAAATGTTTTGTGATTGTATTCTTTACAACAGTTTCCACGATCTTTCCTGGCACTGAAATCAGGCTCACCAATCTGTAGTTTCCCGGGTCACCCCTGGATCCCTTTTTAAATGTAGGGGCTACATTGACCATCTTCCAATCTTCAGGTACATCGGATGATTTTAAAGATAGGTGATAAATTTTTACTAATAGGTCTGAAATTTCATTTTTTAGTTCTTTCAGAACCCTGTAATGTATACCATCTGGTCCAGGTGATTTACTACTCTTCAGTTTGGCAGTTAGGCCTTCCTATCTTCCAGGTTCACCGTGATTTGATTCAGTTGATCTGAATCATCACCCATGAAAACCTTCTCTGGAATGGGTATCTCTCCAATATCCTCTTCAGTAGACAGTGAAGCAAAGAAATCGTTTAATCTTTCCATGATGGCCTTATCTTCTCTAAGTGCCCCTTTAACCCCTTCATCATCCAGTGGTCCAACTGATTCCCTTGCAGGCTTTCTGCTTCGATCATATTTTTAAAAGTTTTTATTCTGAGTTTTTGCCTCTATGGCCAACTTCTTTTCAAATTATCTCTTAGCCTGTCTTACATATCTTATATTTAACTTGCCAATGCTTATGCTTTATCCTGTTATCTTCTGATGGATCCTTTTCCAATTTTTGAATGAAGATCTTTTGACTAAAATAGCCTCTCTCACCTCTCCTTTTAACCATGCCAGTAATAGTTTTGGCTTCCTTCCACCTTTCTTAATGCATGGAATCATCTGGTCTGGGCTTCTAGGATGGTATTTTTTAACAATGCCCACACCTGTTGCACACTTAACCTTTGTAGCTGCACCTTTCAGTTTTTTTCTAAATATTTTTCTCATTTTGTCAAAGTTTCCCTTTTGAAAGTTTAGCACTAGAGTTGTGGATTTACATACTGTCCCCCTTCCAGTCATTAATTCAAATTTAATCATATTATGATCACTATTGCCAAGCGGCCCCACCACCTTTACCTCTCTCACCAAATCCTGTGTTCCACTGAGAATTAGATCTAAAATTGCTCCCTCTCTCGTCGGCTCCTAAACCAATTGCTCTATAAAACTGTCATTTATTCCATCCAGGAAATTTATCTCTCTAGAATGCCCTGATGTTTCACTGACCCAGTCAATATTAGGGCAATTGAAATCTCCCATTATTACTACATGTCCAGTTTGGTTAGCTTCCCTAATTTCTCTTAACATTTCACTGTCCATCTCACCATTTTGGCCAGATGGATGGTAGCATACTCCTATTATTATTCACTTCCCCAACACACAAGGCATTTCTACCCATAAAGATGCGATTGTACATTTAGTCTCATGCAGGATCTTTGTACTGTTGGACTCTATGCTATCCCAGAAATAAAGCGCCATCCCATCACCAAGATGTCCTCTCTGTCATTACGATATAATTTGTACCCCGGTATAGTACTATCCCATTGGTTATCATTTTTCCACCATGTCTCTGACATGCCAATTAAGGGGCAGATTTTCAAAGGGTTAATTGTGAAACATACGCACGTAACCCCCGAAAAGCTGCCCCTGCACACGCCGAGCCTATCTTGCATAGGCTCGGCTGCGCACGTAAACCCCGGGACGCGCATACCGTATTTTTCGCTCCATAAGACGCACTTTTTTTCCCCCAAAAGTGGGGGGAAAATGTATGTGCATCTTATGGAGCGAATATAAAAAAAAAAACCAAACAAAAATCTAACAAACCCCCCCCGACTCCCCCAAGACCTGCCGACTTAATTTCCTACAACCCCCCACCCTCCTGACCTGCCGACTTAATTTCCTACAACCCCCCACCCTCCTGACCCCCCCCAAGACCTGCCAACTTAATTTCCTACAACCCCCCACCCTCCTGACTCCCCCCCCAGATCTGCCAAACGTCCCTGGTGGTCCAGCGGGGGTCCAGGAGCGGTCCGGGAACGATCTCCTGGGCGTGAGCTGTCGGCTGCCAGTAAACAAAATGGCGCCGACGGCCCTTTGCCCTCACTATGTCACTGGGACCGACCGCTGCTATTGGTCGGCCTCAGTGACACAGTGAGGGCAAAGGGCTGTCGGCGCCATTTTGATTACTGGCAGCCGACGGCCCAAGCCCAGGACACCGCTCCTGGACCCCCGCTGGACCACCAGGGACGTTTGGCAGGTCTTGGGGGGGGTCAGGAGGGTGGGGGGTTGTAGGAAATTAAGTTGGCAGGTCTTGGGGGGGTCAGGAGGGTGGGGGGTTGTAGGAAATTAAGTCGGCAGGTCTTGGGGGGTCAGGAGGGTGGGGGTTGTTAATTTAAAGGGTTGGGATGGGGGTTTTTTTTGGGGGGAGGGGTTCCCAGAGAAAGAAAAGTTTTCTGATCTGGGGAGTGGACCGAAATGGCCCTCCCCAGACCCGAAAACAAAATGGGGAGAAAAAAAAAAGCTATGCACTCCCCTAATTTGCTCCATAAGACGCCCAGTCGCAGAGCCGGTTTAGCACAATTTTTTTATTTTTTTTTTTTATTTTCCCCATCTGAATCCTAGGTGCGTCTTATGGTCAGGTGCGTCTTATGGAGCGAAAAATACGGTATGTCCCGGGGCTTCGAAAAAGGGGCGTTCCGGGGCAGGGTCGTGGGTGGGGCGCCGACCCAGGTGGTTTCCGGGGGCAGGACCGAGGCCTCCGGAACAGCCACCGTGCTGTGGGATGGCGCGCCGGCTGTTGGCCAGCACGCGCAAGTCACACCTGCCCGGAGGCAGGCGTAACTTTCACGATAAAGGTCAGGAGGGGACGGTACGGGGGGGGGGGGGTGCGGGAGGGAATGGAGAAAGGCTGCGTGCTCGGCGCACGCAAGTTGCACAATTGTGCACCCCCTTTTGTGCGCTGACCCTGTTGTGCGAACAAATCTACACCTGCGCACAGGTTTAAAGATCTGCCCCTAAGTCTATGTCATCATTCACTGCTATACACTCTAATTCTCCCATATTATTTCTTAGACTTCTGGCATTAGCATACAAACATTTCAAAGTGAGTTTTTTTGTTTGTATTTACATTCTGTTTTTCAGTTGACAGGGATAAATTGGAATCTTTTAGCTCAGGTGAGTTTTTAATTATAGGCACTCCTGGCCCAAAAAATGTTTCTTAAAGAGTCAAATGAGCCGCTTTGGGCTTGGGGGCAGCATGTTCGGCCCCGTAGAGCCTTGGAACTTGGGTAGGAGGGAGGTGGGGGACAGGTTTGGGCCTGTGGGCCCACGATATGGGGTATTTGTTTTTAAGGGTTGACATCTTTTGCTTCCTGTTGGTAACGATTGTGATAACATTTTCTCCATCGCCGTGAAGGTTATGTTCATTATATTCCCAAAATAATGATATGTTAAACTATTTGAATTGGCATACACTATGCTGCTGTTGAAATCGGTGACAATCTGCATACACATTATAATAGTCTACCTTATTTTTCCCTGAAGAAGCCCAGTTAGGGTGAAACAAGGGCCCCTGGTTGAGTTTGGAAGTGTTGGTTAAAAGATTCAAGAAGACAGGACTAGCGTTTGAAATATCTGTGAGGGTTGAGAAGATCTCTTGAACTTTGAAAGCAAGAAGGTCTAGCATTTGAAATATCTGTGAGGGTTGAGATCTCTTGAGCATTGACAGCAAGAGCATTGAAATTAAGGGCAAAGAATAATTCGGGGAATATGAGTTAACTTGATAACAACTTTATTATAATAAAAGTTTTATGGAAAAGCACTGTTTCGATATTTTTAGATTAGTGTTCCTTTGCTCTTTTTGAATGTATTTAACTTAATTATTTTGGAACATTGTTGTTTGTCTGTATTTTATTTTTCCATCACACATACATTTTCACCCAGTGTTTATTTTTATTAATGATTTTCCATGAAGCTGCTCAAATTATTTCCTATCATAATGTCTCTATATATTAATGATAATAATATATAGGAAAACGGGTGGAAATTTCATATATTATACAACACCATCCGGGTGTCGACGTTTTTTCTTATAATCATAAATAACCTCCCGCCTCCAATTTTTATTTGTAAATCATAACTTTAAAATTCATTGAACTGGATCATAGAAAATCAATTTTTTATATATGTCTGTTTAATTATTTTTCTTTTTTATTATATTTTCAAATGTTTTCTCCGTGAATAACACTTTTTCACTTATTTTTATCTCATACCGTCGTCGGAAGAATCACAATTACTTAGCTCTTTTAAATGTCTTTAGCTCCCCGACTTGCGCAAGTTTCGACAATCTGTCTTCCTCAGGGTACTTTCATTTCCTTGTTGTTCTTCTTCAAGTAATGATGTTTAATTCCTTCGGTGCTTAATCAAAAGCCTCCGTCTTTGCCAAGTTCCCGACGGCGTCTGCACTTTAGCTTACTACAACGTCTATTTTTAAACCCACTTCCTGGATACTGGCTCGTCCTATCAACAGTCTTTATACTAATGAAAACCAATCTAATTGGTCATTGAGTCCCCTTGGTTGTTCCGTATTCAATCTGAATATCCATGCTTGCTCTCGACGATTCAAAGCTGACATACCTCCTTGGTTTTCCCCCATGCTGTCTATGACAGTCCATTTCAACTGTTCAAACGTGTGTTGATTTTCCAAACAGTGCTGGACAATGGGTGCAGTGACAGTGGCGTTATTGATGCGGGATCGATCCCGCATCAATAACGCCACTGTCACTGCACCCATTGTCCAGCACTGTTGGAAAATCAACACACGTTTGAACAGTTGAAATGGACTGTCATAGACAGCATAGGGGGAAAACCAAGGAGGTATGTCAGCTTTGAATCGTCGAGAGCAAGCATGGATATTCAGATTGAATACGGAACAACCAAGGGGACTCAATGACCAATTAGATTGGTTTTCATTAGTATAAAGACTGTTGATAGGATCGATCCCGCATCAATAACGCCACTGTCACTGCACCCATTGTCCAGCACTGTTTGGAAAATCAACACACGTTTGAACAGTTGAAATGGACTGTCATAGACAGCATGGGGGGAAACCAAGGAGGTATGTCAGCTTTGAATCGTCGAGAGCAAGCATGGATATTCAGATTGAATACGGAACAACCAAGGGGACTCAATGACCAATTAGATTGGTTTTCATTAGTATAAAGACTGTTGATAGGACGAGCCAGTATCCAGGAAGTGGGTTTAAAAATAGACGTTGTAGTAAGCTAAAGTGCAGACGCCGTCGGGAACTTGGCAAAGATGGAGGCTTTTGATTAAGCACCGAAGGAATTAAACATCATTACTTGAAGAAGAACAACAAGGAAATGAAAGTACCCTGAGGAAGACAGATTGTCGAAACTTGCGCAAGTCGGGGAGCTAAAGACATTTAAAAGAGCTAAGTAATTGTGATTCTTCCGACGACGGTATGAGATAAAAATAAGTGAAAAAGTGTTATTCACGGAGAAAACATTTGAAAATATAATAAAAAGAAAAATAATTAAACAGACATATATAAAAATTGATTTTCTATGATCCAGTTCAATGAATTTTAAAGTTATGATTTACAAATAAAAATTGGAGGCGGGAGGTTATTTATGATTATAAGAAAAAACGTCGACACCCGGATGGTGTTGTATAATATATGAAATTTCCACCCGTTTTCCTATATATTATTATCATTAATATATAGAGACATTATGATAGGAAATAATTTGAGCAGCTTCATGGAAAATCATTAATAAAAATAAACACTGGGTGAAAATGTATGTGTGATTGATTAGGTGTTCATCCGGTCAGGATCTTAATTGTGAAAATTGTATTTTATTTTTGCCTGTATTTTTTGCCTGTATTTTTTTTTTTAATACAAATTTTACATCAGTGCTTTTTTTCCTTTTGGTGGATTTTCTCTCTCTATATATACATACATATATACTTTATTCATATACTATGCACAATAAAATAAATGAGTAATACCTAATATAAAAATAACTAGATAAAGTCTAGTATAATACACAGTCAGATACATAACAGTAAATCGTAACATTGTATCTATACAATTAATGGTCATGATAATGTGTTGCATAGTCAAAATGACCAGATATTCAAGACATCGTAAGTTAAAGATGATATGACATTATAACACTTCATTACATTTAATTTAACAACTACTTATTGTTCATCAACGTGGATTAACTACGTATTAATCCATTACTCATGGCACTTTCTAGACACAAATGCATAGACACAAGTACATAAACATTTATACTATGATTCATTCCATACACACAAGATTAACAAACTACAAAATATAGTGTCTCAGGTTTGAAAGGTAAAACTAGTGTATATAGAATATACACTCATTTTTATTTGTATTCTTTTCTTTACTTTTCAGCAAATTTTCACATGATTAACAAAATCTGACATAAAGCGACATTTTTCACTGCCACGGCCTGTGTTAAATTATTGTATAGAAAGGGCTGCATATGTACTGATAAACCAAGTCATGTTGATGGATCTATGTGGTTGCCCCAGTCTGCATCAGTTTTATTTAATGCATGTTACAAAAAAAATGTAGTCAGGCAATAATCAATAGGAAAGCTTTTCAGAGCATTTTATAAAGACAAGAATAATGCGTTTAAGGCATCTAATAGCTTTTTAGTGTCTCCGGCATTAATATGCAAGGCTTCTCAGGCATGTGAATCTTGAATGTGTGATGCATTAATGCCGTATATTATGAAATCACAATACATGGTTTCTTTTTCTCTTTGGATTATCATCTTCCCAGCTTTTGTTCCTATGTGGAACCAACCTCACCCCAGCTTTTGCTCTGTTTCATTTAATAAGAAAGTTATCAGGCTACCATCTATGCATTATAAAGAAACTCTGTCTCTGAACCCATAAAATCACCATCTTTTCACCAACTAACTGAAATGGACTCACAAAATGGAGGAATCAGCAGTATACTTTAAAGCTTATTCTATAATTTCTGTACTGTGGATTACACTTACATTGTACATCGCTTAGGCCTTATTTGTGTTAAGCGATTAATAAATTTGATAAATGAAATTAATAACTGGGAAAGAAATGTGTTTGGTACACTAATGCTGTGCATCTCAGAGATGTCTTCTGTTTTTTTATTCTGTAACATAGTAACATAGTAATGACGGCAGAAAAAGTCAAAATAGGCCATCCAGTCTGTCCAGCAAGTTTCGTATGATAGTAACTGCCGCTCTATGCATGACACCCCATGTTTCTGTTAAGGGTAGTAAGAGACACTCCTTGCCAGTTCCCCCCATGCCTTCTATTACTAACAATCAAAACCAAACAATTTTCAAACCCATAACAAAATTACTGCTAGCAACATTTTTACAGGGTGAGCAGCCTTCTTGATAATTCATACAATGCTGCTGCTTAAACATGTTTTGCTTTTGGACTTGGCCGTAGAAGCAGTCCTGCACTTTTTCCCTAAAGTCCGTGTACGAGTACCTTGGACCGTAAAGGTCAGGGCCCAGTGTTGGCTGTCGCCTGAGTCCAATTCCCCTTCTCCCCTGCCTTCCCCCTGCCATCAAAGTGGAGAGTGATGGCGCAATTGCATCAAAATCCTGTAAGCTGATTGGCTAAAGGTAGTAATCCCCATGCCTTCTGTTAGGGATAGTAACTGCCGCTCGATGCTGGTTACCTTACCTCCCATGCACCCTTTTCTTAATTTCCAGCCCTAGCCTTTAGGGATCTACAGTGTTTATCCCATGCCTTTTTAAATTTTTTACTGTTTTCATCTTCACCACCTCTTCCAGAAAGGCATTCCAGGTGTCCACCACCCTTTCCATGAAGAAATATTTCCTGACCTTGGTTCTGATTTGCCTCCACTGAAATTTCATATCGTGACCCCTAGTTCTACTGTTTGCTTTCCAACGGAAAAGGTTCAAGGAACATGCATCATTAAAACCATTGAGGTATCTGAAGGTCTGTATCATATCTTCCCTGCACCTCCTCTCTTCCAGGTATACATATTCTGATCCTTCAGCCTCTCTTCATAGGTTTTCCGATACAGACTCCACACTATTTTGCTCACCCTTCTCTGCACCGCCTCCATCCTGTCTCTATCCTTTTTGAGATATGGCCTCCAGAACTGAACACAATACTCCAGGTGAGGCTTCACCTATATAAGGGCATTAGCACTTCCTTTTTCTTACTGGTTATTCCTCTCTTTATGCAGCCCAGCATTTTTCTGGCTTTAGCTATTGATTTATCACATTGCTTTATTGCTTTCAGATCTCCAGACATCATCCCAAGGTCTCTCTCCCAGTCCAAGCACATTAGTCTTTCACTGCCCACATACAGTTCTTTTGGATTACTGCACCCCAAATGCATGACTCTGCACGTCTTAGGATACAGATACAGGCTGAATGCAGGGACTGGCTGGTGTTGGATACAGATACAGACTGAATGCAGGGACTGGCTGGTGCTAGATACAGACTGAATGCAGGGACTGGCTGGGGCTGGATACAGATACAGACTGAATGCAGGACTGGCTGGTGCTAGATACAGATACAGACTGAATGCAGGGACTGGCTGGGGCTGGATACAGATACAGACTGAATGCAGGACTGGCTGGGGCTGGATACAGATACAGACTGAATGCAGGGACTGGTTGGGGCTGGATACAGATACAAACTGAATGTAGGACTGGCTGTGGCTGGGTACAGATACAGACTGACCTCAGGGACTGGCTGGGGCTGGAACACAGACTGAATGTAGGGTCTGGCTGGGGCTGAATACAGACTGAATGAAGGGACTGGCTGGTATTGGATACAGATAGGGAATGAATGCAGGACTGGCAGGGGCTGGGTACAGATACAGACTGAATGTAGGGTCTGGCTGGGGCTGGATACAGATACAGACTGACTACAGGGACTGGCTGGGGCTGGAACACAGACTGAATGTAGGATCTGGCTGGGGCTGGATACAGACTGAATGAAGGGACTGGCTGGTGCTGGGTACAGATATAGACTGAATTCAGGGACTGGCTGGTGTTGGATACAGATACAGAGTGAATGCAGGGACTGGCTGCTGCTGGATACAGATACAGACTGAATGCAGGACTGGCTGGGGCTGGATACAGATACAGACTGAATGCAGGACTGGCTGGGGCTGGATACAGATACAGAATAAAAGCAGGACTGGCAGGGGCTGGGTTCAGATACAGAATGAATGAAGGGACTGGCTGGGGCTGGGTACAGATACAGACTGAATGAAGGGACTGGCTGGTACTAGATACAGGTACAGACTGAAGGCAGGGACTGGCAGATGCTGGATACAGATACAGACTGAATGCAGGACTGGCTGGGGCTGGAAACAGATACAGACTGAATGCTGGACTGGCTGGGCCTGGGGACAAACACAGATTGAATGCTGGACTGGCTGGGGCTGGATACAGATACAAATTGAATGCAGGACTGGCTGGGGCTGGATACAGATACAGACTGACTACAGGGACAGGCTGAGGCTGGAACACAGACTGAATGTAGGACTGGCTGGGGCTGGATACAGACTGAATGAATGGACTGGCTGGTACTGGATACAGACACAGATTGAATGCAGGGCCTGGCTGGGGCTGAGTACAGTCATAGACTAACTGCAGGGACCGGCTGTTGCTGGATACACAAACAGACTGAATGCGGGGACCAACTGGAGCTGGATACAGACACAGACTGAATGCGGGAATCAATTGGAGCTGCGTACAGTCATAGACTGAATGCAGGGCCTGGCTGGGACTGGATATAGATACAGACTGAATGAAGGAACTGGCTGTGGCTGGATACAGACTGAATGAAGGACTGGCTGGGGCTGGATACAGACTGAATGAAGGGACAGGCTGGGGCTGGATACAGATACAGACTGAATGCAGGGTCTGGCTGGGGCTGGATACAGATACAGACTGAATGCAGGGTCTGGCTGGGGCTGGATACAGACACAGACTGAATGCAGGGTGTGGCTAGGGCTGGATACAGACACAGACTGAATGAAGGGACTGGCTGGGGCTGGATACAGATACAGATTGAATGCAGGGCCTGGCCAGTGCTGGATACAGATACAGACTGAATGCAGGACTGGCTGGGGCTGGATACAGATACAGAATGAATGCAGGATGGCTGGGGCTGGATACAGATACAGATTGAATGCAGGGCCTGGCCAGTGCTGGATACAGATACAGACTGAATGCAGGACTGGCCGGGGCTGGATACAGATACAGATTGAATGCAGGGCCTGGCCAGTGCTGGATACAGATACAGACTGAATGCAGGACTGGCCGGGGCTGGATACAGATACAGATTGAATGCAGGGCCTGGCCAGTGCTGGATACAGATACAGACTGAATGCAGGACTGGCCGGGGCTGGATACAGATACAGACTGAATGCAGGGCCTGGCCGGTGCTGGATACAGATACAGACTGAATGCAGGGACTGGCCGGTGCTGGATACAGATACAGATTGAATGCAGGACTGGCTGGTGCTGGATACAGATACAGACTGAATGCAGTGACCAGCTGGGGCTGGATACACAAACAGACTGAATGCAGGGCCTGGCTGGGACTGGATATGGCCACAGTGAGTACTGGCATTGGCTTTTCTCTCATTCTGTGTCTATGGGAAAAATGTTTAGTAAATTAGGCCCTAAATGTGTACCATATTGAAATTATCCAGCTGTGGTGCAGGCTGGGTTCATAGCTATGTTGAACTTTCTATTGAAAAAAAGAGGGTTTTTTTTCCATTGTTTCTGACTACATAAGCACCCTTGAAGGGAATGGGAGAATATTAGGGCAGTGATAGCTTTGAGACCCTATATATGTGAGGGATAATGCCTCACTATTTGGACTATCAGTTCGTTTGTATGAACTGACAGTCTCTGCTGCTGGAATCGTCTGGTGGGCTTTAGATTGTGGAAACTTCTGTGTTTCAGATTGCCATCAGGTTCACTCCTAGGTCTTGGCTCAGTAGGTACTGCTAAGCAATAAATGGACATTCATACAGAAATGCATTTGCTGCACATTAATTCAGCTCTTGACTTTGAACCAATCCTTTAAATCCTAAAAGAATAAGGACTGGTTGGTGCCTGCGAGCAGCACTGTTTTTAATGGAGCAGATGAGATTTCAAAGAACAACATGTGGCTTCTTATTTTAGGATTTTCTTTCATCATACAAAAGGTACCATCAAGGAAAATTCTCATTGAAGCTATAGATTGGTTTCCTTCCTGGTATTGGTCAGGATGAAAGACCAGCAGCAAAATCAGAGCATCCAGGAGAGTAAGGAGACAAGAACTAATGTAAAACCTATCTTGTTATTGCAAAATACAAGAGGTCAAAGCCAAGAGTGCAGTATGCCCTCAAAAGGAACTGGGTAATTTATAACAATTATACTATATTTATAGCATGAAGTGTAAAGGCTGTTGCCCTTTGGTTTTTCTTAGTCTTTGGTGGTGCAAACCTCTCAAGTGGTGCTGCCCTACAGCTGAATTTTCAAACGTTGCGTGCATAAAAATCAGCATATGCGCATGTAAAAAGCATATAGGCACGTATATTCTATTTTAGAAACCTACAGCATGCATACGTAAGTAAGGGTGCACGAGTAAATCTATGCAGATAGAAAAGGGCCAGTTCAAGGGTGTTCCCAGGCGAGGCCAACATTTACCCATGTAAGTTACTATTTCATAAGAGATTTACACATGTACATTTGGTGGCTTACTCGCTTATATTTACACCTGCACTTTATCTGGAGTAAGTAATCATAAAAGTCTTAGAAGTGAAATACTGACTAGGTGGGGGATGTGGATGAAACTGGGGGCATTGTGGCTGAAGAGCCTTGAGGATTTCGATGATCTGCAGATGGACTGGGCAAACTGATAGACTAATTGGTAACATTGGTAATTTCATTGCCACATGCATGTTAGAAAATCTCCTAATGTACACATGTAAAACCCAACTTACCGAGGGTAAATATACGTAAATGATGTGGGTAAAATGTCACCTGTATTTTTTTAAAGTTAGAAGTAAAAATATGCGAGTATAGTAGTTGTGCACCACTTATTTGGATAAGTTCTGACTTACCTGGCTAAGTAGCAACTTTAAACAGACAAAAAAGCCTGAGGTGAAAATCCCTCCTGAACAAAAGTCTCCAAAAGACAAACAAAGATAAACAATTATATGAGCCATTAAACTTATGTCTAGTATTCATTGCTTAGCCTGGGAAATGACCATTCAACGGTATAAACTCATTGGATTAGCCAAGTACCGATTTGCTCTATATAACAGATGGAAGTTAGAAGATGAATGAACGCTAACTTCATCCCTGACGCAGACGCAAGGTGTCGAAACACGGCCAGTTTCACGCAAGTCATGTTTTGCACTTTTGGACAAGTTGGTGCTCTCTAATTTTGGAAAAATATGTGGGATGGAAGATCTGTGCACAAGAAATAAAGTGCGATTCAAGTTTCAATGCAACTGCCGTTTTTTGTTAGACTCCATCGGGTGGACTACTATACAAAGATTTCTACTTAAAAAAAAAAAATCTCACAGGTGTTTAAAGAAATAAGTTTTAAATTTCATAATAGATAAAATGTAAAAAAATAATAATAATTTGTTTACCTTTCATATAGAGCAAAGAGGTATTTGGCTATCCAATACGTTTGTACCTTTGAATGGTCATTTCCCAGAATAAGCAAGACTGGACATAAGTTTATCGGCTCATATAATTGTTCATCCCTGTTTGTCTTTTGATAAGTAGCAGCTTTGCCATTTTTTAGCTGGGTAAGCCTTAAAAGTGCTACATTTCTGTTTAAATTAGACAGATATATCTGAAAAGTATTACTTACCTAGCTAAGTAAAATAGATCAAAAGTCTCAAATAGAGCTACTTATCCAGGTAAGTGCAATATTTATTTGCGTATTTTTTTTTTTACATATGTGTGCAGGTTGCTGGGTAGATTTGCGCCTATTTTATAACCTGTGCATATCATATGCGTAGGTTATGAAATACAGGAGTATATTTCTGCACACCCATATGCATGGGTATATAGGCACACGTGCAGCTATTTTAAAGCTATCCTCTCTTTTCCTACTGCAACACAAGCAGAGGCTTATGAAGGATGCCTTGCTTTAACAGTTCAAACCTGACTCCTTGCTGGCTTTTGGGATACATTTGCCAAGAGAAGAAAGAGAGAGAGAGAGAGAGGAAGAGAATTGCAAAAAGGGATTCTCAGTGATCACAGAACATAATTCTCTATTGTTTGGGGGCTCACTGTCTTCTGGGTACTTTTGTACACATACAGCCACATTTGCTGTTGGCAAGCCACAGCTGTTTTTCTGTCATGCACTCAAGGCTGATTGAATGGTGGTAACAGAGGGAACAGAAAATGAAGTAGTGCAGCTGAGGAGAAGATGCTATGTAGCCTAGATTGGGAAGATTCACACGCCTCCCCCTACACCTGACTAGACAGACAAGTAGATGCTGCTGTGATACAGATGTTTCCTGCAGTGCATCTGTCACCAGAGGCAAGACCATTCCAGGCCTGGCGACTTGGGAACAGGAACAGTTTAAATGTTATAATGGTCATGTTGCTTGTTTAGTTTGGACCAAAAGCTATTTTACAGGACATTTCTGAACATTTGTAGCAGAAATGGAATGAGAGACATTATACATCCTCAAGGAATGCATTGGAGAGGATGAAATATTTTGATGCATAGAGAGCAAGCATTAGGGGTGTGCATTCATTTTTAATGAATGCAAAGCATGCAATAAATAAGTCCATTTTCAGTTCATTCTGAAACTGGGCCTCTGGAGGGAGCAGGCCTTGCACTGAGGCTTGGTCCCATCTTCAAGACCCAGGCCCTGCATCAGGGCCTGGTGCTGAGGCCTGGTCCTGCTGCTGAGGTCTAGGCCCAGTCCCATTGCCAAGGCCTAAGCAGGATGCCAGGATCCAACCCTGAGACCTTGTCCCATTGCTGAGACCTACACCCAGCACCAGGGCCAGCACCAAGGCTTGGCCCTAGGGCCCAGCTCTGAGTCATGGTTCCATCTCTGGAACCTGGTCCTAAAGACTGGTCAGGTCACCAAGGCCTATACCTGGCACCAGAGCCTGGCCCTGAGGCTTGGTGACATTGCTGAGATACAGCCCTGATACTGGGACCCAACCCTGAGGCTTGGTCTTTGTGCCGAGACCTACACCTAGTGCTAGGGCCTGGCCCTGAGGCTTGATCCTGGTGTTGAGGCCTAGGCCTGGACCTCCTGTCTTCTTCTTTGTGTCCTGGTGCTTGAAAAATGAAGCTGTCCACTTGGAGGATTGTGCCAGAGTGATCACTGGGGTGCCTTTTTGATGTATGGGAGGCCCAGTCCTAGGTCTCAATGCTGGGACCATATGTCAGGGCTGGGCCTCGGCACCAGAACCAGGCTTCAGGGCCGGGCCTAGTCTCAGCACTGGGCCCAGGCTTCCGGACCAGCCTGCACCTAGCCTCAACACAAGATGGAAAAATCCCCAGAATGATGAAACAAACTGAATCAGAAATTTTGGGGATGCACTTCCCTAGCAAACATCATTATTTTTTTTTATCACAAATGTATGACCAAATAGAAGAGCAATAGATTATGAGAGTAATTTTCAAATGCATTTGCATAGGTATAACAGTGCTTGCACCGCCCCTCCCCGCCCCCTGGACCACCTCTTTCCTTCAGCCCAGCACGTCTGCATGTAACAGGAGTTAACTGCGCGACTGGGCCCCTTCTAAAATGCGCGCGGTGCACACAAGGCCCGGCCACGTGCATAACTCCAGTATTTTACCTGCGTGGACGATTAAAAATCTGCCCGATAGTTTAAACACCTGTTTATAAATATGCACATATATTTTACATGTTAAGTAATTGCAATATGTGCATGCAATAACACTCTCGGTTTATGCAGGGAGGCAGGTATTTTATAAAGCTGGCATATTTATGCACATATCCCCTTATGAAGGTAATTTCTTGTATATGTGCTTCCAAGCACCAATTCACTGAGACCTTTACCAGTTCACCCACATCCTCCAGCCTTCACTGCCAGTGCCCACCCAAAAGCTTCAGACAAAAGAGAAGTCAGATTCAATAGCCGCAATTTTCAGAAAATGTGCTTGCCAAGTTTACCCGCACACAATCCTCATGCAAGTCTTTGAAAATTGCCCCCTGTAGCTGGGGTAATTGTGTGTGGATAATTTTCTAAAGGAAAGTGCGTGCATTTTTTACCCTTTGAATATTGGTGTAAGTTATGTGTATATTTTCCAGCTAACTTATGCGAGATGTTACAAAATTACCCCTCTATATTTAGTAACATAGAAACATAGAAACATAGAAATGACGGCAGAAGAAGACCAAATGGCCCATCCAGTCTGCCCAGCAAGCTTCACACATTTTTTCTCATACTTATCTGTTTCTCTTAGCTCTTTGGTTCTATTTCCCTTCCACCCCCACCATTAATGTAGAGAGCAGTGATGGAGCTGCATCCAAGTGAAATATCTAGCTTGATTAGTTAGGGGTAGTAGGGGTAACTTAATAGATGACAGCAGATAAAGACTAATTGGCAGCCCATCCAGTCTGTCCAATTATTCTGGTCTACACTGCTAAGAACATATCCCAGCTGTCAGCCATAGAGCGCTACCACTTGTAAGGTATTGCTCCTTATCCAAGCAATTATTTTTGTCTAATTATTTGGTTTTACATATATCTATATAAAAATCTGTTTTACTGTTCTGATTGTTAAATATGTTTTACTTATTGCATTCGATTTCTTGTTACATTTGATGTGCGCCACCATACATACTGATGTACAGGGCATTGAATTTCAGGTTCAAGTACATTGGTAAAAAAAATCAAAGATGACCCTTGCCAGCTGGTGTTCTGCTGTGTGCGTGTGTGTGTGTGTGTAAGCTAAAGGTGATTTTTGACAATGTTACTGCCCTCCGTAACTCTTCTCTTTCCCTCTCCTCTCCTGCCTCCACTCTACACATCCCTTCCCTCACCACTAATCATTTGCATTCTTCTTTTCCTGTCTCTCCCCAAAGACCTATAACCCTTTCACTCTTTAATGCTCAAGGCTCTTTTGTCTTCCTCTTTCTCTCCATAGCTCTCCTTCCTTCACCCTCCCCTCCCCCACCCCCTCCAAAAAATAAAAACCTGCAGCACTCACAGCCTGAGGAAGGGGGGACGTGGGTGGTGACTCCCTGGGCCCTGTGCTGCTGCTGCTTCTTCTTCAGGGTGTGGGGAAAAGATTCCCCATACCCAATGCCACTGCCTCACTGCTACTCTGGCACCATGTATTGATGGAAAAGACTTCACTGCTCATGACAGTGCTGTCTTCCTAAGCAGATAGTGCCAGATGTTTGTCAGAATTGTTCACTTGTAAAAGGTTTTATAGCCAGCCATCAGATGAGGTCTGCTTGGTTTGGGGATGGTATGCCAAGTCACGGTGTAGAGCCAGGCTCAGACTTCTGATAGCCTGGGGTAGGGCCCCATCCTGAGGACCCAGATTGGTCCCCAGGGGGGGTTCGAAAGGAATATTGGGATATCTGGAAGGTATTCCCAGCATTTAAACAGCTTTGTAGGCCAAATGATAGGGTAGGATCCCGGAGAAAGACCCGTGAGCTCTTCTCCTTGGGTATATTGATGTTATGTGGTGTGAATGGCTTGAAGCTCTGTGTTAATCTTGTAAATGGATGTAGTGTCTCAGGTATTTGCTGTGTTTCTCCATGAAGAGGAATTACTGTGGCACTGACCTGAACAGGATAAATGGACTAGATTAAAGCTTTGCTCCAATCATGAGGATTTGCCTATTTATTTATGCCTGCAGGCCATCAGTCGTGGGATGCTCATGTTATTGTCTTATCTGTAAATAGTCCAATATTGAGACACCATTCTCAGCGTGGTTTGTACTGCAGGGCCTTCCAACCTGACTCCTTGCCCTATATAGATACATAAATAGAGACAGACAAGAATAATATCTGTCCTGTTTATTGTAATGTCTGTATCTACATTCTCTTTGTTCTGCTTGCTGAAAGTGATTAAATTTAGGACCAGGTGGATTTTGGAGTAGAAGCATTTGGTCAGCAGATAAGTCTTTGGATCTTGATGTGTTTGGAGTCTCAGGTTTGAGAGAAGTATTATGCAGAGCTGAGTTGAATAGCTGATTGATCTCTGCTGTAGCAAGCTTGAATTCTGAGCCTGATTACAGAGGGGAGGAGAATGGGAGAAAAATGGTCAGTGTATGTCTACTTTTCCACGTGTGTCTGGTGACTTCAGGAGAAAAGAACATGGGATCTGGCAAAGGGTCAGCATGAATGAACCAATGATAACAATCTGGACATCTAGCTTGGCAAATATGCTTGAGACTGACTGTCTGATAAGATCATTTCTTGCTTAAAATGTCTTCGGTTTTCCATGGAATCTCACTTTGTCTGATGTCCCTCTGTTCTAGCTCTCCTGTCACTGACCAAGGTAAATGATTAGGGACAAATCGCATAATAGTCTAGAAAGTGTACTATCTTTTGTATCTATTTTTTTTTTTATTAAACTCCAACTTCTGTTTTGATTTACTTGTGTTCTACTATTTTTAGCTAATATGTCTACATTTCTATGAATGTATGCATCTGTACTTTAAGGTGAAATAATTAATCACTCTTATCTTCTGCTTATCTCATATATAAACGTACTGTTGAGCTGGGAGGTGGACCCTTGGCTTGGTGCAGGATTGGTAGGCTCCCTGGTCGGACCCAGAGAGCGCCTGCCACCAGGTGGCGGAGCATAGGAGGAGACAGAGGCTAACTGGAGCTTCACAAATAGCAACCCAGGGTTCCCTCAGGTTGAGCCCTTGGTTACCTGGGCTGCCTGGACTTAGGTGGGCCTCGCAGGATCTCCGAGAGGTAAAGTTCAAGGGTGTGCCCACCACAAACAAGGGTGCATGGTCGATGTTCAGGTCAGGGAGCCCAGGAGCCAGAGAAGGCCAGAACAGAGTCTCTGAATGAAGAGCGAGGATCAAGGCCAGAGTCAAGGATAGTGTGGTCAGCCAAAGCAGGGGTCAATACCAGTGGTCAGTCTGAGGATGGTCAGTCAGGCAAAGGTCAGGTTCCAGGCGGTGGTCAGATGTGGTCAGTGGACAGGCAGAGTTCAGACGAGGTCGGTGAATAGGCAGAGGTCAATGCAGGCAGCGATCAGATTCTGGGAAGAAGACAAATCTGATCAGCGGACAGGCAAGCCGTGGGACAACTAACCCAAGGAAGGGAGAAGTTGCTAAGGCAACTCCTGAGTGCCAGGAGCCACCTTATGTAGTATTCCGGGGCTGACATCATCTGGAGGGGCCGGCAGTTCTGGCGCGCCACGGGCTCTTTAAAAGGAGTGGAGGAGCATGCGCGCATGCCTAATGACCAGCCCTGGGAGAATCGGCGGTGGCGTCTCCGCCGTGAGGCAAAGGCCTGCCGCAGGAGGGCTGACTGTAAATGCCTGGAGGCTCTCCGGAATGCCTCCCCTGTCCTGCCCCGGAGCAGGGCTAGCTCTGGAATGGCGCGGGAAGATAAGTAAGATGGACCGGTCGAGAGTTCTGCGACAGGCCGTCGCAACACATATGATCTCAGAAGTTAAATTATGATTGGCATGCATAGCAAAAAAATATAATCTCTAAATTGAATTTTCAAATTTCCCTAAAATTTGATGGTGGCTGAAAAGTTTGATGATTAGTTATATCTAAGCTTACTAAATTTACAGTTAATTATTTACATTTTGATTAGCAAAGACAGGTGTCAGATCCTTAGTAAAAACACTAACTAGAGGCATCTCTTGTTTGGGTTTTGTTGTTTGATTGGTCCTGCTAAGTCTAGATCAAGGTTCCACATGTGCAGTGTGTTTTTATCCTTTCTGGAGCTGTCAGAAACAGGAACTGGCTGGTGGGTTCTGTATAGGTAGCATGGCAAGAGAGGTGGGATGTACTGTAAAATCGTGCTATTTCTCTGCCATGTGGGAGGGAGTGTTTCAAGATTTAAAAAAAAAAATCTAAATATAATTTCCCTCTACCTGTTAATCCTGTGGGGATTCACTCTCTGCCATAGGATCAATTTTAAATATCCACCGAATGGATAGACAACCAGTTGTTTTTAGCTGGATAGCATTAGAAAATTTTTCAGCTCAACATAACCAGATAGATTTTCAACTGAAAATCTATCTAATTCTAACCAGTCAAAATATGACCAGCTAAAACTAGCATTGGCTGCCCAAACTTGCCATCAAACATTGAAAAACATCACTAACTGGCTAAATCACAAGTTCAATGTAAGGCAAAAAAATATCAAAATCTTTTAATAAAATGACCCCTTCACACACCCATCGAAAGATATCATAAAATGGCCTGAATCGGAGGCCAAGAACAGTAATTCCCAGTAACAACAACAATACAGGATACCATATAAGCTGAATAAAGGCAAAAGCTGTGATCATGCACCTTTTCTAAGAGTGATGTGTCTTATTTAAATAAAAATAACTTATACACATATCTTGGTTTGCATTAAAGTTGTGGTGTTCTCACACAGACACATCACTCTTAGGGGCCGACATAATAAGACCCGTGGTGAAATCGGCGCTATTTTTTTCAGTGCATACTTTTTTTAGCGCACACAGCAAAATCAGGCGCTTCCGTGGGATGTGATAAGGGGATGTGATAAGGGGACGGCATGCAAATCAGATACACACACAGAAAATCCACACCAACTATCTGCACAGATATGTGCGCCTCAAAGCATGTTGGAGGCCCTGTCCAATAAACTGAGCATAAACCCGCATTAATGTGGTGAGACCTGTGATCGATTCTCAGGTGAAAACCTTTAAGACAGTAGTGAGTTAGTGGTCCGGGAGTGGGACTGAAGGTGGGTAGAGCAATGTCTAAACCCTTTCATGGTCCGTCACTGACCGTGTGGGAACTATAATGGCGGATGCTAGTGTGCGGGGGAAATGCAGCAGAGATTTGAAAGGAGCTACAAAAGCATTCAGCATTTCTGACATGTGCCCCTTCCCTCTCCAGCCCCTCTTTTGACTTCTGATGCTTAATTTTTCGACCTCCAGACAGGCACTTACATTTAATTCGTGCCCTGAATCAGGGGCTATAAAACCCTCACTAACACCAGCATAGCTGTCTGCATTGCCCACGAATAGTTAATTGCCTCCTTTGCATGACATTAACATGGACTTGTGCTAAACCAGCTGTGTCTTTTTGTGCGAGTTTGTGCACTTTTTTTTCCGTGCAAACTGCGTTATTACATACATGTGTAAGATTAGCGCGAGAAAACGCGTGTAATACCACAAGCAAAAGCCTGTGGCATGTCTACCGCAGCTTATAACATCGGCCCCATAGAAAGTTATATGAATACACCTGTTGCTTTTATTAAGCCTATAAGGTGTTCCGATTTTGTTTAAAGATTTAGATTTTGTAATTTTGGGGCTCACATTGTATTTAGTTTTTGGTTTGTGTGTGTAAGCTTCTTTTGGTGGTTCTTAATATAGCGGTAAATCATAAGTTCAGCCATGGAGCCAACATTTTTCACCTGACTAAGGCCTGGATTTTCTAAAACCGCAGGGCTTTGTGAATCGCGCAGTAACGGGGGGAGGGGGGGGGAACGGGCCTTCGAAAGCCAGCAGCTCAAACAATAATTAATGATTGCTTATTTACCGGTTGGTAAATAAGCAATCATATTTATTGCAATTCTGAAAATTGCATACAAATTATTTATTTATTTAAAATTATTTTTCTACCACATGCTCACGAAAGCGGTTGGTAAATAAGCAATCATTAATTATTGTATGAGCTGGAACTCAGTGTATAACACTTGCAGTTCCTCTGACAAGTTTATATCCAAATGCTCAGGATGCAGCCTGGCTTTCAGTATCTCATCCTCACCAAAATCAGAGGGAAACCTCTCTGCTTTATAAAGGCTTTTGCAGATCGGCCACACTTGTATTCGAGATGGTTCAGCCTCTCATCTCTCCAGGCTCCCTTGGCCCATTTTAGCTTCAGTCCAAGCAGCAAGCTTCTCTGTGATCAAGCCAGGGCAGATTGTTAACATTTCCCTGCCCAGAGGGAGAATAATTTTATAACAGCCTGGATTTCCAAAGGGAGCATAAGTTCACTTTCAAACGTTCATGCATACACGTGCACAGAAACTGTTCCCAAGCCAGTGTGATTTTCTGTGTGCACATTTATGGGCGTATTACTGAAAATTGGCTTTCTCTGTTACAATTCTGCCCTTGAATGCCTCTTGCTAATTCGGGTAACAATACACATGAAATGAGGTTTTGCATGTACTTTTACCCGCACAAACCCCTAATTGATTTTCAAAACTTCATGTATAGAAAACAAGGCTTTATGTGCATAAGTTGCTTTGAAAATCAAAGATGTGCTGTAAGGGATGCGCTGTTGTTTCCTATGTTTAGTTTCATTGAATGCCTGTTTAATGTTTTTGCATACAATTTATTTATTTTTTTTAAATTATTTTTCTACCGCATGCTCACAAAAGCGGTTGCAGCGGTTTACGAGAAGAGATGGTTAAATATGTAATTAAAACTTAAATATTCTATAAACTAACAAGACTGTACAAATATCATTAAATCTGCTGCCGGCACTGAATCCAGAACTGCCTCTACACTCAATGTTAACTTCTTGCATAACACCAAATTCACGAGGGAATAACCACGTTTTGAGGGCCTTTTTAAAGGTCTTTTGTATCAGTGAGGGTTCTGACAATTTTATTCCAAAGGACTAGACCGGCAACCAAAACTGCTCGGCCCCTCACCCCACCCAAATGTACATGTTGCATCAAGGGAATTTTCAGCAAATGTTTATCCCGGGAGGGGGCAGTAAATGTTTTTGTGCACATTGAAACATTTAGGGCCAGATTTTAAAAAGGTTTTGCGCGTAAATTTGGAGGATTTATATGCGTAAGCGTGCTTACGGGCGTTGGGCCTATTTTCAAAAGGCCTGGCGACGCGTGTAAAGCCCCGGGACGCGTGTAAGTCCTGGTGCTTTATTAAAGGAGCGGGAAGGGGGTGGGGTGGGGCGCGTCAGAGGCTCCAGGCACAGCGGCCATTTGCCGCTGCGATTGGGATCGCACGCCAGCAGTCGGCCGGCGCGTACAACTTGCACCTGCATGTTATAAGGTACATGAAAACCATTTTGGTATGCATTAGCATGTTAACGTGCACTAAAATGGTTTTACTATAAGTTAAAAAAAAATATCAAAATGAAAAAATTGGAAATGAAAGAAGTGAGAATTTGTTTGGGTGGCACACACTTATAAAGTGTGTGGGGTTTCTCCACATTACAGTTATACATAAACCTATCTGCATTGATATGTGTGAGGGTATAATTTTGTGCATACTGATAAACTGGTGACTAGATTAACTCCTTTCTCAAACAACTCAGATGAAATGCAGAAAACAGAAGTTGTTCCCTGTTTGAAAACGTGACTGTGTCTCCTCAGTCACCATCCATGCTTTAAGAGCAAAAAGTGCCTTAGCTGGTCTACTGAGGACTTCTCAGTTTGGTGTTGGTGTGCTATGTACTGTGTGCTAAACTACAGAATGGCGCAGATAGCATGCAAGATCGGGCAGCTGATAGCCTTGTGCCTGTTCCAGGGCTTTTGGAAGGCTCGGAGGCCAAGAAGCAGTGTGGAATTTCAGTGGAAGACCGATGAGCCCCTAAACTATTGTATTCAGATATTATACGGTGTGAAGGGACTGAAATCTTGTCTACCCTTGCAAATGAAATTCTTGTCTTAAGAGTATGCTGTCAAGGCCAGGGCATTGGTATTAGGTGTCCTCTCCCTTACACACCTGCCTATCAGCACGGCATCTCCCTTTCATTCTTCTCTCACCTGTTGTCAAGTTCTCCATCCCCCTTCTTTTGCCTCTGTTCACAGCCACCAGCATTCCTTCTCTCTATCCCCTAGGCCTAGGCCAACGTCTCTCCTCTCTTATTTCCCCCTCCCCCCCCCCTCATCAGTCTCCTCTTTCTCCCCTCCACTCCTTGCTCAGAACAGCTGCATCACCCCCAATCTCTTTGCCTTCTTTTTGCTGTGCCCTGAATCCTCTCGCTTTCCACCGCGCCCTCTCTCCAGAAGTCTCCCACTCACCCAGCTTCCTTTCTGCCTTCACCTCTCACATCTGCCGAGCATTCGTTCCCTTCTCTTGTGTGGTGCTGTGCCTTAAAAGGGGGTAGGAAGTACCTAGCAGTTTGCACCACCCCCCAAATTTTGACACCGTAAGTAACTGCATAGTTTGCGTAATGGAAGACCTAGCTCTGTGTTTGTGCACAGTAATCCTTCTTTCTCGGACGTTGATCCAGACTGAATGTATTGACTGGATTAGGGCTTTTCCCATCCATGAATGTTTTTAGCCTTGATCTAAATTATCTATTCATTTATGTCCACAGTACTTGTAAATCAGGAAATACCCATGTTAATGCCATGCCCGTAAGTAAACCAGAATTTAAACTCTATTTTCAGAGTGACTTGTTATTGCAGGAGCACCAGCCAGACACAGCTGGTCATCATGAAGCGCTGCCTTTCTTCTTTTCTGGATGGTGTACTACAGGCAGACTCACAGAACATTGTTACATTTGATGTTCCAGTTAAAACAGAAGCATTCTAGGTGAAGAGACTGACCGACTATGGCTGCTGTATCATCATCAATAGCATGGGATCTTCTTAGTGTTTGGGTAATTGCCAGGTTATTATGGCCTGGTTTAGGCCTCTGTTGGAAACAGGATGCTGGGCTTGATGGACCCTTGGTCTGACCCAGCATGGCAATTTCTCCTGTTCTTGTGTCCTAACATGCTGATCTGGTCCTGGCTTTGCTCTGTTACCTGTCCATAAATGTTGTCCTCCTTGTTTTAAAGAAAACAAAACTACAACTCCATGCATGCAGTGGGGCAAATCCAACACTGGATCAGAGTGTTCAGGTTGATTTACATGAGATGGCAATGTCACGCCTGAATACCATCCTCAAAGCATCACCGCACACTTGGCCTTCCAAGCTTGCACGGCAGCCAGTTCACCTATCATATTCCTTCCCTTCCCTTTTAGTGCAGCAAGCGAGAAATGCAATAAACTTGTCTCAGCTTTAACTCTATTAATGTTGAGTGTAAGCTTCCATTAAGTTGCAGAGAGCTTAGTCCGGTAAACAGGGACAGCAAAGAAGGAGGGAAATAAATCATCAGTTCTCAGGCACTACTTGTGGAACTTGTGTTGTAACCCTATACACCGAGGCTAATACTATTAAATTACAATAGAATCATGAACTGCCAAAGACAGAAAATTGTGTCATAAAGAGGAGCTCTGGCCTCCCAGAAAGTTGCTTCTGTTTCATTATTTATTTTACAGAGTGGAAAAGCCAATGTCCTATTCCATCTTCATGTTCCAAAAATGAATTTAATATTTCATGGTAACTTTCAATTTACTGTTTATTGGCCGATAGGGTAACCACTCATGCTGTCTGCATGAAAATAGTGGCTGCAAGGAGCTGCAGTCACACTGTTTTTAGAAAGCAGATGTAGTGGAATAACCAGTGGCCCATCCCATTCCAGAAGCACATATGCAAGACTTAAAGTGACAAACTTTAAATGGGTTGGGAGGCTTCAACCATTACGGAAGCTTGGAATTTGCATGCACAGGAAAAGGAGCCAGTGAGAAAATTCTGGAGAGCTACAGTAAGTTGTACCTGTTATGTAGGGATCTTCATTTTTAGTTTTCATTTTATTTTTTCCTGGGAATTTATCAGTGTTTAACACAGAAACATAGAAATGAGCAGAAAAAGACCAAATGATCCATCCAGTCTGCCCAGCAAGCTTATGCCAGCATCTGCTGCACTGTGCAGGTTACCCCCATGCTCAGTTTACCAGACCGTAAAAGTCAGGGCCCTCAGATGCTATTTGAATCCAATTTCCCTTAACCATTAGCATGAAAGCAGACAGTAATGTTGAGTTGCATGAAAAGTATCGGACTTAAGGCCGGATTTTAAAAAGGTTACGCGCGCTGGGCCTATTTTCAAAAGGCCCGGCGATGCGCGTAAGTCCCGGGGCTTTACTAAAAGGGCGGAAGGGGGCGGGTCAGAGGCTCCAGGTACAGTGGCCATTTGCCGCTGTGCTTGGGATCTCGCGCTGGCAGTCGGCTGGTGTGCGCAACTTGCGCCTGCCCAGAGGTGCAAAAGGTAAATTAAAAATTTTGGGGGGTTAGAGTAGGGCTAGGGGGAGGAAAGGTTAGGGGAAGGGGTGGGAAGGTAAGGTTAGGGGGGAGGGAACAGGGAAGGCAGCGCGGCTCGGTGTGCGCAAGGTGCATAATTGTGCACTCCCTTGTGTGCGCTGACCCCCGATTTTATAACATGCGCGCTCGCTTCTTTTAAAATCTACCCCTTAGTGATTAAGGATAGTAAGCACTGCATCAGCTAGTTACCCCAAGTTTATTTGTTCCCCAAACCGTAAAAGTTGGGTCCCTTGTTGGTTGTTGTCTGAATCCAATTCCCCGTTTCTCACTGCCCGTGAAGCAGAGAGCAGTGATGGAATTGCATCACCAGCAAGTTATAGAGATGTGAATCGGAACCGGATGGCCCGCGCCATTTTTAAAGATGGCACAGCCGTCCATTGTTCCTACCATGTGACAGGGGCCGGCCAATGGCACGGATACCCTGTCACATGGTAAGGGCAAAGGGCCATTGGCGCCATTTTTATTAGTGCAGCCGACGGGAGCTGTTTTAAAGGGTCGGGGTGGATTTAGGGGTTGATTTTGTGTGCCGTTTTTCCCGCCCTCCCCCAAAATGATAAGAGAACCCCACGAACAATTTCGTGGGGTTTTCCTATCGGTTTCTGGGAGCCCCCGATTTCTGACGACTTTGAAAATATCGTACGATATTTTCAATCGTCAGAAAAACAATTCACATCCCTAGCAAGTTATCCCCATGCACTCTTTTCTTTATTTCCATCCTCTAGACTTTAGGGATCCACGTGTTTATCCCGTGCATCTGTGAATTTCTCAACAGTTTTCATCTTCACTACTTCTTCCAGAAGGACATTCCAGGCATTCACCACCCTCTCTATGAAGAAATATTTCCTGATATTGGTTCTGAGTTGTCCTCCCTGGAGTTTCATTTCATGACCCCTAGTTCCATTGACTGCTAGTGCTCTTTTTTTTTTTTTATAATAAATAAAATGAAAAACGAACAAAATTTCATTCATATTTTTCTTTTCATTGTCAAATGAAACAAAATAGGAAATTTTGTTGAGATTTTCTATTTCATTTCTAACAAAAGCACATCCCTAGTGTAGATAAATGTTCTTGTGAATTTAACACAAATATATGAACATATTTCTTTCTTATACATTATTTAATTTATGTGGTTTCAAGTAGACCCAGAATGGAGAAAACCTTTAGTAGACAAGCCCCCTTATTTGGAAGCTTTCTGGGGATAGGGAAATACCTACAGTACCTGAAATGCTGAAAAGTGAAATATACAAAAAATCAAACAAACAAGTAAACCAAGGTGTTATGTGACAAAATTCATACAATTATAATGCTCCCTTGGCCCTAAGAGCTTAAAGGGTAAATGGGTACCTGAGGAAAAGGGAGATAGAGACTGCCTACTTTGGATAAAGTCCTTGGGGTACTTTTCCCCACAGATTTTGCACCAAGTTTCAGATACAAAGTACACACCTATGGTACTTTCTTTCTGAAACTGGAGATGGGTACAAAGCACCTGCGGACTTTTGCACCACCTTTTTATATGGGGAGGTTTTTCATGGAAAATAACGTGCATTGGTTTGAAAATTCCATTTTTGCATGCTTTTCCTTGATCTCACCCAAAACACACCACCCGGGATTACCTCCCCTTAGATGTAGCTGAAAGTATCTGCCTTGTAGAACACCCTGTATCTTTTTAGCTGTATTGAGGGAGGGCAGTTTTCAGACTATCAACAATTTCTGCACATAAGTTGCATGAACGGGTTTTAAAATTGACCTCCCCCTGACCGGCCCAAGATCACAGTAAGTATCAATGGCTGGGTTAGAACTTAAACTATGGTCCGCTGTATCCTAGGCTATTGCTCTAACCACTAGCCACAACTCCTCCCAAGTCATGGCTATGTTACGCTGTATCATTTTATGCTCAGCTATAGAGGTAACTTTCAAACAGTAATGGGGAATCGGATGTGCATGTAAAATTAACATATACATGCTAAAATAACATGTATGCACATAGGGGTCGATTTAAAAAAAATGCACACAAGCGTCCATGTACACAATTCTCGGCGCGCACACATGGACACGGCTATTTTGTAACATACGAGTGTTGGCGCGTGCGTGTTATAAAATACGATTCCCGTGTGTACATGCACGCTGGATTTTAATGTCCACATGTGCATCCGCGGGTGGGTGGCCTCTCTCGTGCAACAGGGGGGATTTTAAAAACATATGCACAGCAATGCAATAGGGCCTTCCCCAGTTCCCTCCTTAATCGCGACATTTATTTCCCTGTCGGGACCGTTGTTGAGATGTCTTTCTCGTACATTTAAATCATTGTCTCAATCGATATACAAGAACATGCTGAAATCGATATTTACAGTCACATAAATTACAACTTAACAGTTCTCTTTTCCCTGAAAAAGCCCGGGTGAAACAAGGGTCCCTTGTCGGGTTTTGCAGTGATCACATTTATGGTGTTCGGCGATTTGACATATTCGTGTCAGTGACTGAGATTTCTGTGTTTGGAGGCATTGATCTATCAAGGATTTGGCGATTGAAAAGATTTTGGCCTTGGAAGTGAAGATTAAGACGACTTTTTGAACATTACAAGCAAGCAAATCAGATAATAGCAGGTCTAACGTGAAAATATCTTCTGAAGACTGAAATATATTTTTTTATTTTTTTTTGGGTGTTATTTGATTAATTTGGATTGGATGGAGGTGGTATGGATATATATGTGGATGTGTGTGTATGATCGAGTGTTTTGGTTGGTTTTTGGCATATAATAGTTATTCGTCATGTGTACAATTTGATACAATCATGTGTGATGTTTTTTGAATCATGTATGTTTTTGTACCAATTAATGTTTTTTTGTAATAAAATACATTTTACATTGCTATTCTATATGGGTACGCACGTAAACCTTTTAAATCCCTCCTGTGCACGCCAAGCCTATTTTGCATAGGCTCGGCGTTGCGCGCAAGCCCCGGGACGCGCATAAGTCCCGGGGCTTGCAAAAAGGGGCGGTCGGGGGCGTGGCCAGGGGGCGTGGTTTAGGATTGGGGGCATGTTCGGGGGGCGTGTGGGCGGTCCGGGGGCATGGCCGAGTGCCCCGACACAGCGGCCTGTGTCGTGGCCTGCTGCGCCGGCGCACGTAAGTTACTACTGCCCGGAGGCAGTAGTAACTTTTAAGATAAAGGTAGGGGAGGTTTAGATAGGGCCGGGGGGTAGGTTAGGGAGGGGAAGGTGCGGGGGGATGAATGGAAAGTTCCCTCCGAGGCCGCTCGATTTCGGATCGGCCTCGGCAGGAACGGGCAGCGCGCGCAGGGCTCGGCGTGCGCAAGGTGCACAAATGTGTACCTCGTTGCGTGCGCCGACCCCGGATTTTATAAGATACGCGCGGCTATGCGCGTATCTTATAAAATCACATGTACTTTTGTTCGCGCGTGCGTAGATTTGTAAAATCTACCCCTATTGTTTCGGGGTGTTCCAGGGCAGGATTCAGAAGTACACTATAAGTTGTCAGTTTGTAAATAGTAAACACACATACATTTCCAAAACACTTTTACAGCTGCTAATTGACTCAATCAACTGAGATTGCACTTGTTTTTATCTGTACTTTTTCGATAAGTGGTCTGGGTGAATTGATGGAGATTCAGGATAATGTGCTAGAGCAGAGCTTTCCAAATTGTTTGTCGCGGCATGTTAGTGTATCGCCTGCAGTGTGCAGGTGAGTCGCACAAGCCCGGTCAACTCCGATGCGAGTTTGGGCTTTTTTTCCTAGGAATTCACTTTTTTTTTTTTTCAGTTTGTGGGTTGCTTATTATTGGGAGATTTTTGCTGTCAATCACGGGTTTTTTTGGGCTTGGTGGGTGGGACTTGAGCCCAGCTGTCCCTGTCATTGGCTGCTGCTGCTGATGAGGCCTGGCCACTAGGAGTACTGACTGCAAGCAATAGTGTCTGGTGATCATGGAAGGTGTTATGCACCATGGCAGGCTTGAACCCTGAAGGAAGCACTTAACTGGCAATAATCAAAAAGAAGAGGTACATGAGTGTGGGGGCCAAACATGTGCTGGGGAGGGGGAGTTATGAGTGTGTGGGGGGCCAGACTTGTGCTGGGGGGGAGAAAGAGATGAGTGTGTGGGGGGCCAGACATGTGCTAAGGGGGAGATATGTGTGTGTGGAGCCCAGACGTGTGTTTGGGGGGGGAGAGATGAGTGTGTGGGGGACAGACATGTGCTTGGGGGGGGGGGGGGGGAGAGATGAGTGTGTGGGGGACAGAAATGTGCTTGGGGGGGGAGAGATGAGTGTGTGGGGGACAGACATGTGCTTGGGGGGGAAGAGAGAGATGAGTGTGTGGGGGACAGACATGTGCTGGGGGGAAAGAGATGAGTGTGTGGGGGCCAGACATGTGCTGGGGGGGGGAGAGAGAGATGAGTGTGTGGGGGACAAACATGTGCTGGGGGGGAGAGAGAGATGAGTGTGTGGAGGCCAGACATGTGCTGGGGGGGGAGAGAGAGATGAGTGTGTGGGGGCCAGACATGTGCTGGGGAGAGAGGATGTGTGTGGGGGGCCAGACATGTGGGGGGGGGGGGGAGGGGATGGGAGAGAGAGAGAGATGAGTGTCTGGGGCCAGACATGTGCTGGGGGGGAGAGAGAGATGAGTGTGTGGGGCCAGACATGTGCTGGGGGGGGGGAGAGAGAGATGAGTGTGTGGGCGCCAGACATGTGCTGGGGGGGGGGGGGGAGAGATGAGTGTGTGGGGGCCAGACATGTGCTGGGGGGGAGAGAGATGAGTGTGTGGGGGCCAGACATGTGCTGGGGGGGGGGGAGAGAGAGATGAGTGTGTGGGCGCCAGACATGTGCTGGGGGGGGGAGAGAGAGATGAGTGTGTGGGGCCAGACATGTGCTGGGGGGGAGAGAGAGATGAGTGTGTGGGGGACAAACATGTGGGGGGGGGAGAGAGAGATGAGTGTGTGGGGGACAAACATGTGCTGGGGGGGAGAGAGAGATGAGTGTGTGGGGGACAAACATGTGCTGGGGGGGGGAGAGAGATGAGTGTGTGGGCGCCAGACATGTGCTGGGGGGGGGGGGGGAGAGAGATGAGTGTGTGGGCGCCAGACATGTGCTGGGGGGGAGAGAGAGATGAGTGTGTGGGGGCCAGACATGTGCTGGGGGGTAGAGAGAGATGAGTGTGTGGGGGCCAGACATGTGCTGGGGGGGGAGAGAGAGATGAGTGTTTGGGGGACAAACATGTGCTGGGGGGGAGAGAGAGATGAGTGTGTGGGGGACAGACATGTGCTGGGGGGGGAGAGAGAGATGAGTGTGTGGGGGACAGACATGTGCTGGGGGGGGAGAGAGAGAGATGAGTGTGTGGGGGACAGACATGTGCTGGGGGGGGGGGAGAGAGATGAGTGTGTGGGGGACAGATGTGCTGGGGGTGGGAGAGAGAGATGAGTGTGTGGGGGACAGATGTGCTGGGGGGGGGAGAGAGAGATGAGTGTGTGGGGGACAGACATGTGCTGGGGGGGGGAGAGAGAGATGAGTGTGTGGGGGCCAGACATGTGCTGGGGGGGGGAGAGAGAGATGAGTGTGTGGGGGGCCAGACATGTGCTGGGGGGGAGAGAGAGATGAGTGTGTGGGGGCCAGACATGTGCTGGGGGGGAGAGAGAGATGAGTGTGTGGGGGACAGACATATGCTGGGGGGGAGATATTAGTGTGTGGGGGACAGGCAATTTGTTTTATTATTGTTACTCATAAATTATGACAATAATATTAATCTTGGAATGTTATATATTTTTAATATAAATGAAAGGTTTTCATGAGAGGTTGTGTCGTGAAATATTTTATTTATGTTTATATTTAAGGAAACATACATAAATTGTCAAAATACTTTTCGTTCGTTTAACCTTTAACCTCTGGTTTGCTATTAGACTGAATTACTTTGTTGTGAAATTATGTTTGTCTAAAAGGTGTGTCACCAACATGAAAAGTTTGGAAAGCTCTGTGCTAGAGGATCTAAGTGAACTGGTCAAGGTCTGGATAAAATGGTAGAGGTATTGGCAAATTGGTGTTTCCAAGTTTGTGTGCTAGTAAGTATTTTCAGAAGCAGAGGATGCACGTACCTTATAAAATACCTGCCTCCATTTTTAATTCTAGGTATTACCCATGCATTTTTATATTTACGTGCCTAAAATATATGTACGTAATTTTATAAAATGGGTAGAGAAAGTATGTGTATTCCTGCATTACAAATATATGCGTGTACTGAAACATGCATGCACGCTTTTGGGGCAGAAAACATACTGTTTTATAAATTGTATGCCACCTGCCACACAGTTTATAAAATACTAGCGTAAATCTCCATGGCCCTGTTTACATGCACAAATGATGTACTGCATGCACGTTTGAAAGTTGGACTCTGTATGGATAATCCGGATCTCATGAGCGCTTTTTCCCTATCTTGGAAGCCCCTTTTTACCACAGCATTCATTATTCAGGCTGACCTATTTGCAGTCCATAGAAATGGCAGAAGCTTAAGACATACTGTAGGTAATAAAACAATGCACATGAAACCACTTTGCCCAGATTGACAGCAAATCAAGGTGATAACAGGCAAATACCCTCATGAATAAACCAGACCACTAAGTTCACCTTGTGACTGCAGGGTATGAATTTTTCATTACTTCATGCGCTCAGTAACTTTATGTATTTATTTTGGGGCTTAATGTGCCATAAGCCTTCAAGCTAGGGGGCAAATTTTGACGTTGTCTTTCCAGGTCACTAATTTTCAGGAAAGAGTTGGAAGAGAGGAAGTAGGAAGCTTAATGTGTGTGTGTGTGTGTGTGTGTATGTGCAAACTCCTCATCCTTTTCTGCCTGAGGACTTTCGTTTTCTCTCTTTCCTTTTTCTGCCACAGAATGTATGACTACCTATATTTAAGGGTCTTATTTAATAATAATTTTTTTTCTATAGGCAGAGAATGGGAGAAATCATTTTCATATAATGTGTTGAATTTCTATAGATTTTAAAAGACTAACTGGACTAATTGTGGAGAAACAACAGATAGCAGTGTTCAAGGCAACCCTACAGCTTGAGAATTTCCATAAATGGCTTAATGATGGTAAACCCTGAGGGATTTGTAGATTATCTATTTTCATATTTGTTTGTTTTATATGATGATTGAGCTCGATATACTCAGTACTGTCTTTTCACTGGGTATATTTATAACACACTGGACATTGTAATATCAATTAACTGGACTTATAAAGCAATTTGCATGAAAACTGTATCCTTTCCTAAAATACTTTATAAATAAATCTGTCACTTCAGAATATTAACAATAACAATTTTATCTTCAAACCCCAGTCCAGAAAAGGTCTAGCTGTAGTATAATTCTTATATAGAAGATGGCATAACTTGAATAAATAAATAAATATACTTTAGGTTCTGTGGTTTTGTCAACCATTTTTGCTTTTTTATGTTTTTGCTTTTTATGTTGATCCCCTATTTCATAACAGGGAAAGTGCCTTTTTGTCTATCTATTTATCCATATATAGAGAGAGGGGGGCAGGGGGAACTCATGAATTGGTATGAGGGGAAAGCATAGACTCAGGGACTAGGTTGGGGTATGACAGGGATTGACGTTTTTAATTAATTAATTATTGGCTCGTTTCAGTTTCCAGTTTTGTTTTTATCTGCATGTTTCCATTTATACTTTATAGTCACTTTATTCAGTATTTGGAGAAAGCAGTTGATTTACTTCCTTTTTTCGTTCAATTTATAATTTATCTGCTAAATGAACATTCATTTATCTGGTGATTACAGGGAGCACATTTTGCCTGACTTGCCCCCTGCACCAAAACCCCTCAGTACACCTTTGGATTGTGGTATCATTTGCGAAAAAATAAACCTTTTCCAATATTCCCACTCTCTCTCATATAATTTCATTCACATAATGTTTCTCGCTTTCTATCATACACTCATTCCCACACTCGCTCATTGTGCCAAACACACACTGACTTTCTTATCCACATATTTGCTGTTTCTCACACACATGCTCACTGTCTGACAAAGACACTTACGGCCCGATTTTAAAAGGGCCAAGCACGTAAATAATGGAGGTTACGCGCGTGGCCAGGCCTTTATTTATTTATTTAACACTTGTATATACCGAAGTTCGTATGCACATCACATCGGTTTACAAAGAACGGATAGGGAGGCCTTGTGTGCACCGCGTGCATTTTCGGAAGGTCCTGGCCATGCAGGTAACCCTCATTACGTGCTGAAGTGCCGGGCCTCTCCAAAGGGGCAGGCCGGGGGGGGGGGGGCATGGTCTGGGCAGGAGGGGCGGGCAGGGACAACGCCATTTGACACTGTCCTGGGGAAGTTCGCGCCAGCAGCAGGCCTGCGTGCATAATTTACTTCTGCTCATCAGAGCAGGTAAGTTACTGAGCAAAAAAAAAAATAAGCTAGGTAGGTAGGGGTTAGGAGTCAGGGTGGAGAGGGGAAAGGGGAGGAAGATTAGGTAGGGGTTTAGGGAACTGGAAAAAAAAAGGCCAATTGCGTCGCCGCGTGTAATTTGAACATTCCTCCCCCTACACGCGCATGAGTCCCGGGCCGGCCACCCATGTGCATGCAGATTGTAAAATTCAGCACGCGGCCATCGGATTTTATAACATGCACACACCTGCGCGCGCAAGTTATAAAATCGGAACGTCCTTGTGTGCGCGCAAGGAATTGCGCGCACATGGACTTACGCGCGCTCCTTTTAAAATCGACCCCTTACTCTCTCTCTACACATTCTCTGTCTTTTTCTCACACACTTTTTTTGTCACACTCTCACATAAGAACATAAGAACATGCCATACTGGGTCAGACCAAGGGCCCATCAAGCCCAGCATCCTGTTTCCAACAGTGGCCAATCTAGGCCATAAGTACCTGGCAAGTACCCAAAAACTAAGTCTATTCCATGTTACCATTGCTAATGGCAGTGGCTATTTTCTAAGTCAATTTAATTAATAGCAGGTAATGGACTTCTCCACCATGAACTTCTCCAAACCTTTTTTAAACACAGCTATACTGACTGCACCAACCACATCCTCTGGCAACAAATTCCAGAGTTTAATTGTGCGTTGAGTGAAAAAAAACTTTCTCCGATTAGTTTTAAATGTGTCCCATGCTAACTTCATGCAGTGCCCCCTAGTCTTTCTGAATGCTTATTATTGCCCTTTGTTTTGATGGGCCCAGAAAACAGCAAGGTAGGCAATCAAACAATACCGTGAAGATAACAACAAAAATAGATGCCCAAGGGTCTTTTTCCAAATCTTTACTTGGTGGAGACGTATGTGATTGATTAATTTAATCACATACGTAATCTGGCCACTTTTCCTAGTAATGGTCCAGTTTATAAGGGTTACAGATAAAAAAAACATTTGAGAGAAAAAGGTTTTCCTCCACCCCCTAAACCCATTAATTAATTTAATCACATACATCTCCACCAAGTAAAGATTTGGAAAAAGACCCTTGGGCATCTATTCTTTGAAGTTATCTGTAACCCTCATAAACTGGACCATTACTGCGAAAAGTGGCCAGATATTTGCTGGAGTTCAAAAGGGATTCTGGGCAAGATCATTTTGGAAGGAAAAAATATCACGCTGTCTCAGGAAATCTTCATTTGGTGGAGTTCCAGAAAACAAATAAGTTGCAGCCAGATGTGTAATTGATCAGTGAAAGAACAGGGGCAGTTGCAATGGTTCCTGGAAACAAGTATAGTCGTAATTATTCTTTTTTTCTATGAAAAGAGCATCTGCGCAGTTAGACCTCCCCTGCCACAAGCTATGCTTTCTGAAGCTAGGCAAAATAAGAAAGGTTTAAGAACCAAGCTCCTCTTTTCCTTGCAGAGTTTATTTCCTATAACACCTATAACACCCATCAAGGCAGAGCACTCTTATTGAAAAGCAGTTCAGTTTCATACTGTGCTCTTCCATTCTAGAGGACTTACGGGTATGAAAACAGGAGGAGGAATAGATATATCTCTTCCATTGCTGAAATCCTAATCTTCTCCGGTTTCAGAAAATGCAGCCTATGACAGGACCTTTATTGTTTACTTATGAATACTATAGGGAAAGGGGGATGTATCCCAAATAGCCAGCAGTGGTTTCCAGACAGGGTGGGAAGGAATAGCCTTAGACTGAACCTTTCCTTCCCCCTTCAAAACGGTATCTATACGAGAAGACATCGGTCCACACTTTATATTTCCTGAAATAAGGCAAAACGAGGGTCTCAGGAACTTTTGGAAGTTCTTTCTGCTGCAAATTTTGGTATCCATAACCATCCAGAGCTGGAGCACCATTCCTGCTACAGTTAGGTTAAAGAGAGCTTTTGGGGTTTGCAGGGATGAACAAGTTTATAACAAAGCAAAGTGATTCTATTCTGACATTTGCTGCTGTACCAAATATCACACTCTGTTTGTAGTTTTAAATTCCTTGGGGTACAGAGATAACTTTTTCTCCTTCAGCAAATAAGGAGCTGGGTGTAACTGCTAGGTATCATTGTTGCTGGAATTATTGACATCATCAGTACACTGTATATCTGTTAATAAATGACAGTGGTAAAATGCATAAAGCACATTACGACTTCAAAATGACAAAGGGCTCTATTGGGAAACAGAAATATTTGTAGCAGAAACCTATTCACTGCCTGCAGCAAAATAAAAATGATCAAATCTCCTGCTAAAACAAATGGCAAAACTGAAAATATTCCTTCACATAAGTTCTTAAATGGCTCCCACTCCAAATCCCATAATATATTATCAGCTTCATTACAATAGTCACAAGCTTCATTATCACTTTCCCATTATGCACTCTCCTGATACCTCTAGTATCTGGAATTCATGGATGAAACACCATGAGTGTGCTCAGCTCACACCCTTATGTCCACTGAAACTAAGCAAGTAGTCAAAAATACTTGCCTGCACTTCACTCGTGCTACTGCATCATTTATATATGCTCAAAAATACAACCCAACTCCACAGAAGTCACTAAAGGAAAAATAAAAGAGAAATCTTCGTCTTCTGGTGGAAAAAAAATACAATTAGAAAAATGTTAAAATGAATACTGTGTAAAAGTTACTTAGCATAGTAACTTAATACAATGTTTCCCAATCCACTTCTGGAGGCAAACTTAACCAGGTAGGCTTTCAGGATATCCGTAATTAATATGCATGAGATATCCTGAACACCCAAATGGAGAGGAATGCCTTCAAGGAGAGGGTGGGAAAACAGACTTAAGAAACGTATTGGCCCACCTAATCTTCCTGTCTACACTTCTTAAGCTAAGGATATATCGTGCTGTCAGCTGCAGAAGCTTGCCCCACCTGTAGGATATCACTCCTTATCCAAGTCAGTTTGTTGTCTTCTTTCCTTGGAGTTCTGAAAAGCTAACGTATGTAGAAATCCAAAAATAATTAAAATCTTTCATCCATTTTGCACACTTTGCCTTATACTCATTGCCTTATCATCAGCAATATAGATAAGAATAATCTCTTTACAAATGTATCCCCCATTTCGGTGGGAATCCTGAATACAGGGATACACGGTTGTCCTGGGCCCACAAACTCCCTTTCTTTCTCCCAGTTCACAGGCCCTGAGTGCCAAGGTCTTTTCTGGCAGAAGGGAAAAAAATCTCCAAAGCAAACCAGGGGGAAAAAATCCAAGTCTCTGTCTCTTTCTCTCACGGATGTACTCACAGTTGGTATGTCCTTGCTTTAGGGGCTCCTTGAACTCTCACAAAGGACACGTTGGTGGAATGTTCCATCAAAAAATGTACTGCAACCAAAAATATCTTCAATACAAGTAGTAATCAAAATTCTCTAATTGATCTTCTCAAACAAAATTCTTGTCTTAGACCTGCACAGCTGAGTTAGTGACCCTTCAGGTAGCAGGCATGAGGAAACAAACCCAGCACTCCTGAGAGACAGAGAGTGGGCTTCTAGTGGGGACTGGGGTCTCCTATCCTGTTCTCTGTTTCAGAAAGTACCAAAAAATGCAAAAATCCCTCCCCTTTTCACGGGTAGGGAATAATGGCAAAAATTCCTCCTAATAAAACAGGAAAAAAATCTCTCCTCTGAATCAAAAAGAAACCTGCAGAAAATACTAAACAAAGCAAACTTAGGGAGACCTGCCCCTGGAGGCTCCATATTGGACCAGAATTAAATGTGTCCCAAATAAAGGGCTGTATTTAAGGAGCTCTAGCCTGATGCACATTTGGTGATCCAACAGTATCAGCTTTCATTTATTTGATTTATATTCTGCTTTTCAAGCATCTCAAAGCGGATTACATTCAGGTACTGTAGGTATTTCCCTATCCCCAGAGGGCTTATACATTTTCCTGGCCGTGTTCCTGCATTTCCTGATTCCTGGTCCTGGATTCGTTGGGGGGGTAGTGGTTGAGGAAGAGTCTACACAAATTGTATCCTCTTTCTCTTTCCCATAAGCATATGCTCATTCTCTTTCATACATACACATACACACACACACACAGGCACTCTCTCAGTGTCTCTTTCTACACACAAAGGCATATGCTCAATGCAATGGCTCTCTCTCAAACACATACATTCACACACTCAGTGGCTCTCATACACACAGAAACTCTCTCCCTCACAGATATGTACAATCAGTGGCTCTCTGCCCCTCATACACACACACATGCACTCTCTCCCACGCATTCTCTCCCATTCAGATGCTCTCTCTGCTCTCTCACACACTCACAGGAACCCTCACATTCAGTGGCTTTCTCTCCCTCACATATACACATATGGGCACTCTCACACTTAGTGGCTCTCTCCCTCTCACACATGCACATACCCTCATACCCACACATAGGCAGTCTTTCACATTTAGTGGCTCTCTCTTCCTCACAGACATATATAGGCACTCTCTCTCACACTCAGTGTCTCTCGCACACACACAGGCACTCTTACACAAAAAAGGCACTCACACTCAGGGGCTCTTTATCCATCACCCACATACACAGGCATTCTCACACTCAATGGCTGTCTCTCCCTCATATAGACAAATGCACTTTCTCACACACTCAGTGGCTTTCACACACATACACACACACACACACATACACGCACTCTTACACACAAAAGGCAGTTCCTCACACTGTGGTCTCTCTCCCTCACACACACACATATACACTCGCTCACACTCAGTGGCTCTTTCTCCCTCTCATAAACATACAGTTGTGCTTATAAGTTTACATACCCCTGACAGACTTTGTATGTGAAGCATTTTAAGAAAACTTGAGTGATCAGACAAAACATGTTTGTTACTTTTAATATGTTTCAAATTAAACTATTTTATGCATCACAGAATAGCATACTCATGAAACAAACCATAGCAAGAAAGGAAATAATAAAATGGTTCTGTTCTAAAGTTTGCATACCCTTGAATGTTTGGGCTGATAATATACACGCAAGTTGATACACACAAATTGAGATGGCAATGAAGGTTAGGTATCCATACCTGCACCTGGTCAATTTGTGTATAAATGAGTTTCTTAGCTCTTGAGAAACCCTTCTGCATTTCATCCAGGGTTGCACTGACTTTGATGATTACTGAAGCATGGGGAAAAAGACTGTCAAAGGATCTGCTAGCAAAAGTAGTTCAATTTTATAAATCTGGAAAAGGATAGAAAAGATATCCAAAGATTTGAAAATGTCAATCAGTACTGTACTGTTCAAACTCTGATCAAGAAGTGGAAAATTATGGTTTCTGTTAATACCAAGGAAGACTGAGAGATTTCAGATACAACTGCCAGGAATATATGTTGGGATGTAAAGAAAACCCACAAGTAACTTCTACTGAAATACAGGCTGCTCTGAACAATGTGATGTGGGTGTTTCAGCAAGCACGATAAGGAGATACTTGAACAAAAATGGGCTGCATGGTGGAGTTGCCAGAAAAAAAAGCCATTGCTATACCAATGCCATAGAACTGCCCATTTCCAATATGCCAAACAGAACCTAGAGAAGCCTCAACACTTCTAGAACAAAATAATTTGGAGTGATGAGACAGAAATTGAACTTAATGGTCACAACCATAAATGCTGTGTTTGGAGAATAGTCAATACCATCCCTACCGTGAAGCATGGAGGTGGATCTCTGCTGATTTGGGGGGATGTGAACTACAGCGGCACAGGGAATTTAGTCAAAATTGATAGCAGGATGAATGCAGCATCTTATCAGAAATTATTGGAGGAACATTTGCATTTATCAGCCAGGAAGCTGTGCATGGGGCACACTTGGACATTCCAACTTGACAGTGATCTGAAACATAAGGCCAAGTTGACCCTTCAGTGGCTGCAGCAGAAGAAAGTGAAGGTTCTGGAGTGGCCATCCCAGTCTCCTGATCTCAACATCATTGAGCCACTTTGGGGAGAACTCAAACATGCAGTTCATGCCAGACAACCAAAGGATTTACAGGAGCTGGAGACTTTTTGCCAAGAGGAAGGGGAAGCTTTACCACATGAGAAAATAAAAGGCCTCATTCATAGCTATCACAAAACATTGCAAGCCGTCATTGATGCAAAAGGGGCAATACATGATATTAAGAACTTAGGGTATATACACTGTTGAAGGGGATGCTTTTATTATTCCCTTTATTGTTATGGTTTGTTTAATGATTGTGCTATTCTGTGATACATAAAATAGTTTAATTTGAAACATATTAAAAATAACAGATGTGTTTTGTCTGATCACTCATGGTTTCTTAAAATGCTACACATCTTACAAATTCTGCTAGGGGTATGTAACCTTTTGAGCACAACTGTACTCGGGCACTCTCTCTCTCACTGAGTGGTTCTTGCTCCCTCTCTCTCTCTCACACACACACACACTCGCACTCTCTCACATTCAGTGGCTTCCTTGCTCTCTTTCTATCTCTCTCAGAGAGACTCAGCAGTCCAGATTCCACGCAGCAGCACATAGGGTAAATGCCTTAATAGAGGTACATGTGCAAGTCCAATGTGAATTGCAATGGACTTAAAGTATTACAGAAGAAAATTCATGAATAGGTGATGCCTGGAAGCCCCACAATTCACAGTAGGGAACAAAGTCTGGTGCTCCACAAAGCACATAACGAGCAAGAGACCCTTAAATAAGATTGAGCAGAAATTTATGGAACCTTACCCAATTCAAGAGCAAATAAATGCAGTGGCATTCAGGCTTTAGCTTCCAGCCAATTTCTATATTCATCAATTTTTCCATGCGGCCCTGAAGCCCTATAAATCTAATGCCTTCCTATGAATACAGCCCCTCCTCCAACACCAGTTGTAGTGAAAGGGCACCAAGAGTTAATTGTCCACCAGATTCTGGATGCTAACGTTATCAGTGATGTCTACGTTATATGGTGAACTGGAAAGGGTATGACCCTGAGGTCTGTAGTTGGGAACCAGCTCAAAATGTCCATGTCAAAGAACTGGTGGCCAAATTTTACCAGAAACATCCAGAAAAACTAAGATTGAGAGCCTCAGAAGGTGCTAGAAGGAGAGGATATTCTGTGACAGCAAGAATCAAATCTCTGGCCCTAGGTATTCAAGGCAAGGCAATTCTGCACTAGAGCCACAGAAAATCTGAATTATCAAGAACCCTGCAGAAAATACTATGTGAAGGACTCTATCATCCCATCATGGAACATCCTTCCAGCAATGATTTCTCAGATAGAAAAATCTTGGACTCTCCAGAGAAGCAGATGAAATGGTCAGTACCACTGGTATGAAGGGACTGGTGCAGATGGTGGCCACGCTGATAAGGCTGATGATGAACACTCCACCTGTTGAGCTTCGACCCTCCTCAAGGCACAAAGCAGGCTGTATCTCCCACCTCGGACTAGAAGGGCTTGGACATGATCTCTTTTTCTGATTTAGAATTATTACTCTCAATCACTACACTGTTTCTCCTCTCAATCTGCTCTAAACTTCTTTAGCTGGCAGCTTGCTCTCCTCATGCTGAACTGTCCATGTCCCATGCTCTCCTGAATGGCTGTGGATGATGTGTTAGGTGATGTCACACGCCTGCACAGATCTACCTTCTCTTTCCCTCTTTGGCACACTTTCTTCCTCTGTGCTGTCCCAGGATGGGAAAGGCAGTCATGATAAACAAGTTTGCAGTTTTTCTGCAGAGTTCTCCAATGTGTGCAACAGTTGAAAAGCATCACTCTTTATCCCACAAAACTCAAATTCTGCCCCTTGGATACCCTCATGTCCTTGTTCATGCACTATCTTGTGTAACTCCCTTTTTGGTGGGTGTCCTGACTGCAGGGGTACAAAGCTATTTTGGGGCCACAAACTCCCTTTCTCTCACACTCTCTCCAAGTGCACAGGCCCTAGGTACTGGGGGCTTTTCCAGCAAGGGGGGGGGGGGAGATAAATCTCCAAGGCCCAAGTCAAACCAGTGAGTAAATAAACAGTCTCCCTGTCTCTTTCTCTCGCAGATGTACTCACAATTGGGATATTCTTGCTTTAGGGAACCTTGTATTCTCGCAAATGACACTGAATATGCTGGTGGGGTGTTTCAACAAATAATTTGCTGCAACCAAAACTATCTTCAGTTTAATTAGCAACCAAAATTCTCCAATTGATCTTGAATCCAAGTAGCAAACAAAATTCTAAAAATGTTGCTTGTCCAGGCCTATATAGCTGAGTTAAATCCCTTCAGGTGGCCGGCACTAGGAAACAAACCCAGTATTCCCAAGTGATAGAGAGTGGACTCCTATTTTGTTTTCTGATGTTTCTCCTGGACCTCTGGGTTAGAAAGTTCAAAAAAGTGAATCAAACAAAATCTTTTTTTGCTTCTCATGGGCAGGAAATGGTGGCACAAATGTCTTTGCAACTAAACAATAACAAAACCTTTCTCAAAGAATTCTCCCTCTCTTCTCTGATGGCAAAACACTGCTGTCCCTCCTTGTATGGCAGGCAGGGAATCACAGTGGCTTATCTAGGCAGGGGGAAACTCCTCCTGAGGAAGGACCAGGCTCCACCAAAACACAAAAACAGACTCTTAAAGTCTCTTCTTCCAGAGACATCCCCTGCCAGATTGAGAGTGCACTGGTCAGAAAAATGCCTCTTCCCCTAGTGTCAGGCTGTGGGGCCTAAAAATGGAGAAAACTCCACTGCTATCATGCTTCCCCAAAACTCAACTCTGCACTGCTAACTAAAGCTGCCACTCACCTGTTCGTGTTCTGCCTGCTTTTATGCAAGCTGCTGACAAATCCAGGCAATCTCACAGGAGATGCCTGCAAGGGATGGTCTGCAAACCACTACTTCCTACCTAATCCCAGCCTAGGGCTTAAGCTAGGGACCATTTGCATGGTGGTGACCCAGAGGGTCCCTACACAAAGAACATCTGCTTCTTCTTATGCTGAAGCTTCAGTCTTCCACCTCATGCTTTCTAGGGATGTTTTTATAGGGAGTGGTAGGGATTATAGAGCTGAGTAGTCGGGGTGGATAAGCAGACTAGACAGGTCGTATAGTGTTTTTCTGCCTCAGACCCACACTACAAAAAAAGAAACATAGCACAAAAGAAGTAGAGGAATGGGGAAAAGGATATGAACAGAGGCAACAGTCCACATCCTGAAACAAAAAACTCAGGAAAAGAACAGTACAAACTATACAACTAAAACACCCACCCACGCTTTTTCTCACCTAGATCAGTTAACATTGGGCATCAAATCCAGTTGACACACCTTTGACACCTGTATGCTGGAAAGATGAAAGTTATGAATGTGAAGGGGTTGTATGAAGTGCAAGTGCGAATGTCTGAGATATAACAGAGTGTGAGAGAGTAAAACATTGTGAATGAAAAGAAAGCGAAGCCCCGATTAGGACTGGAGATATGCTGTGATTGTTGTATTTACTAAAGTAGGGGTTAGGGTAGGTGAAAGTGGTTTTCAAAAAACAAGAGCTGTGATTCCCAGCAGGGAAAGCAGGATGGTTTCTTTAATAATGCCTTTTAACTATAAAAGTTTAGGCAGTGTTTAAAAATAGGCACAGCTTGTTAAAATGTTTGTTGGGTTTCCTATGTAGCATAAAGAGTGTTTTTTACAGCTACTTAACCTTTTTTCCCCCAAGAGGAAAATGTTTCAAAATTGTAAAAAATCGTTTCCATAGGAACTTATGAGAACTGTGTTTCCTCGTCGCCCTGGCCTGAAGTTACTCCTGCCTAAGTATGTTTTGGCTTGAGAGCTGCCAGTGGTAAATATAAGCAGTGTTTCAGGGACAGAAGAATGCCTTTTTGGTTGGGGAAAGCATGCAAATTGTTCCCAATTCTGTGTCAAACTTCTCCCTCCAGTTCTGTAGCTATATACTCTGCATACATAAACGCCTACCATCCATTCACCCACCCCAACAATGGGTGCAGAGCATTTCTCCCTTGCAACTCACCATACAGAACACCCCCCTGGAACCCTTCCACTTGAACAATCTCGCTGAAATTTGACATCATTACTAACATCTTGGCAAGAAACAGTTTCCAAATTTCAGTAAGATCCATCAAGTGGAGCAGCCCTGCAAACATTTTGGTATGCCCTAGAACACCAAAACACCACCTTTTGGGAGGTGCAGATTGGAAAACAGAACAAACTGGACTACTACATATTATTACATAAAAACCACATGCTAGGAGAATACCTCATCTTGGATGCACATGCAAAATAACCTCACCAAATCCAAAATAAGTGATCACAAACTAGAAACAGATATGCAGACAAAACTAACACAGCAACCAAAAGAACATAAGAAGTTGCCAATTGGCTCAGACCAGCATCTTACTTCCAATAGTGGCCAATCCAGGATACAAGTAACTAGGCAAGTCCCAAACATTAAATGGATCCTATTCTACTGATGCTGGTAATAAGCAGTGGCTATTCCCTAATGGACACATTTTCAAACCCCCCCCCCATGTGTAAAATCCGGGGTTTATGCATGTGGCTGGGCCTTGTGCACGCTGCGCATATTTTAAAAGGGGCCCAGCCACGCGGGTAACCCCTGTTACGCACACAAGAGCCGGGCCTCACAAAAGGGGCAGTCCGGGGGGTGGGGAGGGGTGGTCCAGGAGACGGAGAGAGGCGTGGCTGGAGGTGTCCGGTACAGTAGACGTAAGTTCTGAAATAAAGAAAAAAAAAAAAGGGTAGGCCATGTTAAGGGGTCGGGGAGGAGAGGGGAAGAGGGAGGGGGTAGGAAAGTTCCCTCCCAGTCCGCTCCTTAATTGGAGCGGACTGGGAGGAAACTGGGGGAGGCCTGATCTTGTTGCCGTGTGTAAATTGGCCAAATCTACCCCCCCCCCCCTGCGCGCGCCGGTCCGGATTTTTTAACATGCGCGCGAAAGCAATCTCATGTTGTGTGCACTTCACGTCTATGTCATAATTTGTGCTTCTCCTCTTTGAGTGCATTATTCTAAAAATGATTTTTATCTCTGTTTTATAAGTGTGGGGTGTTTTTCTAATGGGACAAGATTCCCAAGCTTTCTAAAGCAGTCCATATTATTGGGTAGGGCCAGCTCCAGACTTCCAAGACAGCTACCCCTTTCCTGATTGTGGGATTGTTCAGCAGGAAGCGCTGGATTTGGAAAAGGAAATGATCACGGGAGAGTCTTGTCTACAAATATTTTCATTACACCAAGCACTTAGAAAATATACCTAGCAGGGGGGCCAAAATCTGGCATTTTCTTAGAGTTTGTTTTCTGCAGTGAAATGAGACACTTTATTTGCAAATACCACCTCAAAAACTGTTATGTTTCTTCAGAATCGAGAAGATTTTCTTTTTTTTAAATTGGGTTAAAGCATTTCCTTTCTCTTAGAGAGATGGCTGCTAGAGTGTTAACAGAACACCAACTAATTACAGCTTCACAGCAACCCAGTCACTAGCAGGATAAAGTCATTAAAAATGAAAAACTGAGTGTGGAGGGATGAGATGGTGGCCAGGTGTCCTGTTGCTGCTCTGATCCTTGGCGGTTTTCTTTTTCATCACATGTACCGCTCTCAACATCTGCCCCCACCCCCACCTGCCAAAGCATGAGCGAAGGCCAAGCGTCTTCTGGGCCATCTGCAGCTTCATTAGCTGCCTTCCATCACCCTATTACAAAATACGTGCACATGCTGAGATAGTCTGTTGTAGGTGAAACCAGATTTTTCACTAAAAACACCTACCATGGGCCTCTGTACTATGCATGCATGTGTATACACTGAAGATGCCTTTGAAGCAGTTTGGATATCAGAGTACTGTAAGGTCGATTTGTGTAAACTCTCTCAGTAATGTGGGCAGGCTGTATTTGTAATGTAAGTTCCCTCCCAGGAACATTATATTGATGTTAAAATGCATTACGATGCCCCATGCATCTTAAATCATTTTTTAATTAGCAGTTGAAACAGCGCAGGCTGAATGAGGCATTCTCTCTTTGGAAACTGAGTTAATTTAGGATCCAACCCACCTCACTGCTGGATTGGCTGAAGGACATTCCATATTTCCTAATTATTTCTTTAATGCTCGGGCCAGCTGCAGCTTGCGGTTTTACATCTGCTCTAATGAGTTCTATCGTTGGACAGCAGCAGGCGACTGGGACTTAGAAAGTGAGCTGAAAGAGTTGAAGCCCGTGCCTTTCTGTTGCATGTAGCACAAATTGTGATAGAAATGTTTACTGCAATAGCCATGGCTATGATTTCCCACTGTGCTCTCCAAGAACAAAGACCGTTTAGCTACAGGGACTTCTGCAATGTTCTTGGGATCAGCAAGCAAATGTGCAACCTGTTGTCTGAGGCTAAGGTGACCATGGCAGTCGGCCTTGTGATCATATCTCCGCCAGCTCACGATATTTATGCTGCACTGCATTGAGTTCTGAGCTCAGTCCTATTTTTTTGTTAAAGCTTATCAGTCTTATTTGGACCTTTTTAACCTTTTTGTTGCAAGTTTATATATAATATATGGGTATAATTCCCATCTTCTTGTGTGTGAAGGTTGCTTCTCATAGTGACCTGAAATTTTCTTTGTGCTTCTCTGACACTATCCTGTGTCTGCCGTTTGATTACTACTACATCAATAACATCCTCCAGTCTACAGAGACCTCTGTGGGTCACAGACTAAAAACTGAGGTCCACATTCAAAAGCCATTTAGACGGATAACTCAAAAGTTATCCTTCTAAATGGCAAATTTGACCACAGAAAAGTAAACTTTTATTTTTAAAGTATTTTTGTAACACCAAATTTGTTTGCTGTTCTAAACTAAAAGTCACTATTAAAGTGGCTCTAGTTTGAATATTATCTACTGAAGCCTCCAAAAAAGATGTTAAATTGGGGCTATCAGGTACAAGAGCATCCACTCCCCTATCTGATACAGCCACAACTCTTTTTAAATTTGTAACATAGTAAATTTTTGATATAAGCAAATCATTAGATATACACAATATTTCCTTCACACATTTTTTTAAATAATTCTTGTGCTGAAAGTAATCGAGTGGTAGGAAAATTCAAGAGACGCAAATGTTTCTGTGGTCAACTAGTGAAAATGTTCCCAGATGTTTCCAGGAGTGCGCAACTTAGAAGGAAACAGCTCCTTTCAATGAGGCAGAGAGTATTGACCTTAGGGGCTACTTTCTTCCTCAAATATCCCTGCAAGAGTTTGATCACATTTCAAAAGAATAAATTTGTTTTTTCAGACCCTGGTCATCTGGAAACTTTTCTTTTAGATAAAGGTGGATAGGATTATAGCAGCTTCCATGTTGGATAGTTAGTTTGGTAAAATATTATGAGGTAGATTTTAAAAGGGTTACGCGCATAAATTATGCCTTTAACCCTTTCAAAACCCCCCTGCGCGCGCCAAGCCTATTTTGCATAGGCTCGGCGGTGCGCGTAAGTCCCGGGGCTTTCCTGGGGGCGTGTCGGGGGCGTGATGCGGTGGCACGTCATTCGGGGCATTCCTGGGGCGTGGCTGGGGCGTGGTTCCGGCCTGGGGGCGTTTCGGGGGCATGGCCGAGGCCTCCAAAATCGCTCCCAGGCCTGGGAATCATGCGGCGGCCGGCCAGCGCGTGCAAGTTACGCCTGCCTGGGGCAGGCATAACTTTTGCGATAAAGGTAGGGGGGGTGTAGATAGGGCTGGGGGGGGGGTTAGGTAGGGGAAGGGAGGGGAAGGTGGGGGGAGGCCAAAGGAAAGTTCCCGATTTCAGAGCGGCCTCGGAGGGAACGGGCAGTGTGCAAAGGGCTCGGCACACGCAAGGTGCACAAATGTGCACCCCCTTGCGCGCGCCCACTCCAGATTTTATAGGATACGTGCGGCTACGCGCATATCTTATAAAATCCTGTGTACTTTTGTTTGCGCCTGGTGCGCGAACAAAAGTACGTGCGGGCATAGTTTTATAAAAATCTACCCCCAAATATCTCCTGAATTATCAGTTGGATATTTTCTTGAATATTGTTTAATGATTGTGCTTCCCATAATGTGGACTGTATTTCGTGATATTACATTTGTTTTTTCTTTTTTCTTTTTACTTATATAATAAGATTGCCTATTTTATGTTGATGTAATTCACAATATTCTTATTTCACTGGAAAATGTTAAGAAACTTAAAGTATAAATTAAAAAAAAATGGCAAATTTGGCATATTCAGCCACTTATCCTGCTAAATTATAGCCGGATAAAAACGGGACGATCCAGGGCATTCTGAAGAAAGGTTGAGTTGTCCAGCTAACTAGCCAGATATCACACATTTCCGGCCTTCTGTGGCTGGATAACATACTATTTACCCGGATATCTTCAAAAGATATCTGAGCACGTACGCTGTTTATAACAAAAAAAAGTAAAGATATAAAAGGGCCTGTGGCCCGATCCCTACATCCCTGTCAAAATATCCTCTGGCCTCGTCGGGCCATGAATCCCCATCCCTACCCAAATATTAAAAAGGTGCCAGAACTCGCAAATCGAACCCTCCCTCTTCCCTATCTATCTGGTGGGTCTCCCCTACTGACCCACCCACCCACAGGCCATATATTCAGATCTGCCTGCTCCCTCTGGGCCCTCCCTGATACCCCTCCCGGGAGCGAGGCACCCATGTTCCCACTCTGGCTTTTCCAGCACAGCATCTGTGGCGACTGCCCTGGAAGCATAAAACTACGGAGCAGCCTCCTCTGCTATGTCGGCCTCTGACAGAGGCTTGTGTTCAAGCACCAGGAGTGGGGAAATGGGTGCCTGGCTTCCCTCAGGGGTATCGGAGAGAGTTCAGAGCGGGGAGCAGGCAGGGACTGAGTATACGGCTTGGGGGGCATAACCTGTGGCCTGTTACAAAATTACCTCTACGAAGGCCAGCCGTGCTTTATTAACAGAGGACAGGAATTACGGCTGCCCCTTGAAAGCTAGGCATACACCGATGTCTGCTGTGGTACATGCTCACCCCCACTAGGGGTGTGCATTCGGTCCCTACGTATTGGCAAACCGCAACGGATGTGGCCTTATTCGTTGTATTCGTGGGGAAGCGAAACGTATCGCGATTCCCCACAAATACACGAATCTTCGCCGAATTATTCGGCCACCTAAAGAAACCAATTTAAACAAACCCCCCCCCCTCCTGCCCCCCCCCCCCCCCCCAAGACTTACCAAAACTCCCTGGTGGTCCAGCAGAGGGTCCGGGAGCAATCCCCACTAAATAGCGCTTGATTACCCATGCCTTTTTAAGTTGCTACACAAGTTGCCCAGAGGTTTTTGCTCCGTAGGAGACCTAGCGTTAGGGTTACAAAATAATTCCAGGTGATTATGACAGGGACAAGACTCAGCCAGTTCTGATTTTGCCTTGTTGAGGCCAATGATGCAGTGGGATGAATCCAGGACCAATTCAGCCTGTCCCCCAATGTCCCCCAGTCATCAGGTAAGTCTTATAAAGCACAGTCCATAATAATATAGTGATATTGTTTGATCACATCACCACATTTGGTTTAGATAATTTCTAAATCCTATGTAAAGTTCCTGTGGGCAATGTTGCTGGTTGCAACTCTCCCAAAGGCTTCTTCTGGTTCCATGCTGCTTTTCAACAGATACAGAGCTCAGAAACACTTTGGGGCAGATTTTCAAAGGGGTACGCGCATAAGATACACACGTACCCCCTGACAACCTGCCCCAAGCTCCCCCTGTGCGCGCCGGCAGCCTATGTTGCATAGGCTGCCGGCGCGCGCAAAGCTCCGGGCCGCGCTCAAGTCCCGGGGCTTTCCTGGGGGGGGCGTGTCGGGGGGTGTGTCGGGGGCATGTCGCGGCCGGCGCATCATCGGGGGCATTCCGCGGGTGGGGCTGCGGCCATGGTTCTGGCCCAGGGGTGTTCTGGGGGCGTGGCCATGGCCTCTGGACCAGCCCCCAGACCAGAACATGGCGTGCCGGCCCGGCGCGCGTAACGTTTTTGCAATAAAGTTAGGAGGGGGGAATTAGTTAGGGCTGGGGGGCGGGTTAGTTAGGGGAAGGAAAGGGAAGGTGGGGGGCACTGGAAAGAAAGTTCCCTCCGAGGCCGCTCTGATTTCGGAGCAGCCTCGGAGGGAACGGAGGCAGGCTGCACGGCTCGGCGCACTCAGGCTACCGATTTTGCGCAGCCTTGCGCCCGCCGATCCCGGATTTTAAAAGATGTGCGCGGCTACGCGCGTATCTATTAAAATCCGACGTACTCTTGTTTGCACTGGGTGCGCGAACAAAAGTACGCGCTTGCGTACTTTTTAAAAATCTGTCCCTTTGTGCTCTGCTTAGAGTCAGCTTTGACCAGGCTCAGAAGTAGGGAGCTTAGTTGTTGGAGGGGGAAAGAGGGGGAAAGAGGGGAGCGTGTGCGGTGGAACTTGGGCTGTTCCCCTAGGAGAGAATGTGAAAAGTAAAAAGCCAGCACACTAGCTCCAATGAGGAAAGTGGTACAGACCAACAGACCCTAAAAAAACAAACAAACCCCATAATGGGACTGAGATGCTGGTTTGCATCATTGTGTTTGGTTGCCGCCCAGTCAAATGACTCTTGCTCTATTTCCCTTAGGTGCCTGAAATCTGCGTCTCGAGCTACAGCCCCCATTTGAACTGGCTCTTTCCCGTTTCTCTTTTTGTTTACTTTTTGAAATAGTTGTCTTGGAACTTTTCTAATTATTGCTTCTCTTTTAGCAGCTCACAACAATAATCACCATGGCCATTGGCCCCCTCTCTATATATATAGATATAGATATCTATTTTGTTAAGCAATTGCATTTTATATTGTGACTTCAGTTTTATATTTTAATATGCAAACGGAATAAAGAAAGCAAGAGAGACATAGCTGAACAGTGTTCTTCCTCTCTGCCTTAAGAAAAAAACATAATCGAAACTAAATGAAAGATAAAGTACACTCTATTAAATATAGAGAATTTTTAATGATATGATAAGTTCATCCCATTCAGTCCTTGATATGATAGAATTCAAGGGTAGAGCTCTCTGTTGCCATCAGAAAGTCCGGAGCTGCTGTTCTTTTGTTTCCCTGCTGCAGATTTTATCACTTCTCAGCTGAAGGATAAATGTTTTATATTTAAGAGTTGTCAGCTCTGCAACTGCAGGCCAGGCTGAATGTTTGGGCTGTTGGAATGGGTGGAAAACAACTATGTAGTGAGTGGATGAAAGACTCCTTGGACCTGTTGTGCAGACAGTGCGGAGTGTGGAGCTGTGGGGTTAGAGAGAGAGAGTCTGAAATGTGCCCTGTCTCCTGGTGTCCAAACCATGTACTGTGCCAGATAGGCAGAAAGGTGGAGGGCAGGGGTTGTGTGCATTTGTCTTTCAAGCCAAAGGCCTTCTACCTTCAAGGAAGTATTCCTAACTTTCATCAGTAAGCTCATACAATGAAAATGTGAAATTCTCATGGAAACAAATGCATCTTCTCCTCTCTTAACACTCCAAATCACAGCCTCTGTCCACAAATCCGGATGGATGAAGCTCATGCACTTTTGATAAGGAATAGATGGTTTTACATTTTGGCCTTGCCATAAACTAATGACAGAGGTACGTCTAGAGGCAACTAAATGTACTGTCAGGTATAGTCAGGGCATGAACAGGTGGGCAAGGCTCAATCCAGAATGCAGATGGGGCAAAGTCCCAGGCAAAGCTCAGGAAGGACAGATGAGACCGGAGACCTGCGGGAAGCCAGGCAGAGAAGATCCAGACAGGAATCCCTGCTGTACCAGCAAGAGAAACGTGGAGAATGAATAGGTGAGTAATCAAGGGGGGCACCTCTGCTGTACAGGGAGAGGAAGAAGCCTCCTTGGGGATCTCGCCATGATGAGAGCGTGCTTCTTGGTGAGCTCTTTGCTTCTCCTGGTTTCACCAGTTTGAATTCTGCTGGTTCTGACATATTTGTTGGTTGAGAGAAGGAGATGGTTTGAGGACAGTAATAGCATCTCTGAGTCATCTGATGTCAGCAGGATCTCTTAGTACTGTTGCCAGCCTGTTAAATCTGTTTAGCCTTTTGATGTATTCTGTCTAGCCTCGGAATGGACAGCTTTTCGATGATGCTGAAGGTCTAATTGGCTGCTTTAGGGGAGGGGGTGAGGAACAACTTTTCAAGCTGTTTATCTGGGTAAATAATGATTTTCATAGGTAAACCTTTTGAAAATTTCCCCCACTCGATCTGGCTGAAATTATGAGCAGGATTCTAGATCCTGCTCATAATTTCCACCGGCTACCGGTGCCATCGGTCGGCCCCTGTGACATGGTAGGAGCACAAGATGGCGCCGGCCGTCCATTGCTCCTACCATGTGACAGGGGTAGACCAATGGCACCGGTAGCCCCTGTGACATAGTAAGGTCAAAGACTATCAGTGCCATTTTGAATACCGGCAGTCGACGGCGTGAGTGCAGTAGATGGCTCCCAGACTCCCACTGGACCACCAGGGAGTTTTGGCAAGTCTTGGGGGGGGGGGGGGGGTCAGGAGGGTGGGGGTTGTAGTTAACGAATAAGAATGGAACGCATGAATGGATCAGGGGCCCCCCTTGCCAAATGCAACGTATCTGCCCCCCCACGAATACGAATACCGAATGTAACGCATGCGGTCCCTCTGCAATCCCTACTGTACTCACAGATTTTACACCAAGACAGTCATAGCTGACATAATAATAGTATGAGAAATATTTCTCCTCTTGACCATTGTTGTGCACATTTTCTTTATTTCTAACTACAGTGCCTTTTCCCTGAGTACACTCGTGAGTTGAGCTGGATTCTTCCAATGTGCAACCTGCAGGGGGGGCTAACCTGTTGTGACTGGTCATCTCCACAAACAAACAAAAGCCCTTACTCCCTTTTGTACAATTCTGTTTGATAATATCAAAGTCGTACTAATGGAAGTGCCCCGTCACATTTCAATGTTTTAAGTCAGTTTTGTTGTTTCTCCCCTTGCACTTCCTTCCTCTTTCTCGCCCCATCCTCAAATTGCCTGTCCGAGATCGTTAGGTTTGTGCTGAGTAACGTCTCCGGGTTCTTGGTGTAGTGGTTGGCCCTGTTCCATTCCTCCCAGCCCCTCCCACTGAGGAAGCTGGAATGCCCCCCCCCCCTTTCAGAGGATTTATAAGCAGCTCTCTCCTGAGAGCTTTGGGGGGGGGGCAGTATAATTGAGTTTGGAGGAAGTGTGGCGTTTCTTTCCCTTCATTGGCCTGCCTGAGGACTTTGACTCTGTCTTGCCTGTGGTACTTCGGATGGGCTGGGGACTCCACTCCTGTATCCCACTCCTTAGGTGCAGGGAGGTTTGTCCGGAGTTGCTTTTGGGATTTTGAAGATTTTTATTTTGCAAGAGGACTCTGAGACCCCAGGATGTTTGCCTCGGGTGAGATCTTGGGAGGAAACCTCTTCTTTAGGGGGACGGGATAGGGAAGGGCTGCGCCGCTGTGACCTTCCCAGGAAGCAGAGGAATAGTGCTGACCCCACTGCAGCATCTTCTGGTGTTTTAAATCAGTTTCTTTTTGTTGAAAGAGCTGGGAGGAAGATGTTTGGCTGCCCCTATTCCTGCCCTTTTTGGAGGAACAGCAAGAGCTGCAGGTTCCAAGTGGATCCCTCCCATCGTGAGATTCGAAAAAAGTACAAATATATCAAGGAAAAGAAAAGCCAACTAACCGTGATTAAGATCTTCAACAAGTTACATCTGAGGACCCCCTATTGGAGTCTTTGCTCCCTGTGGAAAGAGGATTTGGACACTCTGTGCAGAAACTGTAGTTTTTCCATGTTTGCAGGGTTTTGTCTTTTCCTATCCCCCGGGAACCTCTCTACCTCCACTCCCTGGAAAGTGAGTGTCTCTCAGGACTGGTGATAGAGATCCCTGCACAAACTGAGGGAACATAACAACTTGCCATGCTGTGTCAGACCAAGGGTCCATCAAGCCCAGCATCCTGTTTCCAACAGAGGCCAATCCAGGCCATAAGAACCTGGCAATTACCCAAACACTAAGAAGATCCCTTGCTACTGATACCAGTAGTAGCAGAGGCCATTCCCTAAGTCAACTTGATAAATAGCAGTTAATGGACTTCTCCTCCAAGAACTTATCCAAACCTTTTTTAAACCCAGCTACACTAACTGCACTAACCACATCCTCTGGCAACAAATTCTGAGAATTGCTATGGGGCTGAGGACTTTATCTGTGCCATTATTCCATCTGAATACCTATCAGAAAATAATTTATTTTTGGACACAACCAAAGTCTCCTGGGTGGTTATTGGCACTTTTCGCACCTACAGTGGGAAACCTCAGTGTGCCTCCCCAGGGAAGAGAGCACCCTAGCACCCCTATCAATCCGGGCTCTGAAAGAGCCTTTTCTTCCCCCCCCCCCCCTACCACCAAAAGTCTCAGGCCCTGGGGAAAGAGACTTGTGTAAAAGCTAGCCAGAGTGATCCAGCCCCAAAGAGACTAATAAAGTCTTTTATGGTCCCATTGGTATACAGCTAGTACCTGGGGATGGGGGTCACATTTGCATTAAAAAAAACCCCACTAGGAATGGAGTTTTTCCTCCAAGCTGCCTAAGTCTGGCTTGTGCTTACTTCTGGCTAGTTGGGAAAGTAAATTTGAGAGCTCAGGAGGCAGCAGCATTTTAGCAGGCAACATGGCTGCATATTTGTGGCTTGATTTGTGCGAGACATTTTTTCAGTTGGTTTCCCTTTGTGTGCTTTACTTTATATGTTAAAAAAATAAAACATCCACTATAGATCACTTGCAAAACTAAGATGATATCAATTATTAAGAAGTTTTATTCTGGCCTTTGAGCACATGCTGACTGCAGTGGACTGGGCTGCTGTTAGTGCATATGACACATGCCGCTGGCATCTTGCATGAAGCCATCCGTACATGTCTGGTGCCATGATTCAGATCTTCAGGCAGGAGACTTACCAGCTATCATCCGTTACACAGGCAGTTTGAAAATTACCCCCCAAATATTTGAATGCCACATCCAGCTCTGGCACTGACCGTCTATGGCAACGGACACAAGCCAAAGAATCCAATACTGAAGGATATAAAGTACTACGTACTCAAAGTACAATTATTCCAGCATTAAGAAATGGAGATTTTCAGAGCTTTGTTAAATTCTGATTCATCTTTTAATCTTAGCGGGATCTTTCTTCTCTAGTTTCTTAATCTCTGAACCCTTTGTGTTTTGGGTTTAGTTATTTGCCTTTCCAAATCCTGGCTCAAGGTAGTTACAATTCAGAAACAGTTGGTAGGCCTCCTGCAGAGGGCTTACAGTCTAAGGGGACATTAACTAAGCTGTGGTGATTTCCCCAGAGGGGGAAATACCCTAGGATTTATTAAGCTTTAGTACCAAGTACCGCAGCTTAGTAAACGCTGCAGTAAAATACCACTGGTTAGTACACCCCTAAAAGTGCCACGCAGTGCGGAGCTGCCATTTCTTAAATGGCCCTAGTAGCCTGAATAACTCCTGCCCAATACAGACCAAACCCCTAGATGCCTCTCAGGACCCCTGGTCCCACTCTCCTTCCCTGCCCCCTGCCTCCCCATGAGGCAGCCGAAGTAAAAAATAAAATGTAAACTGTAAAAATGATGAGTTTGGAGCCAGGCCCTGCCCCTTCCATAAACATCACGTCTTTTTAACAACCCCTCCTGTAACTTGCCCACCGACGTGACTAAGCTGCAGTACCAAGTCCCACAGCTTAGTAAACTCCATGGTAATTTTCCCCTGTGGTTAAATACTGTAGGGAAAAATACCAAAAAAAGCAATGCATGACGTAATTCCACCATCTACTTAAATAGTCCTCCCCAGTACAGACCAAACCTCAGGGACCATGCGAGACCCCCTGTCCCTAATCCCCACCCCCCCTGCTGCCCCAAGAGGATGCTGAAGTAAAAAAAAAAAAAAAAAAATTGTAAAAGTTAGAGGTTGGGAGCCAGGCTCTGCACCATCCCCTTTTATATCAACCCACCCATAATTTGCCCATCCCCATGACTAAGCTGCAGTACCGTCATGGTAATTTTCTGTGCACAGAGAAACTACTGATAGTTAGTTTACCCCTAAAAACACCATGCGATGTAGAACCACCATCTTCTTAAATGGTACTAGAGCCTGAATAACCCCAATACAGACCAAACCCTCGGGGACTCTTCAGACCCCCTGCCCCACCCTCCCCCTTCCCATGTGCCCCATGAGGTGACTGAAATTAAAACAATGTAAATAGTAAAAGTTAGAAGTTTGGAGCCAGGCCTGTCCCTTCCCCATACCCCCTCTCCTTTTTAAATAACCCCTTCCTTAACTTTGTTCACCCCAACAACAACCCCCCTCTCCCAAGTGCTTACCGGAACATCCCTGGTGGCCCTGTTGCAAATTTGAGTGCCCCCTATGGATCCACGTCCTCCATTTTTCAAAATGGCACCCTATAGCAGAGGGCCTACATTGCCCCTGACATGTAGTAGGGGCAATGGTAGGACTTCGACTGGCTGATGCAGTGGAGAGTGTTGTGATTTGCCCGAGGTCACAGGGAGCTTCAGTGAGAGAAGTAACATTTGAACTATAGTTTCCCTGGTCCTCAGCCTGCTGCCCTAAACACTAGACCAGTGGTTCCCAACAGTTGAGTTTGGCGATCCGTGGGGCAGGTCCATGGACTGCCACTCTTACCTCCAGCTCTGGGCCTGACATAACTCGTTCCCACACCGAGAGATGCCCCCAGATAGACGCATGGCTGGCTGCCATGTCCCTCCAGCCTCTACTGCCACTCCCACTGATGCTGATGGACATCCTAGTCTGAACATGCAGCACGCCCCTGCGCTCGGCCTGCCTCTCTGACAGTGCCTACCAGGGGTTTCCTTAGGCACACGTTCACTCAGCCATGCTCCTCTTAGAGGGACTGCAGTGGGGAAAACCCTGGTGGCACCTGATGAGGACGTCATTCGTATGGCCTATAAAAGGCCATTTCAGCTACCTTTCCTTGTCTCAGCAATAGGTATTCTACATCCAATATAGTGAATTGTCTCATCATTTTCCTGGTCTTTGTTCCTGTGTTCCTGGTCCTTGTTTTGGCAGTCACTGGTCTTTGTCCCTGAATTCTTCATTTTTGTCCCATAGTCAGTCTTCAATTTTTCATCTTCAGTGTCTTCTCCTGCCCACGTGTGCTGTTCCTTTCCTCCCCGCCTGCCTATCTGTCCCGTATTCCCTTGGACGGATCTCTGGTTTTGATTTTGGCTTGCTATTTGACTGTGATTGAACTCTGCCTGCCACTGACCACTTCCTGATTCTCACCCACAATTGAACTCTGCCTGCCTCTGACCATTGCCTGACTCCTGACCATGCCTGAATGCTGCCTGCCCTGACAACTGCCTGTCTCGGACTACGCCTGTACTCAGCCTGCCACGGACCCTGACCTCTGACTTGACTAACACCACGGATCTCCTCCTCAGCAACAGAAGCCCATGCCTGTCCTACTGGCTCCGACACCCGAGGACTCAACCTAAGGGGAACAAGGGATGGTATAGGTGAAGCTCCAGTTGGGCCTCTGCCACACCCAGCTCCACCAGCCAATGGTGGAGACCTGAAGGGTGGGACCCTAACAAGGGCCTGCGAACTGTGGGCTAGAGATAGGAACGCCTTTGGGAAGATGAGATCCAACTGACCACCACAAACCCCATTCCACGGCAGCCGCAAATGAGAAGGTCTACTAGGCTGCCGGCACACCTCATCCTGCTGGCGGCTGAAGACTGAAGAGGGCCGCTAGCATATTCCATCGTGCCACCGGCCGAAGACTGCAGGAGACCGCGAGGCCACTGGCTCATTCCATCCTGCTGGCAGCTGAAGAATGAAGGAGGCCACGCAACCAAGGGTGGTTGCAGACTGCAAGAGGCCGCGGGACAGCCGGCTCATCCATTCCCGCTGGCAGCCTGAGTGAGGAGGAGGCTACTGGACCCCTCTCCCCCTGTAGATTCCAGGACAAAGAGAGGAAGTGGCCTGGGTGAGAGAGGGTGTGTAAGCATGTGTGCCTATGTGAATGAAAGATAAGGAACTTGTATGTATGTGTGTGTTTATGAGAGAGGGAGCATGTGTGTGTGTGTGAGAGGGAGCATGTGTGTGTAAGTGAGAATGAATGTGTGTAAATGAGAGAGAGGAGAAAGTTTGTGCACCCCTCTCCCCACCCTTGTAATTCATGACAATTTCAGGGTTACTGGAAATCAAAAGGTTCAAGGAATGCAGAGTGGAGAATTTAAAAATCATTATTAGTTTCAGTTGTTGGCTGTTATTTGACGTGTCTGATGTTTTGAAATATTTTATTGTTGATTGGGAAATTTAAAGCTAATGTAAATTATTTACATTATTGGATATTGTACATGTTAGTAGTTTAGAAATATTTTTTATTAGTATAGTTTTACTATTATTGATATTTTATATTTCTTGATTGTATCTGAATTAAGAAAGCATAGAAAAATTACAGGGGATCTCTAAGGAAGTGATGGGAATTATAATACTAAATTAATTTAATAGTGGGGAGACCAGATGAGCCAGATGGACTTTTTCTGCCATCATGTTTCTGTTTCTATGATGATTTATGAGGAATAATGATGTTTTTATTTTACCATTTGTGCAATGCATACAGAGTCTGGCTTTTCGCAGTTTCCAGTTCAGTTTTTGTCTGCACATTTGTATTTATACTCCTTATTCAGTATTTAGAGAGAGTCTGTCTGTGTTCTGCATGTATGATACAGGTATTCTGCTATCATGTAGTTGGATCTAAGCAGCCTAATTTGTTTTGTTTTCCTAATAGGAGGTGTATTGGTGTTTTAGGGCTTGGTGTAATATTTGCAGTGTTGCCTTTTCATAGGTAAGGTTCTTACTGTTTGAGTTTGACAGATGTGTGTTATGGTATAGCAGGTTTTCTATAGGCTCTGAGTACATTTTTTGCAGGATTTGTATTGTACAATGTTCCTAGTATTAGAGGGAGTTTGTGTTACTGTTACTGAGGTGACATCAGAATTTGAATATTATGTTTTTATGGTGAGTGGTAAGGGGAAATGTCCTAGTTCTGCCCTGCACCTTAAGTTGGGGGAGTTTCTGTAAACTCATGGTATTGTAAACCTTGAGGTACAGGTTTTATATTGGGATTTGCCTCACTCCTATATAGAAGAATTTTTGATTGATGCTCTTGAATAATTTTAGTTTTACTAGATGGCTGAAACTGGCCAGGGTATTTTTTGTTATTTAGAAGGTTCTTCTGTCAGGAGACATAGATGCCCAGCATCTTGTGATAATGGTGCAATGTTTGTAGCAGTGCCTCTTGCTTTATGAGAGGGAATGTCTCTCTCTGCATATATGGAATTAGGTAACAGGCAGGTGTGGAGAGAGCCATTGGACTCCTGCCAAGATCAGACTAAGAGAGTAGTTTCCCTGTCACAAGTGATTTTCTTTAAAAATCATAATTGAAATTTAAAAAATAAACCTTGTTGGAGGAGGGGGGTTTAGGAGGGGAATATGTGCACCAAACCTCTCTCCACATTTCCCTTTTAATGATGTTGGCCGGTCTCAAACATTCCTCCTTCCCCTTTTCCCACCAGTCTCTCACTCTTTGTTCAACAGACCATCCCAACTAGTCCTTGTCTCTCACTCCCCCAGTCTAGTCCCACATGTCGCTCTCTCTCCTTCCACAAGTTCATCCCTGCCAGTCACTCTGTCTCACCCTCCACCAATTCATCCTCACCATTCGCTATCTCTCTTTCTCCACCAGTCCATTCCTGCCAGTCATACTCTCTTTCCACCAGTCCATCCCTGCCAGTCTGTCTCTTTCTCTGTGTCCCTCCACCAGTCCATCTCCACCAGTCTCTGTCTTTCTTTCCCCATGAATCCCCCACCAGTCTCTCTCTCTCTCTGTCTCCCTTCACAGTCCATCCCTGTCCATCACTCTCTCTCTCTCCACCAGTTCATCCCTTCCAGTCTATCTCTTTCTCTGTCTCCCTCCACAGTCTAACCCCACAGTCTCTTTCTGTCTCTCTCCACCAGTCCATGTCCACCAGTTTATCTGACTCTTTTCTCTCTCTATCAGTACCCTTCAACCAGTCTGTCTGTTTCTCTCCATCAGTCCATTTCCACCAGTCTCTCACTTTCCCTCCACTAATTCCTTTCTTGCCAGTCTGCCTCTCTCTCTCTTTCCCCCTCCCTCCGCCAATCCATCCTGGTCAGTCTCTCACTTTCCCTCCACTACTCCATCTCTTCTACTCTGTCTCTCTCCCCCCCCCCCCACCCTGCCAGTCTCTCTTCTCTCTGTCTCCACCAGTCCATTCCCCCCAGTCAGTCCAGATCCAGACAGATCCAGCTGTGAGACTGCCTGTAGTTATACCACAAGTTATTGAATATGAGTACATCCTTGCACATTTACTGCTGTGCTTTGCAATTATATGTATTCCGTGTACATCAGTAAGCATTATTTAATAAGTTTTATATATTAACAATGAGTCTGGGGTGCATATCATTATTTCTTTGTTATTATATTAATAACTTTTCTATGTATTGCATATTACTGCAGGCAGAAATAAAAGAGAAACACATGGGGGGGGGGGGTCTGTGAAAATTTTGGAGTTTGGAAAGGGGTCCGTGCTTTCAAAAAAGCTGGGAACCCCTACAGTACACTAGTCCTCCACTGTCTTTTTTTTTCTTATAGGTATCCTTTTTTTCTCTCTTTCATTTCATCTCACAATTTTTTTGTATGCTTCTTATCTCTCTCTTTCTTATACAGACTTGCCCAGCTGGCTTTTTTTTTTTATCAGTCACACACAGCTTTACTCCCTGACCCAGCCACACTGATAAGACACATACTGCCTCATCCGTAGAGCTTTTTATAAATCTAGTCAAACAATGCAAGGTAGGAATTATAGGATTTTGATGCACTCCCTATAAGATGAAGGCTTGCAGTCTTTGACCTTGTTCCTCATAATGCATTTGAGGCATCCATGGCTATCCTTTTAAAATACACACCCTCAAGGCTCTACGTCTTTCTGACTCTCTCTCTCTCTCTCTCTTTATGGATTTATGTAGCCAGTCCCCTGTGTGTATAGTTGTTCTCAATCCAAGGGTGCTTCAGATCCGGTTCAAGTCCGGATAGGGAGAAAGCATTATCTTCCTGGGCCCCTGGTGTGTTTAATCACTGTTATTGTCTCCCGTTCACAGTCTAGCTCAAAGATCTCTAGAAGGTGACAAACTGTCCAAAGAATGAGCAAAGAAGCCAAAATGGGTAGGAAACAAGACTCAAACCAGTATCCGTCCATTCAGTCTGTGGGAATAAAAGGTAAAATAAAAAAGCATAAGTCCCGAACTAGTGTTCAAAATAATATCTTTACTGCAACTTAAAGAGAAGGATCCATGCCAGGATCACAAAAATCAAAATCAACATCAAACAAATCACAGCAATGAAAACAATGGTTTCCTTGTCCATGGTGGAACTTTTCACTTGTCTCCCTTCCCTTGCACCTTCATCCATAGCAAAGATATCCTCACCAGTGAGAGGTGGGATAACTAGAGTGCAGCTCCAGCATAGGTCGTTCAAGGTGGAAAAATATATCCCCAAGCACCAAATTAGGGTTGCCAACTGGCTCCAGATTTTCAGGACAGATTGATCCAGTCCTGGTTTTATCCCATTGCATGCTGGGACTTATTCTGATTTCCTTATGGCATTCCCTAAGAAAAACAAGACTATAAATACCTGCATGCAAGGGAGTAAAACCAGGACTGGATTAACCTGTCCTGAAAATGTGCAGCAGTTGGCAACTCTAAGAAGAATACCAAAAATTCCAAACTTGGGTCCAAATTGTTAACTTGTAATCCAAACTCTTCTCCTGAGTCCTTGGCTCAAAATTCTTAATCCTTCTCTTCACCCTTGCTATTTCTGATCACCAGAGCAAAAAAGATGTCTGATCCAGCCCTTTGGGATATTGGAGTTATGCCCTTCCCAAAACAAAATCGTCTTCAGTTCTCCTCCCACCAAACTCTTCCTCAAATACTTCAGATCAGGGTGGGTTAAGGCAATCTGCTGCCTGAGGCAAGGGATGAGATGGAGTCTGACAGTGTCATGACCGTCAGTCGCAGATGGCTGTGATCGTGTCTACTCACGTCCTGCACCGTCCTGCTTCACTCTCCAGGCCTGCTCGCGGCGCGGGCTAGTCTCTGCTGCTGTGTTCCCCATGGCTTCTCATCATCCACGTCAACTCCGGGCCTTCCTAGGTGCGCACCACTGGGCTCTCCTTGAAGCCTCTTCGTCGGGAACCTCGGGGGTTTCCTTGATTGATGACCTTCACCCTCAGCTAGCCAACTTGGCAATGAGTTCCATTACTACTGAACAAGCTCCTGTCTCCGCCGTTCCTGTGGTGATGCTTCTGGACCTGCTTGGACTCTGGACCCTGCCTGGTACCCACTCCTCGGGGGCCAGCGTGTGCGCTCTACGGGGACTTGGTCTCCTGGCTTCCCACGCTCCTCGTGCTGGCCCTGCGCCTTCCAGAAGTCCTATCCTGCTGGCTTCCCGCAACTCGGGGCTGCCTCTGGGAACGCCTCCACCACTTGGGAGTTCTATCGCTGTGCTTCCTCGCTCCTCGGGGTAGTGCCTATGTTCTATAGAGACTGTCTATGCTTCCCTGCTCCTCGGAGCAGTGCCTACGTTGTACACAAAGACTGTCGGTGCTTCCCCACTCCTCGGGGCAGTACCCTTAATTCCACCACCGGTCACTGCCAGCACCTCCCGCTCCTCGGGCTGGTCTACGTCATCTTCTGGAGACCTGACTTAGACTTCCCCGCTCAGCGGGTTGGCCTACATCATCGCATTAGTACCTCCTTTGCTGCACAGCTCCGCCCCTCGGGGTTGCCTCTCCGGAATACCTCCTTCACATCCTGTCTTGTGCTGCCCGCTCCACGGGCCTGCCTAGCGCCATCCCCTGAGGAGGTCTCTGCCTAGGTACTGATCTCCTGCTAGCCTACTTACTGTGGGGATCCCTCCTTGCTGTGTCTCTTACCCCGCTCCTCGGGACCTCTCCACAGTTTCACCCAGACCTTTCCGCTGTGGCTGACCTCGCCTCTCGGTGGTGTGGACTTGTGGGGCTCCTCCCCACAGGTGGTAACAACTCTCACCTCAGGCCAAGGGTCCACAAACCCACAAACCATTACAGACAGGTGATACACAGATATCATATGCAAGACTTTTTGGCTGCAAAGATAACCTGCAATTTAAATCTTTCATACAGAATCCTTGAAAGAGAAAGGAAATGTTGCCTCAGTATTATTACAAATACAATTTTTCTGGCTTCAGTTTTCTAAATTATGAACTACACACACTCGGATGAAGCAACTGACATTTTGTTCTGTACATACTCTTTTTGTGTGTGTGTGTTTTTTTTGTTTTTTTTAAAGGAGTCTGTTTTCAAACTGTCCGTGTTGAGCCTCAGTCTGCAGGTATTTTTTACTCCCAGACTTTGCACCAAGTTTCAAAGCAGAATTAGGCATGCAATTCCTCTTCAAAGTTTTTGCACCTTCTTTTGTGCGAATATTTTGTAATCTGCCCTGAACATGCACTGTAAGTTGCGCAATGTAAGATTTGTCAAATAAATAAATAATACGATGCATGGATGCTTGAAAACACAATCTGTGTGTGCTCTTCTCCTCCCATGACCTGAACACGTCCCCAGGAGTGCCCTCTTCTACCTATTGCTGAAGGTATGCGCATTGTGAACACTGCGCTTGCTTTCAACTGCATTGAGGGAAAGGAATTCTCAAAAGATCAATTTAATCAGGTAAATTAATTAAAAAATTGTCCTCCCCTTTAATATAATTTGTGGACATGGCGCCATGTGCAGTATTAGCTGTGATGCTGATTCACATAAGATTTCTTTCTCTCCCCCTTGCATTGTCTCTCAAATCCATAATATATTGGGCTTGGAGTGTGTCCTTCAGTGATCGCGGATGTTCTGCAGCCCGCCGATAGATGGCGCTATGATATTTATTTATTTATTTTTATTTATTTAAAATCTTTTCTATACCGTCGTTAAGTTAATTCACCATCACAACAATTTACAAAAAGGTACAAATAGTATTAAAAGTTGATTGGTATAGATTACATATTACATATGTGCCATTAGTGAACGGTAACATATTTTTTATAATATAAAAAGCTATGTGTTGATTTTGCTTATATGTTGGTTGAAAAAACTTCTTTACGTTTCCTATATAAATTTAACACTCTAATATGTATTAGGAGATAGGAGAGAAAAATTTTAAAAACTGATTGCTTGGTGCATACTTATGCACTCATTTGCTTTCTTCGTTCTCCTTATAAAAAGCCTGTTTAAAAAGCCAGGTTTTTAGACTTACTTTGAAAAGTTTAAAGCTTCTCTGCAGTCCAATTTCGAGTGGCATTGAGTTTCCCAGCCTGCCGATAGATGGGGCAGGCGGCTCAAACATGGCACAGGTAGGAAGGACAGCGGCCATTGCGGGAGAGGCAGAATATAGCAGAGGAGACCCTGACATGCAGCGAACAGAGCGCGTCCCGCGGCACACGCTCCATTTACGGCAAGGAGGAAGGCCCGGCGTGCCATTCGTGATGAAAAGGGAAGGCCCCCGTGTGCTGTGATCAGCGCGCCCGGGCCTTCATCTTCGCCATGAACGGAGCGTGTGCCGCGGGACGTGCTCCATTTGCGGCATGCCGGGGTCTCCACTGCTATTTCCTGATCTATGCTGCTATTTTCTGATCATGCCGAAAATGGAAGGCCCCCGTGTGTCGCGAATGGCGTGCCGGGCCTTCATCTTCGCCACAAATGGCGCACCAGGCCTTCATCTTCACCGTGAACAGCACGGATCCTGCGGCTTGCCAGTGAGAGAATGTTTGTTGGGGAGGGGAGGGTGAGAGAGAGCAGGAGGGTGTGAAACAGAGCATTGTGGGGGGGGGATGCTGGTGAGAGACAATGTGTGTGTGTGAGAGAGGGGGAGTGACAGAGAGCATGGTTGGTAAGAGGGGGGGTGGGGAGGGTGTGAGAGAGAGCATGGGCGGGATGACGGTGAGAGAGAATGTGTATGTGTGAGTGGGGGTGACAGAGAGCATGGTTGGTGAGAGGGGGGTGGGGAGGGTGTGAGAGAGAGCATGGGAGGTAAGAGGGGGTGGGTGGGGGGATGCTTGAGTGTGGGTTTCAGAGAGAGGGAGCCTATATGAGGGGAGGGGGATGCCAGCAAGAGAGAATGTGTGTGTGAGAGAGGAGAGGGGGTGTGGGGGAGTGCAAGAGACAGTTTGGTTGGTAAGAGGGGGAGTGCGTGGGATGCTTGACTGTGGGTTTCAGAGAGGGAGCCTGTATGAGGGGATGTGTGTGTGTGCCAGAGAGTGAGGGAGCCTGTATGACGGTGTGTGTATGTGGAAGGGACACTCTTACAGTGAATTTCTAGGGAAATTCGGCTCAAAACAAGAGCAGATGTGCCAATAAAAAGGCTCGCCGCCCAGGTGTAGAATGGGTACAGTTGCTAGTTAGGATATACATTTGAAACTCAAGAATGTGCCATGGGAGGGAACATTGCTTGGCATTTGTGCACTAGGGGCAATAAGTTTATTGTAGTGTAATTAGGGAGATGAATTTCTGATACAAATTCACAATATTCACAAATAGGCTTGAGCATAAAGCATTCTGTTAGCGTAACAGTATCTCATTCAGATACAAAAAATTCTTTGTGGTTTGAGTTTCTTGCTATTTTTTAGTATTTGTTTAAATTAAGGGCCTAATTCATGAAGTTTTTCTTGTCCCATTCTGTCTATGGTGATGAAACATCAGATCCTAAGATTTAATATCTAGCTTTCAGCATCTTGCAGTGAGTTTCAAATCTTCATGAAAGACTGTTATAAAATTGACCCATAATGCTACGACGTCATACCCTCTGTTCCAGATTTCATTCCCATGGGATAAAATAGGAACGGGCGTGCTGCCGGAAGCACAGAATAAGCTGAAAACTCACTAAAAATAAAATGTACTTTTTCCTTAACTATTTTTCATTGGAATGGGAACTCCAGTAATGTGATAACTAGCTGGAAGGTGACACCAAAGGTGATACTTTCTAATCAGAACAGTGAATTAGAATAAAGGTCATTATGATGTCTAACTGGTAGACAAAAATGGAGGAGAAGTGATGTAAAAGCTGAAATAGGAGGATAAAAAAATAGCTATACACGTAATGGGCAGTTAGTACTGAGTATACTGGCACAATGAGATGGAGGGGTGAGTGTAGGAAGAGAGGAAGCAGCTCAGCCAGCTGCCAGTCTCGGTTGCTGGCTGGAAAGGTGGCGGGCAGGAGTAGGAATACCATAATTTACTCTGACAGGTTTCCACTCTGTGTCTTGTGTTGTGAGCTTTCAGGCTCTGCTAGTGGGTTCTCTCACTTCTTACCGTCAGGACTCCTGTCTGCCTCCGGCGTCCTAACATTGGAAAGAAAAATCAGCAGGCAGTGCATGTATATCTACCTCCTGCAAATTCATTGTGAATATCCTGAAAACCTGACTGAACAGGGGATATTCCAGGACAGAATTGAAAACTACTGCTGTAGACAGTACTTTTTAAAACTTAATACTAGAGATGTGCATTTAGTTTGACCGAATAATAAAAATGCAGTGGATTAGGCTATTTTCAGTTTCTACACATGGCACAAACTGACAGTCTCGGAAGGAAGTATCCCAAAATGCTAGGATATTTTAATCTTTGTGTGGGGGAAAAAAAAAAACAGGACTTCAACAGGACCAGGCCTCAGCTTAATCCCATCCCCAGAGCCCAGCCCGATGCTGGATCCTGACTCCGAGGCCCAGAGCTGGGCCTAGGATTAGGCCTGATACTAGGGTGCAGCCTAAACTGAGACTAGGCTTGAGCCTGATGTTGGCAATGCCTGAGGCCGGGTCCCAGGCGTTTAGTCCCTCAATTGATGCCAGGACCTGCCTGAGCCTGGGCCTAGACCCAAGCTTGACAATGGGCACTGCACAAGGCTGGGTCTTGCACACCAAGGCTCTGCCCAGGACCCAACCCTAGGCTAGGCCCAGGCCCAAGGTCTAGGAATGGTGGCCTGGGAGCAGGCCTTCCGGCATCTTCTTTTCTTCATCCGGTGACTAAAAATGACATTCTCTGCCTGGAGGATGTGCCACAGTGACGTCACTGTGGCATCTTCCTCCAGAGCAGACATCATTTTGTTGTACTTCCTCTGACCTGGAGGAAGGTACTGAAGTGATATTACAGCAACACGTCCTCTGGGTGGATGACATCATATTACAGTTATAGATCAAAAAAAGAAGATGCCGGAAGGCATGTTCTTGGGCCTATGGGCTTAGATCTCAGGCCTGGTCCTAGCCCCCAATTACAGGACCCAGACTCGGCCAAGCCACGGTATCAGGCCTAGGCCTGGGCCTCAGTGACTGGTATTCAGCCTCTGACTGGACACTGATGTCACACCTAGACATAGGCCCAGGCTCAGACCATGGCAACTGGAACCAGGCCTCAACTAGGCTCCCGCATCAGGCTTGGACTTCAGTGACAGGACCCAGCCTGAGCCAGATACATATGACACTCTGGCCTAGGCCTTGGACCTAGACTTGGACTTCAGTGATTAGGACCCAGCTTTGGACCAAACCCTGGCATCAGGCTGAGGCCTTGGCAATTAGACCTGGCCTCAGGAGGGCCCTGGCATCAGTCCTGTGCCTAAGCCTGAGCCTCAGTAACTGGGACCCAGCCTCAGGCCAGACCTCAGCATACCAGACCCAGGCTTAGGCCTGAGAAACAGAGATCTGGCTTCAGCTGGGCCCTGGCTTTGAGTCCAAGCCTAGGTCCTAGGCCCTGGCCTCAGTGATCAGTACATGGCCTTGGCTGGGCCCCTGCATTAGACTCAATCCTAGGCCTCAGCCTGGGACCCGATGTTGGGCCTCGACATCAGGCCTCGACCTCAGTTGGGCCTCGGCATCGGACCCAGGCCTAGGCCTCACTGACCTGGACCTAGGCCTCGGCCTTGGACCTTCCCTCATTGATGTCACTATAAAATGAAAAATGAATGAAACAAATTAATGAATAATTTTTGGGGGTTTAAAACTAATGAAACAAATTGAGGTACCCCCAAAATGAATTTACAAACCAAAACTAATTTTTTCCCTCTGCATATCCATATTTAATACGATTGTAACTAATTGATAAGGGTAAATTTTCAAAGGTTAAGTCAAGATCTATGTGCGTAGTCTAAGAAGTTACTTGGGTAAATTTGCTGAATCTGCATGGTGGATTTTCAGCCCCTGTCTTAAAAAAAGGCTGCTTTGGGGAGTTCTAGGGGTCATAGTATGAGGCTCTGAAGGGTTAGAATAGGTATAGGAGCAACATCAGGAATAAATTTTCCAGGAAAAGAGTGGTGGATATGTGGAATGTCTTCTCAGAACAGGTGGTGGGGGTAAAACAGAACCAGACTTGAAGAAATGTAAAGGTGAAGAGACAGCATGTGACTGAAATGCCCTACTCAAACAATTCAGAAAATATTAGAAGTCTTAGCAGACTGTATCTGGTTCTGTCTCATAGGCTAAGCAGGGGACCTAGGATACTGGATGATTATTTGATTATTACAAAGCCTTGTGGTTAGACATAGAAAAAGAGGGGTACTAGGAACAAACTAAATGGGGAAATTTGTATACTCATCTTATTTTAGTACAGTCATGCGGCAACAGTTGCCAGCCGGAGGCCATGCCCAACATTCCTTCTCTAATCTTGCAGTCAAGGGTCCTAAATCCACCTAGTAGGTGTCCCCAAAGCACAATGACATTGACTTTCCCCCACGCCTAGCAGTCTTGGCTAGCCTAGGGAGTGGACGACCTGAACCAGAATCAGACCCAGGTCCCTCTGCATGGTAGTGCACTGAACTACCACGGGGCTGACTCTGAATCTTAACCATTTTTTAAAGTCCTTGCCCCAGACATCTCTCTGTTTTCTTCTGCCTCTTTTGTCCTCTATAATACCTTCCAGTACTTAATTGGACAATTTTCCACTACAAACTCTGAGTACATAATCAGCAAATCTTATTTTCCTTTTGGCCAGATCTGGAAACCAGCGTTCTCCTACTTCCTGTCATTTCATGCACTCTTTCATTTGAGATCACGCCTCTTAGCAAATCTTAAGAATTCTGCTATGTAATCTTAATATTCTACTGTCTGAATATACAAGTAAATCATAGACTAAATTACACCATTGGTGTTTGTTGTCAAAATTGGACGTATCATAAAGTAAAAGAGCCTGGAAAGGGTGAGTTGGGGTGATCTTTCTGCCATAATATTTGTTAAATTGTATTTGTTTAGATCTGTAAAGAATTTGGAGATGAGCTATAAAAGCAATGAGGGAAGTAAACAAGCAAATATATTTTGACAGGAACTGCCATGGTCAGTTCCCACATGTTCTCCAACGGGCCACCAAGTGCCAGGAAAACTAGATTGTTTCACTTTGCCTCTTTCCCCAAGCCTGTGCTGTCGCATCATACCAGCTGATAAATATGTTTTGCTTTGCAGTATCCTGAGGGACACTTAGTTGATTAAATTAACTGAGTGAGTATTAATTGCTAACTCCTCATATACTACTGATGGGAACTCTCCATGCTGATGCTGACAACTGGAATTACAGTAACAATACCTCCCTAATGATTTAAAAAAGGTCTCCTTTCAAATTGCTTCCTTTATTAATTGTATACTCTCTTTATTCCGAACTTAGTTTTTAAAATATATTGTCGGTATTATTAATTAAATATTTTAATGTAACATGCAGCTTGTCATATTGGTCCTGGAGAAAAGTGGTGTCTTTGTAGAATGTGATCTCTTTTAAAAAAACCACCAAGAAGCATGTTAGTTCATGAGCTTTTGAGACCTGTTTTTTTCATCTGTGAGATCTTAAAATCTTATGTATTGTAACATCTTTTTTTGGTTCTTTGAAAAGGATCACAACCTACAAAAGCTCCAGTTAAATGAGTATTATTATTGAATTAATTGTATTTAGGTAAAAGCCTTTGGTAAAACATAAGGTAAAAGCCTTACTACATACATCTGAGACAATTCATCCCAAAAAGTCTCCTGAAATTTGAAATGGTCAAGTAGGTAAGGGCTCAAGCCAGCTGAAATAGCTATCTTATTTTTTCCACCTTTTCTTGATAGAGGACAAAGGTCCTTCCACTCACCCAAAATCTCCATTTGTGAATAGAGCTAAAAAGTTAAGCATCCGCAGGAAGAAAGAGGAGCAGTCTCTGGCTGCGAGCTTCGTAATAGAACACTATATTTATGTCTTCATACTCCTGCTCGTTCTTCCTGTCTTATTGCTCTCATAGTTTTCATCAATTAAAACGCGTTTGGCAACATCATCCATTTTTCAATAATTCTGATTTTGTAACAATAATGCATGCTTTGATTACTTCCAAACTGGACTATTTCAATTCATTTCTTGTGAGCTTTCCAGAGAAAATAATCCACCAGCTGCAATTGTTTCAAATTACTGCTGCATGGCTTGCTGGGTAGAACATGCAGGGACTACATCATTCTGATTTTGGATCATTTGCATTGGATCACTATATTGTATAGAGCAACATTTAAAATGGCATTTAGATCCTTGCATAACTTGAGCCCAACATATGTTACTGATAAGCTTTCATGTAAATAGGGGTTTAAAAATTATTTATTTTTAAAAGTATACCTGCAGGGTGGCTTCTCCTTTCCCTAGTGTATTGGCAGATAGCTGTGATAGCTTATGCAGTAGGTGGGGAGGCCAGTGACGGCATTGTGAGGCTAGCTGCCCTCTCTTTCCATCTGTTTTGGGCCCAATGAGTGATTTGCAGACTGGGCTGAAGGACAGCTTCTGGATGAGGAGGAGATGCTTTGGGGCCTGTGTGGCTGAAAGCAGCATCCAGGCAATGTTGGGCAGCATTTGTGTGAAGAAGAGATCATCCATGGGACTGTGGCAGGCCTCATGTGGCTCCCTGAGTTTCTCTTTTGAGGAGAGAGGATGGGCTATTGCAGGAATAAGCAGGTGAAGACCTCAGTAGTGGAGGCACTGCTATTGGCGCTATGTGTGCTGTCTCCTGCAGCACCCTGGGATCTCAAGTATTTGGCGATTTGATGAAACAGTTGGGGAATCATTTATTTGAGTGTGTGGGAGTTCTTATTTTAAAAATTCCAGAAAAGATACGTGGTTAGATTAGTTAAGAATAAAAGTAATCTAAGCTGAAGGGCAGGTTATATTTCAGCTTTTATTGATGTGAGAGTGACTGGAAATTGTATTTAGAAGTAAGAAAAAAACTGTTGAATGCTGAATGGGCATGATTTAACTTGTGAATTCTGAATTGTCAAATTTATGACTTTTAAGTAAGTTTAATTGAGAGTACAGCTAAGTGAGAAGAGTCATCCCCTACATCACAAAGAAGGGGTTTATTTTCTGATAACCAGACTGTTAAAAGGAAGTAACTTTGGAGATGAGTTGGAAAAAAGCATATTAATTCTTTCTAGCAGTTAGAGTCAACCAAGCATTCTATTAGCCGTTGACTTCAGCAATCTAGAGAACAGGGGAGATGCTTCCCTGTAATAAAACAGACAAACTAGATGACTCTAACCTGAGTATTCAACAGTCATACTGGTCGATTTTCAAAGGCTTGCATGTGCCAAAATCAGGAGATACGCATGTGATTTGAATCCACGTGCGCTGCACGGATTTTAAAATGCCTGCAGCCATGCACATATTTCCCAGTATGTGTATAAAAAAAGTTTTCTAAAAAAGGGATGGGGTGTGAGGGTAGTCTAGGCGGGACATGAGTGGGCCTGGACTACACCATGAAGTCAATGTGTAAGTAGTTATGTTCACAAGTGCACACCAGTATCCACCTATCATGAAGCTTTACTTCTGCTATGGATGGTGTGTAAGTTGTTTATCAAAACAAATCAAGGGTAGTCAGTGGGGTTTTATGGTTCGGGACTAAGAGGGTAAAAGGGAGGCAAGTTAGCTAGGTGGTTTAGGAAGTCCTCTCCTTTACTGGGAGGGACTGGGAGTGAACTAGTAAAAAGGCCTATTGCATAGCCATGTGTACCTACTAAAATAAGAACATAAGAACATAAGAAATTGCCATGCTGGGTCAGACCAAGGGTCCATCAAGCCCAGCATCCTGTTTCCAACAGAGGCCAAAACCAGGCCACAAGAACCTGGCAATTACCCAAACACTAAGAAGATCCCATGCTACTGATGCAAGTAATAGCAGTGGCTATTCCCTAAGTAAAATTGATTAATAGCCATTAATGGACTTCTCCTCCAAGAACTTATCCAAACCTTTTTTGAACCCAGCTACACTAACTGCACTAACCTTTTTTGAACCCAGCTACACTAACTGCACTAACCACATCCTCTGGCAACAAATTCCAGAGCTTTATTGTGCGTTGAGTGAAAAAGAATTTTCTCCAATTAGTCTTAAATGTGCTACTTGCTAACTTCATGGAATGCCCCTTAGTCCTTCTATTATTCGAAAGTGAAAATAACCGAGTCACATCTACTCGTTCAAGACCTCTCATGATCTTAAAGACCTCTATCATATCCCCCCTCAGCCGTCTCTTCTCCAAGCTAAACAGCCCTAATCTCTTCAGCCTATCCTCACTTATCCCCCCACTTACATGCTCGAGATGGCATTTGCAAGTACATGCGCACGTCAATATAAAATTGTGTGTACATGTACGTGCGGATAGTCGATTTTATAACACGCACGCATATATGCACATATATGCGTGTATGTTATAAAATCGATGCATCCATGTACGTGTGCTGGCAAATGCGCGCATCTGAACACATGCACATGAGTCTTAAATTTCACTTCATATTGTATCAGTGAAATAAATAAAGTGACAACTAAGTAGAGTATGAAGTTTACCCAGGATCACATCAGAGAGAAAGTATCTGTTAAGAAAGAATTAGAAAAAATGTCTGGATTCCCAAAAACTAGGCCTCTGGCTGTCACTTCAAACATTTAGAAAAAGGATTATCTGTTTATTTGAAATTAGTAACAAAAATAGTTCAGCAGCCCACTGTAGATACACACTAAGAAACACTATAGATTACGGAAGATATTCAATGAAAGGACAGAGAGTTTCTTTTCTTTCCTTTATTGAAAGAATAGCATAGTAGGTTGAGGAAGAAAGAAGTAGGATGGAGGACAGACATTAATTACACTTAAATGACATGGGAGACATCGCACTCAAGAGAGACTGCATACCAGAGAAAAAAAGCTATGTGTGCCCACCTCCAGTTAGGCTAGCTAATTTCAGCAATTAAAATCTAGAAGGAAAGGACATACAAACCAGCACTCATACTCAGAAAGAAATTAAGAAACAAGAGTTGTTACTTCAGTAAGGAAAACACAAAGAATAAAAGAAACACTGAACAAGAGAAGTACCTTAACTAAAATATACTTATTTTTGAAGAAAAGATACAGAATGAGGGAACAACTGAAAAAAAACACAAAAAAAATCAATTTTGACTATTAACATCACAAACTGACTCAATTAGTAAGGTAAAAAAGAACAAAAGAGATATACTTATCTGACCAGTAGCTACTAATCAATCTGAGAGGCCATCACAGAAAAACTAATGGGCAGATTTTAAATGCCTGGCGTGTGTAAATTCCGGCCTTTAGCACACTGGGCTAATCTTCCAAGAGGCCCGGCCACAGGCATAAAGGCTAGTACACGCTCAAGTGCCAGGCCTCTTGGAAGGGACGGGTCAGAGAGTGTGTTTTGGGTGGGGAGGGGTGGGGCGGTGTGCGGGCCTGGACAGCGCCATTGTTCGATGTCCTGGAGCCACACGTGCCGGCTGGCTACCGGCACGCGCAACTTACTGTATATAATTCTGGTCATCACATCTCAAAAGCATATAGTTGCAGTGGAGAAAGTGCAGAGAAGAGCATGGAACAGCTCCTCTATGAGTAAGGGCTATAGAGTTTAGGGCTGTTCAATTTGGAGAAGAGACGACTGAGGGAGGGATATGAGAGAGGTCTACAAAATCATGAAAGGACTTGAACAGGTTAATGTAAGTCAGTTATTTACTCTCCCAGATAATAGAAGGACTAGGGGGCATTCCATGAAGTTAGCAAGTAGCTTATTTAAAACAAATCAAAGAAAATTCTTTTTAATTCATTGCCAGAGGATGTGGTTAAGGCAGTTAGTATAACTGGGTTTAAAAAAGGATTGGATAAGTTCGTAGAGGAAAAATCCATAAACAGCTGTTAATCAATAAGGAATAGTAGCTTGAGATCTATTTAATGTTTGGGTTCTTGCCAGGTACTTGTGACCTGGATTGGCCACTATTAGAAACAGGATACTGGGCTTGATGGAGCCTTGATCTGACCCAGTATGGCATTTGTTATGTTCTTATGAGAGAACTGGTTCTATTTAAAAAAACCAACAAAAAACAGAAAAATAATGTTTTTGCTTTGTTATGGCCAGTGTTTCTTGTGACATCTGTTTTGCTTTAAAGCAGTTTGTTGCCAGTTACATGTTATTTCTCAATAAACTTTTAATCATCAAAATAAAAAAAAAAATTCATATCTGTAACTTTAACTCAGTTTCGCCCCCAACCTCTAGGAGACACTATTGGGTGGGTTATGGACCTCTTTCTGTATAAAAGACCCAGTTGGGAAGAGGGCATCAAACAATTCACCCTATGAGATGCCACCTAGGGACCTTACATCACTGAAAAACCCAATTCTCCCAAACTCGGCCATGACAGCAGGAAATGTCTCTGCCACGGGGGGCTGGTGTTTAGATTTGGCTTAGTTGGCAGGATATGTCTTTCAACAGGATTCAGAAAAATATTTCAAGAGACAAAATGGAAGACTTGAGAGTAATCCTGGAGCTGATATAGGAGAGACTCGATGCAACTGAAGCTAGAGAAAGATTACAGGAAGAAGAGTTAAGGAGGGCACAGGAAGAGCAGAGGATCACTAGAGAGGTAGTAGACTAATACATGGAAGAACCAAGGACCACTGTCATGTATAATTTCAGAGACAAACATACCCAATTTCGCCCGAGTTCCAATGAAACATGATGATATGACTGTCAAGGAATGTCTTGAGAAGACCAGAGCAGCATTAAAAGTGTTATGGATACCAGAGGAAGATCAGCTAGAAATAGTTAAGGACCATTTTTTTTTAAAGTCTATATTTCTAATTTTCAGATATATACACAAGCACAAGTCTTGTACAGAAAATATTAGGGTAATGAGAAATTTCACAATAGGAACAAAAAAAAAAACAAAACAAAAATAAATAAATAAATAAACATACTTTGAATTACCCTAAACATAACTCACAAAATGAGGATTAGAAGGATTTATGGAATTATCAGGAAATAACTAAGGAAAAACCTGACATATTATATTACATCTGCATCACTCGTATTTAATTGGCCTCCAGAGTTGAAGCAGGATTAGAAGCAATCTTGCTGTCTAGGAGATTTTTCAATTGATTAAGTTCAAAAAAGACAAACCGATTTCCATCTGACGTCATAACATATTGAGCTGGATATCGAAGAAAAAGTTCACCTCCCAAACTTAACTCAGTATCTGTATATTGAAGAAAAGATCTCTGTTTAATCTATGCCTGCCTAGAAACATTTGAAAATATACATATTTTTTGACGAAAAAACAAACCATCTCAGCAAAAAACAACTTCATGATTAATTTTTTTTCATATTCAGACATACGAGAGATCAATAAAGTGGCATGGTCATTTATAACCTCATTAGTTTGATCAAGAAAATGAGTCAGATTAAACTCCTTTGAAGAGACAGAAAAAACTACAGAAGGGTCTTGTGGAGAAATGTTAGGTAAACAGTACATCTTAGAAAAAGAAGGTAAATGTTCTTCAGCAAGACCCAACTTTTCTTTCAGATACTTAACAACAAGCTGTTGAGGGGCAATTAAGGGAATACAAGGAAAATTAAGCAAGCACAATTTAAGAATATGAGATTGATTCTCTAAAGATTCATAACAGAACAGTCAGAAACACATGCAATTCTAAATTCCTGTGAGGTGAGGACACGAGTCTCTGAAGTCTTGAGCCTACTATCATAGCCCTCCAGAGAAGTCTGTTGAACAGAAACTTGTTCCTTCGTAGAGTTTGTAGAAGTAGAAAGATCATTAAACCTCCTACTTATAGTTTTCTCTAACAGAACAATAGCCTGCCACACATCTTCAAGGCCAGTAATAGTAGGTGTCTAGCAGAGACTCACCTTGCCCGTTCTGATATACCTCAGTACCTGATACTGTGCTAAAACACTCAGATCCTGGTGCTGGAAGGGCTGCTACAACAATTGAATGTGCTTTTGAGACTGGAGGAAGATTATGGATCTCAGGGCTCAGTGATGTTTCTGCCTTTAGCTGACTTTCCATTGCTTCACTTGCAGGATCCACAATAAGGCCTACTGCTGAGAAAACTTGCCCTGCAGAGCCCAGCATCATCTGAGGAATAGTTCATTGATCAGAAGAGGGGAAAATAGCAGATTTCTGCACCTGACCCTTCCTTTTTACCATGATATAAGGAAACAAATAGCAACGGACAAGGCAAGAGGCAGGTTAAACTCACCATACAGTCAAAAGTTGGACATGAGACTGTAAATTATATTTTTAATCATTGGTAACCACCCACTTTGGAATAATGTTTTTTTTAGCAAACGAAGCACTTAAATGATTGCTAAAAAAAATGTTATTACAATAAGTGCGCTTCCTGCTATCATTTAAGTGCCTCGTTTGTTAAAAAACATTATTCCAAAGTTATTCCAAAGTGGGTGGTTACCAATGATTAAAAATATAATTTACAGTCTCATGTCCAACTTTTGACTGTATGGTGAGTTGAACCGCTAAAAACGGCGGTAACACCAGGCAGCTATTCTCATAACAGAGAAAGCTCAAAAAATGTATGAGGTTTCCACTCACTTATAACAAAAATTTATATATAAAAAATAAAAAATATGCAAAAAATATAACTAATTAGAAATCAGTGCACAAACATCATTCAGCTGTTAAAGATGATGTTTTGATGATTCATAAGATTGGGTATTACATCATCATATACAGTTTATTTATTTGAAGAGTCAGGTTAAAGCAACCACTATGGCCGGACAAACAAGTCCTACGGGGCACGCTTCTTAGACATTGTGGCTTTGGTGTGCCAGGTGGTGGCACGCTGCTGAACGCCTCCTTTTAACAATGGCCAGCTCCAGTTGATGACATCTCACTGCTCTGTAGGAGGGGGGCCTAGAAGCAGATGACCCGGGAGATGACATGGCCACAAGGAGTCAGGAGGAAATTCTTTGTGGGCCACAGGCAGCCACCAGGTACTTCCTTTTAACCATGACCAGCTCCAATTGATGATGTCTCACCGCTCTGAGGAGAGGAGGGCCTGGAAGCAGATGACCCGGGAGGTAGATGCAGCCACAGGGAGCCAGAAGGAAATCCTTTGTGGCCCCATTAAGGACCATTTAGTGGATCAGGCTAGAGATACCATAAATATGTATCTTCAGAACAGCAAAGAAGTATATAAGGCTTATTACATTGTTGCAAACCGTTTACAAAGATAAAGTCTTAGTGAGCGTGAGACTTTGGGAATTCTACAAATGAAGACAAACTATAGAAGAAGATTTGAGAATATATGCCTTTATCTTACAGGTAAAGATATCAAGGGCTATTGAGAGAGATCCCAAATGCTTGGGTGTCCCCGAATCTATGTTAAAAGAAAGATTTATTGGTTTAAGGGATGCTGCACTCAGAAAAGAAATGAAAAAAGGTTAATAGAGCATCCTACAATGACATGAGATCTTATGCAGGCAGCAATTATTTGAGCTGAAGAAGATGAGATTGTAAACATTGAAAAACAGGAAACTCCCTGTTGTAATCCAAGCTGTGAATGCAGAAACAGGCAATATTGGAGCAACTATAAAAGAGATGGTAACCTTGAGTAAAATGGTCTTGAGTATGTGTCTGCAGCAAGATAGGCTCCAACAGTAGCAGGAAAAACTTGTTTAGCAAAAGCAAGATTTTAGCAAAATGTTACAGCAAGAGATAGAAAGGCAAAGTAATAGTTTTGTCTCAGTACGACAAGTAACTAACTGTTAAAAGAAGAAGAAGCTCTGTTAATACAGCAGGTATTCAAAACCCTCCATTCAGAGCTTGTCAAGGATCTCTAATGTGCTGTTGGTGTCAGGAAGTGGGACACATGGCTAGAAATTGTGAGTCCGAGAAAAAGCCAACTCCTACATAGAGAAACAGAATGACATAGACTCAGAATCGGGTGAGGGGATCTTAAATGCTAATTCTGCTATTGTACCACAGCCTGGTCAAGGTGAAGAATCTGCAGTTGCATCTATATCAAGTATCAAGGCTCAGCAAAGTGTAATCATGTTTGAAAAGAAAATGTCAAATCAAAGAGGAAGAAGGCTTTTGGAAGATCCCAGTTATTGAAGTCTCAGTTGCAGGCATAAAAACATAGAAGTCCATTTAGATAGATAACTTCTAAACAGCTAATAAGTTAAGTGGCTAGAATTTAGCCAGATACTTCAGGGAGCGTTCCAGGGGCATAACTAGGAGAAGTTGAGTTAACCAGTTAACAGCTAACTCCGGTTAACATAGCCGGCTAAAGGGGTCATTTTCAAACGCTTACCGCGTGCGATAAGCAGCTATCACACGCGAAAAGTCCCTTTTTGCTTGCAATAGCATGCGGGGGGCGGTGTCGGGGTGGTGAGGAGGCGGACTCGGCGGTTTCTTCGCTGGCGGCGATAAGGTTTGTAATGTTATCGTCATGAGTAGCGCGCCAAGTAGCGCCACATTTCTGCGATAGAATGGTGAATCCAGGCCTAAGTCTGGTCAGTTCTGAGCTATCCTAAAGTCAGCCGGCTATAGTTAGCCAGTTAACCACTTAAGATAGCCATATATATATATATATATTCAATAGTGCAGCTGCACTACTGAATATGCCTCCAAAGTTAGCCAGATAAGTTTATCTGGATTAAAGGATGGAAGTTGGGTAAAACTTATGGCTGTAAAAGGACTGGACAGTCCAGTAAACGTTTGCACAGAAGCAGATTTATTTTGTTTAAGCCAAGAACTAAAGCATAAATGCATCTTTATTGTTCCATATATTAATTGGTTACAGAGTGGCAATAAAGAAAGCATCCCAGGTAGTTTGGGAATGAATGTGCTACAAGACTTAGGAGAAATATTCAGAGCATTAACGCTTATGGCTGGTGGAGAATATAAAAAGAGTGGTGTTTATAAAATCTGGGCTGATATTCAACAGCTTGGTGGAAGGAAGGAAGATGTCCTAAGTTACAGTCAATGCAACAGATTCTGTAGTGGTGGCACCTACAAACTCAATAATTCTTTCTTCTGCAGTACTGGTAGCAAACATTCTCACTACGCCCTCTGAGGGAAGAGTTTCAGTGAGGTTACTTAATGCTGGTCAAAGGAAAATTAGGTTGGCTCCACGGATGAGGACTGCTGAAGAAATCCAGCCAGAGAAAATTAATATACCTGCTTCTATAAGTTTTACTAGTTGCCATTCTTGATTGAAAGTACAAAAATGCAAAGTCGAGGTACAACAATCAGAATTAGTCTTTTCAAGAAAGAATACCAGTCAAAGTGCATTGGGGAAAATTTGGCACCAGATCAAGTCTCTTCACTCAGAAAGCTTCTAATGAAATATAAAATAGGTATGACAGACTGAGAATATGATATTAGGTATACAGCGTTAGTAAAGCATTTAATAAACACTGGAGAACAGGCACCTATTAAGCAATGCTATAGAAGTGTGTCACTTCATGAGTATAAGGAATTTAAAAGACGTATCCAGGATTTAGTGGCGCAAGGCATCTTCCAAAAGAGTAATAGTCTGTGGGCATCTTCAGATTTTCAGCTGACGTCTAGCCAGCTATGGGAATGCACAGATTTGGCCAGTTAAGTTGTTCCCCTGACTTGTATCTCACTAACAAGCAAATTGTTAAAACCCGGCGCACGGAAATCCCAGGAGATAAGTGCATGGCCGGGCGAAGTGTGCGCCGAGTGCATTTTCCTTCAGGGAAAAGTCCATAAACTGCATAGATTTGCCTCTTTTGAATCCCACAATGTTAATTACCTTGACCACATCCTCTGGCAACAAATTCAATAGTTTGTGCACTAAGTGAAAAAATACTTCATGTGATGGTAATTGTAAAATGGCTGCACGTGTGCCCTTACATGCGTGTAGAAGCGTGCAAATGAAGATATGCTGGAATTTTAAATTGTGTGCATGTTTGCACGTGTATGTTTTAAAATACACCAACTGTGCATAAGTATGCTCCTAATTTTAAGATGTTACTAGAACACAACTAGCGTGGATCTTCCATAGGACTTAGTCGGCTTTTACCCGCATATGTAAGCGGATTAAAGCATGCTTGCGCGAGGCACATTCCCAGTTTTCTAATTAGTCCACCAGTTTGTGCAGTCAATATCGAGGTCTTCCAGACCCGCTGGTTCTTCATCCTGCACGCTGCCCAGTTGACCCGAACCCCTCACCCTGTCCTGTAAGCCCTAAAACTTGAGATCTACAGACTTGCTCCTCATCAGGAGCAGCAGTAAATTTACGCTGATATCTTGCATATGTGCGCTGTGGTTTTCGGTTTTAAAATATGGCGTTATGGGTGTAAGTCTTGGCCCTGCCCTGGAATGCCCATGCCCTGCCCCTATACCACCCCTTTATACCTCATGCACACTTAGGTACATATGCACGTAACTTGCTACTTTTTAAAATTTGTGCTGCTCGTTCGTGACCCATAGACAGATGTATGTGGGCATTTCTGCACGAGGAATGCATTTAAAATCAATTTCAGTGATTTGTTTTAAATCTGCTAGTTGCTGCTTTCGTGGCTTATACACTAATCTTAATGTTGCTTGAAAGGGTAAATAGTTGTTCCTTGTTTATTTATCCATTCCATCTCACTCATTTTGTAAAACTCAATCATTGAGGTAGCAAAAATCTGTGGGCAGATTTTCCCCACCCAGTCACCCAAATAGCCAAAGTCCAGATGCCTGATAGCAACCTCAGATCACAGCTTTCCTCTGAACGCAATCCCCCCCTTATCCCAGTGATCCCTTAATCATGTCCTTCCCACAATCATTCCTTCCTTGATCTCAGCCTTCACCTTCTCACCAGTCTCTCTCCCCCTCGATTGTTGCCCCCATGGTGATCTTTCCCAAAATCCAAAGCAGTTTATAGTCTGCTGTGCCATTAGGCAACACCAAATTATCACTGAAAGCCAAGGAGGTAGGAGATTTACCTCATTTCAGATAAGCTGGAAGGTTCTGGAATCTGAGGTCTCAGGTCTTGGGTCTGGTGTTGGGTGTCACAAAGTCTGGAGTTCTGGGGTCTGGCGGGATGGAAACCACAAGTGGGGGGAATTGGCAAAGTGTAGGAGGCTGCACTTAGAAGGATTGCGATGGCCAGCAGTACAAAGTACATTTACATGCACCATTGTGGAAGTGTAAATGTCCACCACTACTTTTCCCATGCACAAGTTCCAATCTATGTTTTCCAAAAATATATACAAGTGTGTTTTTTTTGTTTATCTGCATAGTTTATGCAAGTTAAAAGAACCCACCTAGATTGCCCACTAAGTGACTTCATGAAAATCTGGCCATTTTGGCAGATCCCTCAGGTACAAACCGCCCCTCCCCCACAGTTGCTCCATTTTTCTTGTTTATTTCACTGCATACACGGACTTGCAGTGTAAAGGTGAAATTTAAAAAAAAAAGACAAATTTCATGTGGGATATGAACCTTGAATTTGTCCTGGAGAGGCCATATTTTTGTCAGATAAACAAAAGCAGTATTATTGAATATCAAACTGGGAAGCCAATAAAAGCCCTATGGCATGGGTGCAGTTGGAATCATGTGAAGAGATCGGCAGTACTTACATAGATTCAGTTGATGCTTTGAACTTCCAGCCAGAACTACATTGTATTGCATTGCAATTATTCATGATATTGTAATTGATGTTGTGTGGGTTTCTGGAAACTGATGACTTTTACCTTTTCTCTTTTATTTCCAGACTAATGATGCAGCAGGCAACACCTGGAACTGGCTTTATTTCATCCCTCTGATTATCATTGGCTCTTTCTTCATGCTCAACCTGGTGCTGGGTGTCCTGTCAGGGTAAGGCATGACCTGTTGGGAAGGAGGAGAGCTTTGCACTTATAAAAGATTGATCGCTTTTGATATTTTTGGAGGCATTGTGCATTATAGACTTTATCTATCGGCTTTGTTATTTTACTCCATTCTATTTCACTCCTCTTCTTTCCCCTGACTGATCCCCCAAATCAGAAGCCAAGTTTTCCTTCCCTGGATTGTAAGCAGCCCAAGCCAATTGCCAATCATACTCCCAATAGAGATGTGCAGACTAAATATTTTCAGTTCAGTTTGTTCATTTTTGGCATGGTTTTTGGCAGACTTTCATTTTGGCAAATAGCGCGCACTATTTGTAAATAGTGGGAGCAGCCATATTTCCTATTCACTCCTACCTCTCACCCTCCTTGACTTATATTCCCAGACAGATTACCCAGAATTCTCTTTGCATGGGAAGGAATCCCTTCATATTTATAGTAATCTGATATTGCTCCAAGAGCAACACTGATCATGTCAACTAGTTTCCTGATTTGCTCTAGAAATATGGTTTAACAGGCTAAACTCTCTAAGAGTAAAAGAGACAGATTTCCCATCTCCTCCAACTCTCAGCCCATAATTCACATTCTCCTAGAGCTAAGTCCAATGTAACATATGGTGGAACCTCTCGGCATCCTTTTATATTACACTGGAGACTGGAGGGGGAGATGGTTTTGTACAGATGGGCTATAATAAATGCAATCAGCCATTCTGGCCCAAATTGCCACACCTAATCTATGCATTCGCTCACTAATGGAGTTTATTTTAGCATGATCACACACTGCAATACACAGGAAATTATAGAAAAAGATGAAAAAGATGCAGACTTTGGGGAGGATTTTGTTGGTTATAAAAATTGTGATTTCCTGGATTTCCAAACCCAAACAGTGATAAATCTACATATAGCTTCCAAGAAACCATTGGGATAACCTGAACAGGGAGGTGGATACAATCATAAACAGCAGTGGTATGACTGCATCGGGCTTCCACAAAGGATGCAGTGACCTACATAGAGGGACTTGGGTTAAAAAGCAAACTTCAGTGAGCATGGGGAGGCTAGATTCTTTTTTACAACAGTCTCACTAATTTTGGTGGCTATAGGAATTACCATAAATACTCGTGTGTAAGTCAATTTCATGGATAAGTCAAGGGCATTATTTTGGGCCACAAAAGTAAGAAAATTGCTGTGACTCATGGATAAGTCTAGGGTAAAACCTAGAAGGCTTATGACTATCCCCAGTGGTTCACTCCTTCTCTCTCTCTCTCCGCTGGCTATCCCCAGTGGTTCACTCCTTTCCTCCCTTCCTCCCCAATGGCTATCCATGGGTCATTGCAGTTTTCTTCTCCTCCCCCCATAATTATTCTGATGACTAACACTCATGATTGTGGGTAAACCTGGGATTTACCGTAACTCACCCACTGCTAGCAGGACGACAACTAGAGTTGTGGCTGTTCAGATGCGTCAACTCTCCTCCCCTGTCAGAGCCTGATTGGCGCACTTAGAACCACGTGACACGGGGACCCTGCAGGGGAGGAGGGAGGATGCATCTGAAGAACTGCAAAACCCATCTTCGTCCTGTTAGCAGCAATTGAGTTCCGGTAAGTTCCGGGTTTACCCACGATCAAGGGAGTTACCTCCACCTCCTCTCCAGGCACACAGCTCTTCACCACTGCAATCAGGGAACCAGGCTGGCCGGCACTTTCTCTGTAGCCGCAGGGCATGGGACCCTCATGGCTGCCTCGAACAGCTAATCATACTCCTCCTGCTCCTCTGTGATGACCACGGCAGCTAGATCAACCTCTCCTGTCATTCCCTCAGCTGTAGCCCAGGTCCAGGATGCCCCCAAACTCCCATCATCCCGCTAGCAGTGGGTAAATTCAGGGATCAGGAGGAAAGGAGTGAATGAGCGAGGATAGTCATCAGAATAATTATGGGGGGGATGGAGGAGGAGGAAACTAGCATTGACCTGTGGATAAGGCGACCACGGGATTAATTTTAAGACTTAAATTTCTCAACTTATGCACGGGTTTATATGGTATTAAAAAACTTGGAAAGGGAGAATGGGTACTGAATTAGGACTTGATCTTATAAGAATCGACATTGAAGTTAATAAGGCCTGGAATGACTTGCCAGCAGAGGTGGTGGAGGGCAGCACTTTTGACTGATTCCTGGGCATTCTTGGTAGAGATGTGGAGGACAGCGGTAGGTAAAAGATTGAGAGGTCAATTAAAAGACAAGATGGTCAGGGGAAGAGCTGGTTTGGTTATATATGGGAATTTATATGCTTATTTACCCAAAATGGAAGAATCTCAAATAGGTAGACTGGATAAGCTTGTTTGGTGTTTATCTCCTGTCTACTGCTGTTACTATGTGATTCAATTATGCTCGCCTCCAGGTGACTGCAGGTTGAATTTAGAATAGCAATCACTGGGTGCAGTGATTTGACCCATGTCTAATTCTGTTTAGGAATGTTCATAATTGGTTGAGATTTAATGTCCTGTTAAACGTGGATGAATGATGGCATGTCATAGTCACTGAACAGTTGCCAGGGCTCTATTTCCAGTGGGTTTGGGTTTTCATTGAAACTTTCATGTATAACAAAAGCACCCTTCTTTGGTTCTGTGTACTCTGAGGAGAGGGAGATCACTGGGGTGCACATCTCCCAGGTCAAGCCTTTTAATTTAATTTACTTTAATTATTTATTGTACAAGCGCAGTTTTGTCATTCTTTAGTTATTCTCGTCTTTCTTATCTTGTGGATACATGCTCTGCATATCATCATTCTTCTGCGGGGTAATCCAGCTAGGTAATAGTACTTTTGCCTTGAGTAGATTGTTTTCTGTAAGTCTCTTTTTGGTCTTGAGGAGTACTGTTATCACTATCAGTTGGGTTCAAGAGTCTTAGAAGGACAGTGCAGGTTCTTAATGGCAGCATTGTTATGCTCACCGCACACCGGCTGTGCCGGCCCTACTTGCTGCAGCTCCCAGCTTTGCATGGCCGCCCGGCTGTCTCCGTGCCTCTCCCGGGCGTTCCTGGCCCCTCTTCTGTGACGCCGGACTGCCGCAGACCCGTGGGATGCTGCCGTCCTTCCTGCCTGTTGGGCCCACCTGCTAGGCATGCGTGCGCACAACCAGAGATCCCTCTTAAAGGGACAGTGGCGGAAATTCCTGGAAGCCTCATCGGATGATGTCATCACTCCTGGACTATTTAGGCCCACTCCCACTGCTTCTCCCTTACTTTGCAATGAGTCTGCTTCGCTTCGGTGAAGTCCTTTGTGCTGTGTTGGTGCCCTGTTCCCTGTTCCTGCTTCCGAGTGCTGTTCCTGTCTCCAAGCGCTGTTCCTGCCCTCCGGTTCCTGCTCCTGCCTCGTGTTCCTGCGGGCAGATCCTCTGGCTTCTGACTTTGGACTGGATTCGGTGACTCTTCTGGCTTCTGACCTCTGATAGGCTTATGGTGACTCTTCTGGCTTCGGACCCCAGCCTGTCTATCGGCGACCCTCTGGCTTCTGACTCTGGACCGGCTACCTATTTTTCTCTGGCTTCTGATCTTGGACTGACTTTGGATGACTCCCCAGGCTGTTACACCACCGTCTTCACAGGGGCCCACCTAAGACCAGCCAGTCCCCGCATCCAAAGGCTCAACCCGTGGGGAATGAGGTTGGTATTTGCGAAGCTCCAGCTGGCCCCTGCACCAGCCCAGTCTTGCCTCCCGGCGGTGGGGACCTGAGGAAGTTCGCTTTCTCAGGTTGCGTCAACTCCACCTCGGGCAAGGGGTTCACATTCTCGTCCATCCTCGCAACAGTTATAGGGAAAGTTTGGCCAGTCAGAACAACATTTTACCATTGGAGGAAGAGTTTAATATTGACATTTTTGAAAATAAAAAATGGACTGATTTCTTGAGCCTTAGCAATGATGTGGATTGGCATAGCGTAGTTTAAACCAGTATTTGCACTCAATCTATTAAGCCCAGTTGCACCAGTGCTCATGAAAGAGCAGAAATCAAATATGAATGTGCCCAGATTGCACACTGGGCATAGTTTTTCACTCATGGTATGTAACTATATTTCCTCACATTTATCATAAAAAGAGCCAGTTTAATCCATGTATAAGTAATTGAGAAGTAATCCGCAGCCAGACTGAAATTTCATTCTGGTTCCTGGTGACTTAGAACTGCTTGTTCTTGGTTTTCCTGTAGAACTTCTTGATGGAAAGCAGTCTTATTGCTGATGTTGCTTCACTTATAAGCTATTTCTGGTATTCACTGCAAGCTATTTTTAACACACTCCCACAAATGGCTGCAGAATTCAGAAGTGTTCAATGTTTGAATATGGATTTGATTGCAAGCCTGTTGCCAATAATTTAGAGTAAATTAGATGGTGATATGATTTGCCTCCCGCATGTTGATGAAACCCTATGTGATTGCCCATCTATAAACCGAGCAATGTTAAAGTAACATACATTATCAGAACTTGAAAAACTATGAAATGGATTGAAGCTTGTTCTCTTATGTGAAAATTCTGCTCACCATATGTCACACAACCTTTCCTAACTTTGGGCGGTGAAAAGATGCATAAATTGATAATAAATTACCAGCAAGCATTCAGTCGTATCACAGGGTTAGTTGACACCCTGCATCTCCAAGTCTTTATCCTGCATTACCTCCTGCAATTAGACCACAGCATTCCATTATATCAGGTGGAGAATTTTGTTTCCTGAGTTATTTTTTTTATTTGCAAGAAAAACAAGATTAGCGAGACACTTGAAATGTGACATTTGTAGACTTTTAGTAACAAGCACTGCCAAGGAGTTCTCTTATGAGACAATACGTCATGCTGAGAAGGCTGTTAGTGCTCAGTAAGCCAAAGGTGACAGAGGTCACAGCATAAGAATATATCACCCATCATGAAACATAACTTTCAAATGTTGCATTTCCATTTGTTGCAATCCATTTGGCAAGCCTTCATACCCTTTGGTCACTGTGCTCTGTAAGCTTGCTTTCTCTTCCAGCAAGAGCACCAAGCATATGATGTATGTTTAACACCTATTGTAAGCTGTAATCGCTGTCCTCATGAGAGATGGTGCTGTACTGGGAGTAGAGTATAGTATCAGTGTCATGCAGCTGAAGCAGCATCGAGAGGAAGGTCTGAGTCAACCTCTTGAAACTCTAACCCTGTAGGACAGTACTTTGATGACAAATCAGTTGGCAGGCCCTTGATATTTCATTTTCTATGGTTTTGTACTCATTTTTCTATAGGCCACTTGGGCATTCTTTTCATGAGCATCAGAGAGGAAGGGAGAGCATCATGATATCCAAACTGAAACAATCTATAGTTTGGAGAAAGTGTTGCAGTCCATGAATGGACAGATGTACATACAGAGATCTGTTATAGTAATAATTCACTTGGATTCTGCTTAAATGTCCCATACATTTTCTGTATTTCCTTGCCCATTTGTGGTAGTTTTAGATTTAGCTCATGCCTTTTTTCATTAGTAGCTCAAGGCGAATTATATTCATGTATAGAAGGTATTTCTCTGTCCTGAGAGGACTTACAATTGGGGAGGATGACTTTCAAACAACTGCCTGCAGCAGCATATACTTGCATATATAGCCACAAGCAGATCTACACTAGTATTTTATAACCTGTGAGTACGATAGATGCACATTTTATTAAATATGCATATCTCTATCCTGCAACATACGAGTATATATAGGTTTATGCGTGAAAACATACAATGCATTGAATGAACGTATATCAATGCATTGAACACATGTACTTTTCCTACCTATTTTAAAAATATATGCCTGTATTATCTTATGTACAAAAATAAAGTGTTAGAATCCAGCTGTCTTCCCAGATGCCTTGGCGGCGAATGTTCACTGTGCAATAGGAAGCCGCCATTAGATGCGTGTGATACTAGGACCCGTTGAAGAGAAGCATAGAATGTGCGTGCGCATCAGTATGCACGATTCAGCACACGTTGGCAGGAGAGTCTGGTACCCACCCCAATGATGATGTCACATGCTCAAGACTACTTAGTCTGCCTGGACTTGGATTTGTTGCCTTGGCAAGAAGGTGTTCTGGTTCTTGCTCCTCCTGGTTCCAGTCTTCTGTCTTATTCAAGCTCTCCAGCCTGGTTCTATCTTCTCAGCCTTCTGCCCTGATTCAGTCTTCATCTGTGGCTCCACTGCTGTTCAAGGTGGTTATAGGGGGGTGTATTATGTCATAGAACAGGCATAAAAAATATTGCAAAAACAAGTTTACTAATTGTTGCTATTATATGGATAATGAATCAGAAAATATAAGTAGGGATGTGCACTGATTTTGTTTTTGTGTTGTTTTCATTTCAGGTTATCTGTTTAATTTTGTTTTTAAAATGGTTCAGGGTATTTATTTTGTGTTTCCCTAATTTTGGACTTAGTGAGCACTAAATGGATGTTAGCATCTAAAACAAATGCACATCCCTAAAAATAAGTAATATAAAAAATGAATACAGTATTACTGAAAGCCTTACAAAAATCAATACAGGTAAATAGGATTATATTAATATAGACAGAAATAAAGATATTGGGGCAGATTTTAAAACCTGCACACGGGCGCAGATTTGCTCATGCAACCCGGTGTGAACAAATCTATGAGCGCATGTTATAAAATCCAGGGTTGGCGCGTGCAAGGGGGTGCACAATTGTGCAACTTGCGCATGCCGAGCCACGCAGCCTGCCTCCATTCCCTCCGAGGCCGCTCCGAAATCGGAACGGCCTCGGAGGGAACTTTCCTTTCGCCCCCCTGCACCTTCCCCTCCCTTCCCCTACCTAACCCGCCCCCAGCCGCTGTGCCTGGCAGCTCAGGCCACGCCCCACCCCCACCCCGGACCGCCCCCGCCCCGCCCCTTTTTGCAAGCCCTGGGACATACGCGTGTCCCGGGGCTTGTGTGTGCTGCCGAGCCTATGTAAGATAGGCTTGGCGCGCACAGGGGGAGGCATGAATATCTTACGCATGCAGGGGGAGGCATGAATATCTTATGCGTGCAACCCTTTGAAAATCTACCCCATTATACAAAGGACACTTCACTCACAAGTCTTCCTTCTACAAGCCAGTGTCCATGAAATCCTGGAAGACTGTGAACCCAGGGACCCTAAAAGAACCAGCTGTTTTGCTCTTTGCTCTCTTTGACCATTCAGAGAAATGCAATTCCTTATGTATCTTATTTTTCTCTTACTTTAGACCAGTGCCTGTAAGTTAAGTGTTTCAATTTGCATTTTAACAAAAGATTTACAACCAGGAAGGTATTTCAGTCGTCTTTGATCTTCCTAGTTGTTAAGAGACACCAAATGTCTTTTGAGGTTATCTTAACTCTTTATCAGCTCATTGGTGCCAGGGAGTCTCAGGAATGAAGGGAGAAACAAAGATGAGGATACTGTCATTACAATACTTGTACTTAAATTATAGGTAATATTTATATATTGATCCACAATCATGAATCACTGGGGCTTGTTCTGATCCATATTTCTCTTCCTTACTGTATCGACCCGTTTCGGGTCGATACAGTAAGGCCGCGGTAGAAACAGTGCGGCAGTGTCAGGCGCACCCTTCCTCCCCGTACGCACAGTTCTCTTCACTAAGTCCCCGATACTCTCTTCTAATTGCATGCAAATGCATGCCGCGGCTTTAAAGCGTTAGGGAAGGGTTATGCCCGCGCAACCCATTTTACTGTATAGGCGCTTAATACAGCGCCTATACAGTAACCTGGGTGCGCTGGTACCTGTCATTTCAAATGGCATTTCAAATGGCATTTGGAATGACAGGCACCAGGAAGTGTAAAAAACACGAAAAGTCTTTGTTGCTTCGTCGCTGTGTCTCTCCTCCTCCCGGAGCAGGGCGCGAAAGCAGCCTTGCTCCGGGAGGAGGTGAGGCACAGCGGCGAAGACAGACGGGAGAGGAGAAAAAGCAGAGCCGAGCAGAGCCGAGCAAAGCAAAAGCGTACAGCAAGCCGGCGAAATAGACCTGCGAGCAGAGGCAATAGCAGCGGTTCGGTAAGCCTGGCACCCTCCTTGATGTAGTACGTCCCGGATGCCCCCCCCTCCCCAGCGCGCCCGCCACTACCCCTTTCATCAGCTGCATCCACTGCGACCCGGCAGTCCCGTGAGGCCTACAAAAAAAAAAAAATCCCCGGCTCCCGCGCCCCCGCACTGGCCCGCTGACTCTACCCCCCTCCTCCCGATCGGGCGGGTAGGCGGCGGCGAAAACCAAAGCAATTTTTTTTTTTCAAAAAGCGACATCACACAATGCATAAAATAATTTCTCCAGCCTTAAAGCGACTTACTTTTGGGATCTGTCAAGTAAGTCGCAAAAGTAACTTACTTTTCTGAAGCCATCACGATTGTAGCTCAAGACGAAGATGGCCGCCTGCACGGGGGAAAGCGTGCAATTGGCCGCTGAAGACGTGACGTCACATCTCGTGACACCAAACGTCGTGACGTCACGTCTTCAGCTGCCAATTGCACGCTTTCCCCGTGCAGGCGGCCATCTTCGTCTTCGTCCGGAGGAGCTAAGATCGTGTTCCTGATGGCTTCAGAAAAGTAAGTTTTTTTTTATTTATTTATTTGTGTTTTTCTATACCGACTTACTTTTGGGATCTTGACAGATCCCAAAAGTAAGTCGCTTTTGGAAAAAAACCAAAATTGTCGCTTTAAGGCTGGAGAAATTATTTTATGCATTGTGTGATGTCGCTTTTTGAAAAAAAAAAAATTGATTTTGGTTTTTTTTGCTTTTCGCCGCCGCCTACCCGCCCGATCGGGAGGAGGGGGGTAGAGTCAGCGGGCCAGTGCGGGGGTGCGGGAGCCGGGGATTTTTTTTTTTTTTGTAGGCCTCACGGGACTGCCGGGTCGCAGTGGTAGCATGGCGCTGTGAGGTGGGCGAAAGGGTATATACCCATGAACGGATTTGAGTGGGAGCGCTCTGTGAAGCGGGACATGCCCGTGAGGGGCATAATGGGTGGATGCAGCTGATGAAAGGGGTAGTGGCGGGCGCGCTAGGGGGGGGGTGCATCCGGGACGTACTACATCAAGGAGGGTGCCAGGCTTATTGTTTTATTGTTTTTGAGTATCTTAAGCGGTGTCGATGGATTTGTTACTAGACTCACAGACCTAACTCCTACTAGGGGGAGGCGGTAAACTAGCACGTTAAGGCCGCGGCAAAACAGCGGGTTCCTAAGGAGATAATATCAGCGCCCGTTACAGTATCGGAGGGGAATAGCTAATTCCTTCATTATACAGCTTTTTCGTTCATTTACATGCTGGGTGCGGAAAGGGTTATGTGTCTATTTTACAAAGCGCTAAGGACACGTAAAACTGGAGACTGTATCGCTGGATGGCCTTACTCGTCTGTATTGTGCGCTCCCAGCACGTTACAGACGGGGAATCTTTAACCGCACGTTACTGTATCGACCTGAAAGTCACCTGTGGATCTAGCTAGCTGCCTAAAATTATCTTCCCACAACTGCAGTCTTCTGCTCCACTTCAGCTCTCAGTGCTGTTTCAAACCATAAGCCTCGCTTCAAGCCATTAGCCTTGTCTCAAGCCATCAGTCTTGTCCTTGCCTGCCTTCAGCTGCAAGCCTGGTCTTTGTATAGACTTTTGGACTCAGTCATAGTCTAGCCCATGCCAAGTCTCGCTTACCATCATTGGCATAGGTCTCGTGACTCTACCTATGAGACTGCATCATGGCAAGAGGGGCTCATGCATACACAGTACCTTACATAAAATAGGACTTAAATATATTTAGAGATATATGTGGAAGTAAGTGTATTTTAAAACATGTGCATGTCAATAAAATCACCAGTTTTAGCAATTAGTCCACCCAGTCCTTCTCCAGGTCATTGAGGTCCTCCTGGTTCTTCAGTCTAAACTCCCTCCAGTTTGCCCAGATCTTCCACCCAGTCATTACTAAACAATAAACACATTTAATATTATTTATGCCAGATAATTAGCAGGTGTAAATTTATACGAGTAAGCTGGCAACTCTACATGCATGTAAATGTTGGCCCTGCCCCAGATCATCCCAGACTGCATCTTTTTTACATGCATATATATGTGTACAAAGGTAAAAATGCATGTATATTTTTTACTTTTATAAAATACATAATATGCGAGTGGAGGCTACTTAAGTGCATACAGTATATGCTAATTTCTACATGTGTAACATTCTGAAAATTCACCACTAAGGCCCTTATTTACTAATGGGTACATTTTAAAAAAGAGCGCACGCACGTATCTTATAAAATCCGGGGTTGGCGCACGCAAGGGGGTGCACATTTGTGCAACTTGCGCGCGCTGAGCCCTGCACGCGCTGCTCGTTCTCTTCGAAGCCACTCCGAAATCGGAGCAGCCTCGGAGGGAACTTTCCTTCCACCACCACCCCCGCACCTTCCCCTCCCTTCCCCTACCTAACCCACCCCCCCCGCCCTATCTAAACCCCCCTACCTTTATCGCACAAGTTACGCCTGCGCCGATGGCCCGCTGCCACGCCATCACCCGACCCGGGGGCTGGTCCGGAGGCCTCGGTCACGCCCCCTGGAACGCCCCTGGGCCGGCACCATGCCCCCCAGAATGCCTCCCCGGAACACCCCGAACGTCGCGCTGCCCCCCCGACATGCCCCCTAGCAAAGCCCTGGGACTTATGTGCATCCTGGGGCTTGTGCGCGCCGCCGAGCCTATGCAAAATAGGCTCGGCGCACACAGGGTTTTTTTTTAAGGGTTACGCGCTTAACTTAAGTGCGTAACCCTATTAAAATCCGGCCCTAAGCTTTTATCTCATGGACACTGAATGGGTAAAAAGCCAGCGTAAACCAGGCCCTAAGGGGCCGATGCAATATGGTGCGTTGAGCACAGCGCACTGTTTGTTTGTTTGTTTGTTTGTTTGTTTATTTATTTATTTATGGTTTTTATATACCGGAAGTTCCTGTATACAATACATATCACTCCGGTTCACATTTAACAGAGGTAACTAACGCCGGGGAGGCGATTTACAAGGAACATATCGAATATAATGAACGGATAATCTATCATAATCATAATCTATCACTGTTAACGTGAGTTAGACGCGGGTAAAATAGGCGCTAATCAATCCCCTAATGCAATAAGTGGATTAGCGCCTATTTAACGTGCGTCTAACACGGAGTGAATGCAATAGCAAATGCATGTGAATGAGGCTATTAGGCATTCACTCCTGATGCATATTTAACTCTCATCTATTAATGCCTGCCAGGAGCAGGCGTTAATAGATGTGCGCATCGAAAATAGAATAAAAAATGAAAAGAAATAAAAAACATATATATATTTTGACGATCGGGCCCATCACACGAAAACCGACGACGATAAACCCGGCATTGGTTTTCATGACTAGGTCGCTGAAAACCAACCCCTAGTTTATCGGCGTCAGTTTTCCTTAGCGGCGGACAGCCACAAAAACCGACGCCGATAAACTCAGTGTTGGTTTTCAACAACCTAGTCACGAAAACCAACGCTGGGTTTATCGGCGTCGGTTTTTGTGACGCAAGGGCAGAAACTGATGGTGTGGAAGGTGTGGCGGGTCAGGTGGCAGGTGTTGCCAGGGAACTTGCGGCGGTGTTGTTGGCCAGAGCCGGAAGTTCGTCAAGTGTCTGTGCAGGAATCCCGGTACGAAGGAGCCGACTGCCGTACGCCGGTCACGAAAACCGACGCCGTTAAACCCGGTATCGGTTTTTGTGACTGGCGTACGGCAGTCACTTATGCAGCTCTCGCTGGGCCTCGCTGCGCTTCCACACGCTCCTCAGTTCCATGCAGCGGCCAGAGCCTGTGGGCTTTGCAAACCAGCGGTAAAAGCGCCATTAGCAGACGGTTTCACTTGGGGCGCCGGGGTTATTTCACTTGTCAGAGGTCCTGAACCCTTGCTGGGAGGGCGCAGCTGATCCTGGGTTCGCGTTAGCAAGCGACCCTAGCGCATCCTTGCTAACGCGACCCCTAATTTAAATATTGCATGGAGCCCCCCTTTGGGGTGCCATGCAGGCGCTAAGAGAGCGGGCGCTGACTGTTCAGCGTCCGCTTTCTACGCGCCTTTATTGCATCGGCCACTAAGGGGGGCATTCTCTAACGCTATCGCACTCAAAAAGTCCCTTTTCGCATGCGAAAGCTAGCTCGGGGAGGAGTCTGGGAAAGAAGGAGTCGGGGCGTCACCGGGACCGATGCTGCGGACACATCGCTGGCGGCGAAAGGTAAGATTCCTTATCGCCTCCAGTTTCACGCCAACAGCGATCTCACCACGGAGGTGCTATCGCTGCTGGCTATCGCAGGACAGCCCCCGCTTTATATAAAAGTTAAGATCTCAAATTCAAATACCCTTTATTCTCTTTCTCCTGAAATGGTAAAAAAAAAAAAAAAAAAAGTTGATTTTCCCATCCCAAAATAACTTGAATGTGTTTGTTTTGAAAGATGATGGTGGGTAGAGATGGGCAGAAAACTTGTTACAAAACTCTGCTCTTAGAGACAATTTTCAAAAGGAAATTTATGGGCAAAAGCATTTTACCCACAATAAATCTCCTGCTGAAAGCCTGCCCATCCCGTGTGTGGGTAAAACTACGCACCTAAGCTCCACAGCCCACGAACTTTCACCTACATTGTAGAGGAGTTGTACCTAGGATGGAGCTAGGTTGAGGATGAAAATTACCCGCAGACTTTTTTTGGATTTTCAAAACTACACATGTAGTTGTGGTCAGAAAACTTATCTGCAGGAAAAGCAGGTACACATTTCTGGGGGTAGGTTGTTTGGTTTTTTTTTTCCCCTGGGGCAATTTTCAAAGTAAACGTGCACTTACCATGGGTAAAACTACGTATGGACTGTGCGTCAGTGCAGGTACTTTGAAAGTTGCCCCCTTTATCTGGGTATTTCCTGGTGAGCAGGGCTCACTGGATATAGATCAGGATAATAAGATGGTAGCGTTTAAACCAGCAGACAAGCGCACATGTGCTCGCTTTTGTTGGCCTGCACCCAGGGATGCCATCATTTTATGACATACGTGCTTATATGCAGCGCATGTTATAAAATAGCCTGATTGTGCGCAGTTTTAAGTGGGCGCGTGCCTATGCATGCAAATGACGCTTCTGCCACGCAAGTGGGGGGGATTTTAAAAGCCACGCACACTGATGCCATTGGCCATTTTCCCAGTTCCTTCCCAGCTTGCCCAGTTAAGGGACAGGACTCCCCAAACCCCCCTAGTTTAGTAGTCTCCCCCCCCCCCCCCCCCCCCGTTAGCCCCAAGCTTTAAAAACCCCACTGATCTACCGATATATTTTGTTTTACTACTTAACCTATCATCCGTAGCAGAAGTAAAGTTATGAGGCAGGAGACCCCCAGCGTGCGCCAGCACGAGTAAATATTTACACACAGATTTCATGGTTAAATCCCGGAACGCCCATGCCCTGCCCAGAGCACGCCCATTCCTCGCTTCTTTTCCAAAAGGTTTTGTCTGTGCGTGCAGCAGCAAGTTCGCACGCATCTGGCCGGCTATTAAAATCCGCTCGGCGCACACCAGCCGAACATATTCGTGCATCCCCTAATTTCAGCGCGTTAGGCTTTTAAAATTCACCTTTAAGCACCTAGGGAAGAAGGCAAAATTTTTTACATTTTTAAAATGTCCCCAGTCGGGTCATGTGGATGATAGTTTGGATCAGGACCAGACTTTGTACTTTGTTGGCTCTTTACCAGTGGCAGCGCCACCACAATCCCTAATATACATAGACAGAAATCTTAAGTAACCAGGAGTAATTGGAAGAAAGCAGCTCTGTAGACAGGACCAGAAATACTGACCTTGTCACATTATCAGTGACCTGTGCAAATAGATTTGACAGTCCTCATCTAGTTTACAGGGGTGGAAAACGTGTTGGAAGCACCATCCTAAATGGTATCAGTTTACAACCTGGTCAGCAGTCCCTCCGTGTGAGCCAAAGGCTTCCCTTTCTCTTGAGAATTCACCTTTGAAAGCAGCAATTGCTCTTTCTTTTATGCTGACCAGGGTGACTGTGGCAGGGGCTGCGGCCTGAGCTCCGCTGACCGGGTCGGGCAGAGTGGGGGATGAATCTCTGTGGGGCTTGACCAAATGTTGTTTGTTCCATGATTTCAAGCTTTATAATTACTTTCATTGGAATGGGGGAAGGGGTTTTTACCAGCCTATTTTTTTTCAATGCACAATCTGATGAATTTTCCTACTTGCACTAGTTTTTTTTGGGGTTTTTTTTTCCAATTAAGAGCAAACCCATGGAGATACATCCTTACTCAGAGGGAGGCTAGCAGGAGGTGTGAGGGATGCTGGTTAGCTTGAGCTGTTTTAAGAGAGGAGATGGATTGCAGTTAATGATAGGCTTGGGAGGGGCTACCGACCTCCTTCCCTCTCTCTTCTCTTTTGTCTGCTCTGATCTGCAGAGCGGAACTGGAGGATGTCTCTGTGATGAGTTGGAGTCAGTAGGTGGCAGAGAGAGAGAACGTTGTAGCCTCCCCCTTTATAAAGAGGAGCATAGTTTTAATGTGCTCGGTACAAACATTAATTATTACACTCTTCCTTGGCAGCCGGTTTTCGCTTTCCTGTCCACATTCTTCGGCTAGTTATAGGCTGCAGATGACAAAGAAATTGGAAAATGACGGAAAAAAAAATATTTGGCCAATGCATTTGTTAATAAATGACTCGGATAGCATCATAGCAGGAGTTTGAAGCGCGACATTTACATCGAGCAGGGAAGATGTCACAGCTCTCAGGGGTGGGGAGGGGAGAAGCGGGGGTAGTTCCTGAGGGAAATAAAGTAGTGTGACAGTTCCCAAGTTTAATAACGAACAGATCCTGAGCATCAGCTGAAATCAGATGCAGGGAGCTGTCAGTGTCCCGATTGCTGCTGAAGTAGGCAGAAAAAAAAAAAAGGAAGTCTTTTGAGACGAGAAGGGGAGCTAGGAAACCGGAGGCGAGGAGTAAATGTGATGGAAGACAAAAACAATTTTAAACACCGCCCTCCCCCCCTTCCCCCCAAGAGCAGGCAGAGGTCGGATGAGACTTAGCTCTATTCTCCAGCGGTCCCTGAGGAAATGAGATCCGGATACAATAAAGGAGAGTTAAAGGAAAGCACTACATAACAAAACAAAGAAGAATATGTTTTGGTTTATATATATCCGTAGCCTTATTTTACAAAATAAATAAATAAATAAATAAATAAGCAGTTGCGTACTTTGCTGTCTTGAAGAAAAGTGAGCAGTTTATCTCTTCTCCAAGGAGAAGTGCAGTATTCTGAATGGCAGCATCCAGCTGGTGTGTTATTGCAGGATATCCTCCATTTTAGTGGCATGAACTGTGGCAGTTATCCAGATGTGTCCTTGCACAGGGACACCTGCGGCACTGTGTGTACTATGTGAAGGGGGCTCCTGCACACGAACACCTCTTAAATAAATAGTTCTGTGCAATAAAAGGTCCCATAGCCTGCGGAGAATCTATTTCTCTCCAGGACCAATATGGGCAGTAGTATGCCACATTAGATCTGATGTGTGAAACACATTTAAAATCACTTTTCTTTTTTTTTTGACCCAGAAGATTCCTACTAGTAGTACTAGTACTACTACTTAACATTTCTATAGCGCTTGCAACATATGCAGTGCTGTACGAACACAAAAAAGATAATCCCTGCTCAGTAGAGCTTACAATCTAATCAGACAAACATACAGGGCAAGAGACTTAGGGCATTTCATAAAGCAAGACAATGGTTAAAAAAGAAAAGAAAATTAGTTAATGAGGCTAAAAGCAGATAATCAGGCCTAAGATTTAAAAGCAGCTTTAAAAGGGTGGGTCTTTAGATGGGATTTAAACATGATGCGCCAGTTCAGGAAGACTATTCCGAGCACACAGCACAGCCAGGTGGAAAGCACGGAGTTGGGAATTGGCGGTAGAGGAGAAGGGCATAGATAGGAGTGACTTGTCTGATGAGCAGAGTGCACGAGGAAGGGTGTAGAGAGAGATAAGAGAGAGAGGTAGTGAGATGCTGAAGGCATTTGTAGGTGAGAAAGAGGAACTTGAATTATATGCAGGAGCGGAGAGGGGACCAATGCAGTGACTTCAGAAGAGGGGTTATGTGAGTGCAGCGACTTTGATGAAAGATAAATCGCGCAGCTGAATTTAGGGCAGATTGCAGTGGGGAGAGATGGCTTGCCGGGAGACCTGTGAGGAACAGATTGCAATAGTCTTAACTGGGAGGAGATGAAAGAGTGGATAAGATAGTGCCTTCAGAAGCGAAGGGATGATTTTTGGCAATGTTATAGAGAAAGAAACAGCACGTTTCAGCAGAGTTTTAGATAAGCATAGAGAGAGAGGAGTTGAAGATGACTCCTAGGTTTCTTCCTGCTTCTATGGGCTGGGATCCTGGCACACACTGTACCTTCATGTGTAACTGCCTGGGATTGTTTTCCTTATTTTATATCATATTTTATATCTCCCACCACAATGTACCTAGTCTGGTCATTGCAATGACAGTTCTAGCTAAGGGCCTACGTTTAGGCACCTTGCAGAACTCTGCAATCATGGGCCTGCAGCCAGTAGGTGCCACCCTTGAGCGATGACCACAATTTTTTCAGCCAACCGAGGGATCCTTATGTTTTGGCCATGGTCATAATGTTATTTGAATTCATGTGAACATCATGTAACTTGTTTTGAGTGTTTTAGCAGAAGGACAAGTAAAAAAAAATTAATATAAATAAAATTAAATGTAATTGTTTCCCCTCATATTGTACTTTGAAAAGACGAAGATGGGATTGCCCTTACCTCATGGTCCTGATCTTACACTTGATCTTTGCAAAAAAAGCCAAGAAGGTGGCGTGCTGATAATTCCACTGCAGCAACTCCCTCAGTTCCTTTCTGTGTTACTGGAAAGGTTTTTGTTTTCTTTTTTTTTAACTTGATTGCTCGGCCCTACTCCCCAGGCTTCAAGGTGCGCAGTGAGTGCATTTATCCGTAGAACAGGCGCAGCACAGGTAATGAGAAGTGCAAGCTTTGCCTGCCTTGCCCTGCTCAGTGTATCTTAACTTCATTACACGGCTGGGAGTGCAGATCGGTCTTTGCCCACTCACCTCTTAGTTCAGTTGCTAAAGCTTCTTCCAGCTGGTATAGCAAGTGTGGGCTGAGCAAGGCAGCTGCCCAGGGTACAGAGCTCCAGCTCTCTCTCTGCTCTAGTGGCCTCCCTCATCTTGAGCTTGATTTCATTTTATATTGAAATTTCAAAATATAAACATACAAGTTAATCTTGTGAAAGAAAACATAGGCTGCTGGTTGAAGCACATCCATTCAAAAGTAATACAAAACAGGGTGTAATGTGAAGATATCATTACTATTCCTAGCGTCCACATTACATCCAAAGAAAAAGGAGGGTGGGGAGATACCAAAGAGAAAAGAAAAGGCTTTACAGAATGTTCCGGGCATCTAAACAACTAACACACTACCAGTCTAGAACTTATATGGGCTAGTCAGTGATTTTTTTTTTTTTTTTGCATCCAAGAAAAATCTGAGCTGATCAGAGACAAAGAAAACAATGAGCTTACAATATTTCACAACACATTTGCCAGGATATTTTAGAAGAAAAGTAGCCCCAGGAGCATCCTGAGGTTCTTAAGGAAGCCCATGGTAATAGGGAGACAGTGTGTGTGTGTGTATATATATATATGTGTGTGTGTGTGTTGGCTCAGGTCCTGTACTCACCTCCTGCTACTACTGCTTGGTCCCCAGCAGCTTCTTCGATGCAAGGTCAGAGGAGGCAGCAATGGCAGGATGGGAAGAGTGCATAAAGGTCCATTAGAAGTGGGGATGGTAGTGAAGGGGGGTGGAGGGAAGAGGAGATGTATGGATCCCGGATGCAAAAGCATCTTGTTACACCCCAGCTAATGAGTGATGGTGGTGTAAGTATTAATGTACAGCGCAGACTGCAGCAAAAATCCTCCTGAATTCTGTGGGAATGTGTAATCAGTTCAAAGGTGACGCCATGTTCATCCGTAGACTGTTCTGGATGCTCTCACAAGTTGTCCCCAGATCTCCTACAGGCCTGTCTGCAGCTTTTAAGCGGGGTGCTCTGTCTGGGCACCCGAGCTGGGACATCAGGGAGTTTATCATCATAAGGCTTTGGCTATAATTTTTACAAATGGCTGAATGACAATACCTCAGCCATTTATTTAGCAGGCACACTGCTATGAAGACTATTGGATCTGTCAGCCTTCCCTGCGCAATTTGATAACTTTTGGACAGGGTTATCCAGTCAGAGGACTGCTGCCAGATGAAGATGATAAAACTTCAGTGTGCCAGACACGTAGACTGCAGGTCACTGAAATGTTTGTGATTAATTTAACTGGTCTGCAAAATCTCATGCACTCTGCTCTCTTCCTTTTTCCTTCTTATTTTTGTTAAAACGGCTATTGGAGGAATTTGAATGAAGGATTAATCTATTTTAAAATCTGGTAAATGGCTAGAGATATACAGGCTGATATGCAAAGCCATCAGAATTAGGCAGCTGGATCAGCATCTTTCAGAATGGGCAACCCATATCCTGGGCCATGGTGAGGGTGATGGGGGGGGGGGGGACAGGATTAATTCGGGGAACAGAAGTTAGCCGTTTAAGACTGTCAGCACTAGATGGCTACCTTTTATGTCCAAAATTGTGCATTCCAGTGGCAGGCCTAAAATCTAACTGCCCAGATTGTGGCCAGCTTGATTTAAGCTCATTTCTAGCTGTGACCCTAGCCAATGAGGTTCAGATGAAAATGTGCTTAGGTTGTCCAGCCCTGCGCTGAATGTGCTGTCCATAGTGCATGACGTTTTGGGAACTCAAAGAATCACCTGAACAGTGAAGGAGACATTTTGCATATGTAGTACCCGATTCACTAAGGGTTATTCCCATAGACACAAAATGGGAGAAAAACCTTAATGAATCTGGTCCTATAGTTTGATAGTCATTAGTAACATTGTGATTTACTAAATGGCTACGAAAAAGCAAACTGTGCAATTGAATACACAGGATCATCTAATATGCATCAGTTTTAGTCCATGGATGATAAACTATTAACCTATTATAAACTATTAACTAAATAACCCTGTAAATCAAGTAATCATATCAGTTACATTTGTAATTTTGTAAATCAACTAATCTTGTATCTTCTGTATATTTCCCATACATGTTAATCATTTTATATTAATCATGGATATTCCCATACCTGTTAATCATGTTACCTTCTATCCTGTTTCCCTCCTTTATTTAGTTGGTCAGGTTCGCTGTTATTGAGCCTGTCTCAGTTGTCCCACCCCCATCCTCAGTTGTTTGTACTTTCCACCCTTTGTTATTATGTAAACCGATATGATGTGTACTTTAATGTCGGTATAGAAAAGCTGTTAAATAAATAAATAAATATTAGCATCTATGAGTAATAACATGGCAAAATGACCTCAATGACACTAGTCATCACAGTGACAAAAACCAAAGCCAATAAATCAACTAAACTGAAATCATTCAATATTAAGCATCCAGTAAATTAGTGACTTTTTTAAAGATCAATAACAATTTTGATAGTGACTATCATACTTGTGACCCGCAGATTGCACATCAGATAGGTGTCTGAAATCTTTCGTCAAGCGGTATATGAGTTTAATCATAGATCACTCAAATCAGTCCTTGATTAAACTCATATACCACTTGGTCACAATCTCATATACCGATGGTCACAATCAAAATTTTTATTGATTTTTTAAAAAAATCACTAATTTACTAGTCCTCACAGCACATTCCTGATTCAGTTAAAGAAGGCAGTACTAATAATACAAATTAATCTGTTTCTTGGTTCTTTTTCCTTTCTTGGTCTTATTCCTGGGTTCTTTTATTGTTTTGTCCTCATGCATATTTTACTTTGCACAGCTTTACAGTTTATTGTTGCTAAACATCCTGTTTTTTAAATCTGCTTTCCTTAATTTTCTCCTCGTTGATCATGCTGCATGTACACTATAGACCTTATCCATTAGGCATTTTTTCCATAGACACAGAATGGGAAAAAACCTTTACTACATAGGGGCCTATGTGTCCGTGTATTGCTCACATGGGGCTTGATTCACCAAAATGTATAACTTAGAAGAATTTATGGCCAAACGTTATTCCTTGAATTTAGCAAGTAAAATAATCATATTATGTCTTTAAAAAATGTATGGGCAGACTAGTCCAGTGGCTTAGTGGCAGGTTTGTGGATTGCTATGCAAAAAGTCCCCAGTTTGATCTGAATTGGGTCTTCCGCACTCTCATTGATAGGTAGATAAGTAGAAGTCTAGATGAGTAGAAGTCCAGGCAGGGAAGCAAAGGTTCAGGCAGGCATTCCCAGGAATAGGTTCTAGGAAGTGATCTCGGCGTACTTGTTGCATCAGGAGTGAGGCTGGAGAGAGCTGAGTTTTAAATACGCTAGCTAATCAGGACTGCTCCTTGTTAGACCAATACAAACTTGTCCTTTTTTTTGCATCCACTGGCTGTTACTGATCCTACTACTACTACTACTACTAATCATTTCTATAGCACTCACAACATATGCAGTGCAGTACGAACACAAAAAAGACAATCCCTGCTCAATAGAGCTTACAATCTAATAAGACAAACATACAGTACAAGAGACTTGGGGCATTTCATCCCACAAAACCACAGACCAGGGCACATGACTAGAGAGGGGAACTAGGCAGACCACTTGCATACTAATCCTATAGGCACTTCAACTTCTTAAAGCCCTAGGCACACACCAGGGTGTCAAGTCTGTCCCAGACTACAAAGAGTTGCTGTCAGAGACCCCATCCAAGCCCACCAAGTCAGGCGTTCTTTCTGTATTTCCAGACGTTTGGTGGCCTTCTGGTTAAACACACTGCTTCTGAGCCTCCAGGGTCACTTGTTCAAACCCCACCAATATTTTCAGCCCCCACCGAAGTGCTGTAAAGGCAGTGTTTACATCCCTAGGGTTGAGGGAGGGAGTTGTAATGGCTCAGAAGTGAGACATTGTGGCAGGATTCAGGGCCCATGATTGCAGGGAGTCTTGGTACCTGGCTGAAGGACTGTCAGTGCAATGACCAGACTAGATATGTTTATTTATTTAAAACCATTTATATTCCTCTTATGTGTTAAGCTGGGGGAGGGGGGGCATTATAAAATGGGGGGAAAATGCCCTGGCTCTGATTGAGCTGGAGGTTCAAAAAAGCAGGAGGCAAACCATTAAGTCAAAAAAATGTATATAGGCATCATAGCAAAATGATAAAGGGGATGGAACAACTCCCCTATGAGAAAAGGCTAAAGTGGTTAGGGCTGTTCAGCTTGGAGAGGAGATGGCTAAGGGGGGATATGATAGAGGTCTTTAAAATCATGAGAGGTCTAGAATGGGTAAATGTGAATCGGTTATTTACTCTTTTGAATAATAAAAGGACTAGGGGACATTCCATGAAGTTAGCAAGTAGCACATTTAAAACTAATCGGATAAAATTCTTTTTCACTCAATGCACAATTAAGTTCTGGAATTTGTTGCCAAAGGATGTGGATAGTGCAGTTAGTGTGGCTGGATTTAAAAAAGGTTTGGATAAGTTCATGGAGAAGAAGTCCATTAACTGCTATTAATCAAGTTGTCTTAGAGAATAGCCACTGCTATTACTGGCATCAGTAGCATGGGATCTGCTTAGTGTCTGGGTACTTACCAGGTACTTGTAGCCTGGATTGGCCACTGTTGGAAACAGGATGCTGGGCTTGATGGATCTTTGGTCTGACCCAGTATGGCAATTTCTTATGTTCTTATGGCAGACCCAGAAAACCTGGTCAGCATATCCATCACTTGCAATTGATGGCCACAATACGCCCTTATTTTATTATCATCATCATCATTTGCATAAAGTATGCCAAGTTTCCGTAGCACTGTACAGAGACACACAATGGAAAGTCCCTACTCCTTGCAGTTTGCAGTGTTTTCAAGATAGACAGGATGCACAATAAAAAAACAAGGCAGCAATGACATGACTGAAAGGATTGGATAGTTAGGGCTAAATTGAGGAGGGGCAACTTTTAACTGAGTATCAGAATATGATGTCTGCGATCTGGAAAGGTTACAAGCAGAACCCTAGTTAAGTTGTTGATAATCAATTTCATTTTATATGGAATAGCTGTCCCCGTTCTGTCCAAGAATGAGAAATGCACTTCCCAGTCTAGAGTCCAGATTGATAAATCTGTTGAATGAACTTCTAGCTGTGCTAATGCATCTCGCTCTGATTGATGGCTTCCTGGATCTTTGGAAGATCAAAACCCATATGAGTGCAATAGATAGCATCAAACAAATTGGGAAAGTGAGCTATTGTATAAAAGGGCATTTGCACCTTGTAGGCTCTAAGTAACCATGGCATACCAAGGGAGAAATATTATATAGGAGTGCTTTAGGCAAAGTGACCCTTGTACTGTAATGTGGCTGGTATGGCTGGACAGTGCACCTGTCTGGCCCACACTACAGAGGATGGATGTACCGTGAGGCGGGACAACAGGAGCTTCATGTGTGCCGAACCCTCTACCCCACAGGTTGAGCCTTTGAGTTCTCACAGCAGGCAGGTCTTAAGAGGGTCCCAGGGGTTGTTATAAAAGCAAGAGTCCACGTCTGAAGCAAGTGTCTGGGGTGGCAGCAAGCCACAAACCAGTAGATGGGCCATTCGGGGCAGACAGCAGAATCCTTAAAGAGGCCACTGGTCGGTGCAGACGGAAGACAGCATACTTGGAGTCCAAAGCAAGAGCGATGAGGAGAAGTTCAGGTATGGGCCGAGGTCAGGATCCAGAGAGGCAAGCCAGGGACAAGCAGATTGGACAAGACAAAAGACACAAGCAGGACAAGGAAGACAAGAAGGACGAGATGAAGGCAGGCACCAGAACAAGGCAAGGACAAGGCAACGATCAAGGTGAGGAACACCAGAAGGACAGAGAGACGGCAAACCCGCAAGATGAAGCAACAACACACACTGAAACTCAGGAGACCCGTTGCTGAGGCAGAGAACACCAGGAGGAGTGCGCTTAAATGCCTGCAGGTGGCTGACGTCATCTCAAAGTGACTCCTGAGCATTCCCACCAAGGCGCCTATATAATGTGTGTACCTGCGCATGTGCGCACCTAAGGCATGGATTGTCGGGACCCTGCCAGCGGTGTGCAATGGTGGCAATCCACCCTGGCATGGAGGCTGGAGCCCGGTAAGTTTGCTGCTTGGGAGACAGTGCTTGCGGGCAGAGTGTTATAGAGGCATCTCTCTGGATGTAGCTGGGAACGTTTCTCCAGGTTTTGAATACAAGTCAGTGGTAAAATGGGTTTTGATATACAGAACAAATTACAGAACTATACCTCTTCTGTGTATCGAGGGATCACTAATGCAAGTATTAGAATAAGCCAAAGTTTTTAAAAGATGAGCATGGAGAGTTCACTGCAAACTTTACCTGGGGAACTTTATCTAATCATTAGAATTAGAGACCGGATATAAAAACTGTGAGGTCCATATTCAAAAGCCGTTTAGACAGATAATGTAATAGTTATCTGTCTAAATGGCTTATTTTGTAATATTTATTTAGCCCTTATCCAGCTAAATTCCAATATTTGGAGCTAGATGCTTAACTTATGCAGCTAACTCTGGTTAGGGCTGTCCTAAAGTTAGCCGGTTAGATATAAGATAGCTGAGTATATTCAGGGGCGCAGTTGTGCCCCTGAGTATACCCTGCTAGTTAACCAGATATGTTTATCCAGCTAACTAGCTGAGCCGCCTAGCAGCTAAAAGTGGACCCCTGTGTGTTCTTATATCAGTAGTTAAATCATCCTAAAGTTTGTTAAAGAAGAAAACCTCCATGTTTATTCAGTGGGGACTGCACAGTTTCCCTGCAGACAGCCACATTATTTGTAGGAGGAGGAGAGACTAGGACAGTGATGGTAAACTCTACTCCTCGAGTGCCACAAACAGGCCAGGTTTTCAGGATATCCACAATGAATATGTATGAGATAGATCTGCATACAGTGGAGGCGGCACATACAGATCTTTCTCATACATATTCATTGTGCATATCCTGAAAATCTGGCCTGCTTGTGGCCCTTGAGGACTGGAGTTCGCCATCACTGGACTAGGAAGAGACCTTTTTTTTGCCTGGTGACTAAGGATCAGCCAGCTGGGGGAGGGTGGAGAGACAGCGTAGCACTGCAGGACAGGTAGGGAACGGGAGAGAAAGAAGGAAGATGAGCATCATGAGACGAGGGCAAAGACAGAGGGGGTCAGATCGGGGGATAATGGTGATGAGAAGGGCATGAGAGCGTTGGTGGAAGAGAGTGGGGTGGGAGTGTGGGCAAGAGAGAGGGTGAGGGGACAGAAGGGGAAGAAAGAGGAGGGTGGTATGAAGGGGTGGGAGGCAGAGAGGGAATAGTGGAGCAGGAGGGGAAAAGAGGGGATTGTAGGGTGCAGTACTGAGTAAAGGGAAGGGGCTATAAAGCTGAACAGAAAATGTGGGTGTGCAGACTGGTTGGACCCTATGGTCTTTATCTTCCATCATGCTCTATGTTTCTATAAGCTGGAAGGTGGTCTAGTGTCTTTATCTATGATTTGTTTGGCCTAAGATTCCCTGGTGTATAACAATTAAACACTTAAAATTGAGAGCTTTGATGATATGGATGCATACTGTCTGCGGGAATCAGCTCTGCGACTTCAACACCAGCTGGTGTGAGGCATTGGAAAATCTGAGATTGAAACTGAAGCCAGATCTCTAGTGCTGCATTAGGCTGTTCTCTTTTCTTGACTCTACATGTGTGTACTTGTAGAAAATAATAAGGGTCCCCTCCAAATAAATACACACACACCTACACCCACATAAGGAAGCTTCCAGTAAATGCAGCGGGACTTCACAAACATTATAAGCCCATACTGCTAGGTTTTTTTTCCCCCGTCTCCATGAATTTCTGATGTATTTCTCCCTTTTTATTCACATGCTAAGTACGATCACTCTGGCTCCATAGCGAGAGAGGCTGCAAAATGGGGATTGATGCAGAGAAATCATTCTCTCGATGGTAATGTCATTAGTTTTCACCAAGTGGGGCAGCTTTTTTTTATTCTGTTTGTGCAGTTGATAGAGGAAAGCAGTGGCAGCTTTGCTGAACTGGATTGATCTAATCAGACCTAGACCGTACTTTGGAGATAAATGCAGACTATTAGATGGGCCGGTAATGCAGCCAGCTGTACCCCTGCTGCCCTCCAGCCAGTTTCTGTCTGCAAGAAGTCAAATATATTGGGCCCTGTTCCTGTGTATGGCACAGCACTCTCAGACCCTGAAAATTAGAAGAGGCTGGAAATTACTGTAAGTGATGAGCACACCTTACCTAGCTGGAGTAACTGGCATGGAGGATGGGGAGGAGCTGTAGGGAATCATAAAATTAGATGTCTGTCAAAACCATAAATCTAATCAGTACTCTGCAAAAATAAGATTAAAAAATATAATAAATTAAATATCTATTGATTTTTGTTCTTGCTGATTCTTTGAGGAGCAGACAAAGGATTTGGAGAAATACTTAGCTTTATGTGACCAATTGATATCAAAATGGCAGTAGGAAAAATGGAGGGTAATCGTAATACATACTTCTTTCACAAAACTAAATCTAGGAATTATAATCATATACCCTCATGACATAAAGAGAGAGCATGACGGGTCTTCGGCTCCCCAGGTCAGCTGGAGATGCTGTGCAGACAGCATTCATAGCCCCTGGAGTGGAGGCAGGAGAGGGGAAAAAATCATGGTTGTCACTCATGGGTGACACCTGCTGGCCAGATTCAGTGCCCATGCTTCTAGGGTTCTGGAATAAGTCCTGGTGCATGGACCTCTGACTGAGGACCATTGCTGTAATAACCAGCCTAGGTATTTTGGGAGAGGGAGATAAAAAAGTCACACTCTGCGGGTATTAGTTCATACCCTGGTTCTCTTTCGCAATGATTACTGTAACATACCAGGGTTGGCCTGTCACCCAGATTAAGAAGATAACTTAAAAACAGCTACACACATGTCCATATACATGTGTATATGGGCATGCAGAAATCTACTCCTGTATTTTATAACCTGCGCATAAAAGATACATGCAGGTTATAAAACATGTGCAAATGTACCCAGAAAACTGCGTACATATGTAAAAAAAAAAAAAAACCATGCGAATACATATCGCACTTATCTGGATAAGTTCCGATTATCTGGCTTTGCTGCTACTTAACCGGATAAGTCTTAAAAGCGCTATTTATATGGCTAAGTAAGGTAGCCAGATAAGTCTTAAATAGTGTGACTTATCCAGATAAGTACCTCTACTTGAGACTTACCCGTCTATCTTACTTAACCGGATAAGTAGCAATTTTCAGACTTATCTGGCTATCTGATTTATCCGGATAAGTGGCATGCGACTACTATCCTCGTATATTTTTACATCTAACTTTTAAAATGTACGAGTGGAGGTTTTCCCCACATAATTTACATGTATTTATGCCAGCTCCTTCCAGCATTGCTCTGGTAATAATGCTGGAAGCGTACATTTATGCTGATAGAGTACACTTCCAGTGTTAATACCAGAAGCGGCTGGGATTGCATTGCCCTGTGATTTCGGCAAACAAATAGGGGGTACTGGGTAGGTTGGAGGGCTTCTGGGGAGAGTGGTGGCTTGGAGAGAGGAGTTTGGGAAGGGGAGAAGGCAAGATTTTAAGGTTTACTTAGCGGGGAAGGAGAGAGAAGGGCAGAAATACTGGGTCCGGCAGTGCTATCTTTTTATTGTAAACATTTCAAAGGTTTGCGGGGCTCCTGGCCAGCAGACGGGTTGGGACTTTTCTGATGGGAATTGGTAACTGGGCTGGATGCCCACAGAATTTTTATTTTAAAGGAGCGTTACTTAACCGAATATCTTTTGAAGATATCTGGTTACGTAGCTAGTTATCCGGCCACACAAAACCAGATAACTTTAGGCCTGCTGTGAAGCAGATCTAAAGATATCTGACTAACTTAACTGGCTATAGTTCAAGATTGGCCAGGTTAGCTAGATAACTACACCCCTCCCAGATATGCCCCCCTGGAATGCCTCTTTTTTATTGGGCTAAATATTAGCTGGATAACGACTTATTCCGCTATAACTTAATCAGAAAAGTGGCTAAATATGGCAAACTTGCCATTTAGACAGATAACGTGTGAGTTATCTGTCTAAATGGCTTTGAATAGTGACTTTCCAATTTCTTTGTTTATCCTGATTTGTACTGTTTGAGTTTTTTGATTTAATCCTATCTAACTGTAATGATTCATGGAATATTAATTATGATTCCTGTTACTATTGTTTTAATTGGAAATTATTTATCTGCTAGTCATATATAATTTAGTATGCAAAGCACTTGGATTTCTTTATACTTGCAGTATATCAAATACTATAAAGCTTAAACCAAAAATTTATATAAAATAATGTAAAAAAATGTAAAAAAAATAAAAGTGAGTATAAATGCAAACAGAGAAAGGAACCCCAGTTTAAATGAATAAATTATGTCAAAGGGACCAATTATAATGCATAGAAAATAATCTGTGCTTCCAAGAAGAAACAGAATGATTAAATCATTAAATCTGACCTCACAGAAAAAACAAAAATGTAGAAATTGTGATCACATGGAACATTCCCATACCAACCAACTGCTAAAGCTCTTAATGCTAGAAAACCAGACATAACAGTAAAGGAGAAACACACAAGAATGGTGTTGCCAAATGGCTATTCTGTACCAAACGCAGGTGATGTTATCTTTAAAAGGAGCACGCCCATATATGCACTTGGAAGCACATGTACAAAGGAATTTTAAATCATGCGCAGAATTGTGTGCGTACGATTTATAAAACACCAAGTGTGCTTATGTGTGCCCCTAATTTTAAGTGATTACATGAGCAAACTTAGTTCGCGTATCTTTCTTAGGACTTTGTCGGCTTTAATGCACGTTTGAAAGCAGATTTTAAAACATGCACGTGTGAAGGACAATATCAGTTTTACTAATTAGTCTGGGCAAACTGGTGGACTATCTCAGTCATCCAGACCCCTATGGTTCTTCAGCCTGCACTTCCCCCAGTTTACTCAGAAACCTCACCCTAAAAAGAGATGTCTGCAGACTTACAGCTCATTAAGAGCAGATGTAAATATACTCAGCTAATGGTCCTCCATTGGGTTTTCTCATCAATTCTAATTAAACCTATAGGAAGACATCATCAGAAGGGGGAAAGAACTCCAAGGCACCTTAGATTGTGGCAAAGCAGCATAAATAGCCTCAGGCACCATAAAGAGGCAAAGGGTACCAGCAGTAGTAGGAGTTTTCAAAGACTCTGTGAGAAGAGCAAAGAAGCAGCAAGAGTGGGAAGAACATTCCAAGCTTCGGAAGAGGGCACTATCAACAGTGGCATGAACCCTTGAAGGCAGCACGAGAGGCAAAGAGATATCAAGAATAGCATCAACATCCTAAAGCACACAGAAGGAGGAAGAAAGCAGAAAATGTGGCAGGAAAATCCCCAAGGCACTAATAAAAGGACAAAGCGGCACGGAGTGGCATCAACATTCCAAGGCATTATGAGAGGTACAAAGCATTCACACACAGCGGCAAGAACTAGGGATGTGAATCGTTTTTCAACGATTAAAATTATCGTCCGATAATGTTAATATCGTCTTAAATCGTTATAGAACACAATACAATAGAAATTCTAACGATTTATCATTAAAAATCGTTAAATCGTGTTAGTGCGCACTAACTGAAAATGATACAAATAGACACTTTCCAGGTCACTGAAGGTCAGTTAGGAATGAATATGTGTTCCTATTGGCTGGCTGCCCTCTTATCTATTGATGTTACCAAGGTTACCACTGAGGTGATGGTTGGGGGGATGGGAAATGGAACTGGAAACTCACGAACACCAACAGAAAATGAAACAAAGTGTTCACACTTCCCAGGTCAGTAAAGGTCACTTAGGAATGAATATGTATTCCTATTGGCTGGCTGTGCTCTTATCTATTGATGTTACCAAGGTTCCACTGAGGTAATGGTTGGGGGGAAGTGAAATGGAAACAGTTGGAAGCTTGACAAAAAAAGTAATGTGATGATCAGCACTCACGTGACTAGAACTTGTTTGTTTATTATTTTTGTTAGCAGGCACCTGAAATGCTAGTGCATGTTGAATTTGCCAATCACTGTGCATTTTAGAAAGGTGGTCCTGGCTGGAACTACACAGTTCAAATATATGTGGTAATTGATTGTTGGTAAGTGTATTTTTTAAGTAGCCACACTGGCCACCAGATCACGGATCATGGAGAGCTGCATCCCTGCTCCCAGCCAGTCTGGGGCTGCCTGTCCCAGTCATCCATGGAGGGCTGCAGCCCTGCTCCCAGCCAGTCTGGGGCTGCCTGTCCCTGTAATCCATGCAGTGCTGCATCCCTGCTCCCAGCCAGTCTGGGGCTGCCTGTCCCAGTAATCCATGCAGAGCTGCTTCCCTGCTCCCATCCAGTCTGGGGCTGCCTGTCCCAGTCATCCATGCAGAGCTGTATCCCTGCTCCCAGCCAGTCTGGGGCTGTCTGTCCCTGTAATCCATGCAGAGCTGCATCCCTGCTCCCAGCCAGTCTGGGGCTGACTGTCCCAGTAATCCATGCAGAGCTGCATCCCTGCTCCCAGCCAGTCTGGGGCTGCCTGTCCCAGTAATCCATGCAGAGCTGCATCCCTGCTCCCAGCCAGTCTGGAGATCACAACACTCCTGGTATTGATAGGGATAGGGCACTGTGTGCAGGAAGATCACAACACCCCTGGTATCAGGGTTAGTGCACTGTGGGCAGGAAGATCACAACACTCCTGGTATTAATAGGGATAGGGCACTGTGTGCAGGAAGATCACAACACCCCTGGTGCCAGGGTTAGGGCACTGTGTGCAGGAAGATCACAACACTCCTGGTATTAATAGGGATAGGGCACTGTGTGTACATGAAGATCACAACACCCCTGGTGCCAGGGTTAGGGCACTGTGTGCAGGAAGATCACAACACCACTGGTATCAGGGTTAGGGCACTGTGCAGGAAGATCACAACACCCCTGGTATCAGGGTTAGGGCACTGTGTGCAGGAAGATCACAACACCCCTGGTGCCAGGGTTAGGGCACTGTGTGCAGGAAGATCACAACACTCCTGGTATTAATAGGGATAGGGCACTGTGTGTACATGGAGATCACAACACCCCTGGTGCCAGGGTTAGGGCACTGTATGCAGGAAGATCACAACACCCCTGGTATCAGGGTTAGGGCACAAGTTCTAGTCACATTGACTGATCACATTACTTTTTTTGTCAAGCTACCAACTGTTTCCATTTCCCATCCCCCATATACTGTCAGTGGGAACCTTGGTAACATGAATAAATAAGAGGGCAGCCAATAGGAATACATATTCATTCCTAAACTGACCTTAACTGACCTGAAAAGTGTCAAATTGTATCAATTTCTGTTAGTGCGCACTAACTGGGAGTTAGTGCGCACTAATCGGAAAAAACGATTTTTAACGATTTTTCAACGAAATAATCGTGCCAAACACGATTTTTTTCTCCTGCCACACGATTTCAATCGTTAAGACGATATGGCACACGATTCACATCCCTAGCAAGAACACCCCAAGGCAGAGTGACAGAAAGACCTTCAAGGTGCAAAGTGTAGGTATGGCAACAATGCATGGAAGGAACACCTCTAAGGCAGGGCTTCCCAAATCTTTCCTGGGGACCTCACAGCCAGTCGGGTTTTCAGGATATCCACAATGTATATGCATGAGATTCATTTGCATATACTGAATCTCCATGGTATGCAAACGTATCTCATGCATATTCATTGTGGATATCCTGAAAACCCGACTGGCTGTGGGGTCCCCAGGACAGGTTTGGAAAGCCCTGCTCTAAGGTGTAAGATAAGGACTAAAGCAGTAAAGCAGAGTAGTATGGAAGATTTCTGTCTTCCTATTAAAGCACTTGCCACTTGTCAGACTTAGGGACAGATGTTAAAACTTATGCGTGGGCGTAGATTTGTACGCGCAACCCGGCGCGCACAAATCTACGCCCGATTTTATAACATGCGCATGCATGTTATAAAATCCGAGGTTGGCGTGCGCAAGGGGGTGCACCTTGCGTGCACCGAGCCCAAGGGGAGCCCCGATGGCTTTCCCGTTTCCTCCAAGGCTGCTCCGAAATCAGAGCCCTACCTAAATCCCCCCCCACCACATTATTTGATGGAGTTACGCCTGTCGGCTGGCTGCCACCACACAAACCTCCAGCACGGCTGCTGTGCCGGAGGACTTGGAACCACCCCTGGCCCCGCACCCGGACTGCCCCCGGACCGCCATCATGCCCCTGGCTACGCCCCTTATCCGCCCATTTTCGAAAGCCCCGGGACAATCATGCGTCCCGGGGCTTGCGCGTGCTGCCGAGCCTATACAAAATAGGCTTGGCACGCGAAGGGGCAGATTTTCTCGAGTTACGCGTGTAGCCTTTAAAAATCTGCCCCTTAATGCAATAGAATGATCTGTCATCAGTATCATTTTTTTGAAATAAGCTTTTATTACATTCCCTACTTGAAATTGATCTTGCTGCTGGGTGGAAATTTGGGTTTCTTGTGACATTTGCTTTCTAGTTGAAACTTTTCTCATAATCAGACATGCTTATGGTCTCTCATCAGTTTGGTTTTCCTGGTACTTTCTGAGGTTTTCTTTATTAAGAAAGCTTTTCCCATATTCTGTAGCTGAACAGTCTCTTCACTGAAGATTTTCTGTATTGCATTAGTTCTCACTTCGAACTGAAACTTTTCCCCACATTCAGAACATCTCTCTTGTGCATGTTTTCTGTTGTACCTGAATTTCTTTCTTCTGACTGAGTCTATATATGTATATTGTTTGTTTTTAGTATCATAGCTCTGCTATGATTTCAGAGTTAGAGGACACCTTTGCTTTTCTCCTGTTTGTGTGTGATATTAATGGCACTTTAAAAATGGTGCTGGCTGTCCAGTGCTCCTACCATGTGACAGGGGCCAGCCAATGGCATGGTTACCCTGTCACATGGTAAGGGCAAAGGGCCATCAGCGCCATTTTTATTAGTGGCAGCCAACGGCCCGAGAGCGGGAGATTGCTCCCAGGGCCCACTGGGGGGATCGGGAGGGTGGTGGAGGCTAAGGGAGTGGTTTTAAAGGGTCGGGGTGGGTTTTTTGTTTATCGGCCGACAGCCCGAGCGTGAGAGAATGCTCGGGCTGGACCACCAGCTAATTTCAAATTAGCTGGACCACCAGCTAATTTCAAAATGTTTTTGGGGGGGTCGGGAGGGTGGTGGAGGTTAAGGGAGCGGTTTTAAAGGGTCGGGGTGGGTTTTTAGGTTGTGTCCTAACTCCCGTTAGTGTGCACTAACCCGATTAACGATTTTTTCACGATAAATCGGTGGAATTTCTATTGTATCGCTCTCTTTAACAATTAATGATGTTTTAAAAAATATCGGACAATATTTTAAATCGTCAAAAATGATTCACATCCCTAGTAGCCAATGTTAATAGGGGTAACCTGCACAAAGCAGAAGTTACTACTCTAAGGAATAAAACTATATAAAATAAAATAAAAATAAATTTACTGGGCAGATTGAATGGACCACTTAGGTCTTTTTCTGCCATCATTTTCTGTGATACTGTGTGTTAGAACCAGAAAAGAAATGGGATTTCTTTTTGGGGGCAGAAAAGAACAGTATTTCTTTTTGGGGGCAAAAAGAAAGGAGGGAGAATTAGGCTAGGATCCTAGAGGTGTACAACATAAGGTGGAGAATGAGAAAAGAGTTGAGATAGGAGGAGAAACTTGTATTTTTTTACATTTTATTTTGAGGACAAAATAAACCAATATAACCAAGAAAGAAATAGGGTAGAGGAACTAGGCTGGGATCCATGTAGCAAACAATAAGAAGGCATCAAAACTCACAAAATGTAGTGTTCGGAGCATGGCAGCTAGGTGGAGCAGCAGCAAAACCCCCAAGGTTACCATCTGGGGCATGGCAACTAGGCAGAGTGACAGCAAGACCCTCTGTGTGGTTCATCTGGGGCATAGCAGATAGGCAGAGTGGGCAGCAAGTCCTCCCGAGGTGCTTTCAGTCCTCTTGCAATTCACATGACAGTTCTGGAAAGCCTAGCAAAGGCAGATTGATTTTCAAAAACACCAACTTTTCCATCTAGTCTGGTGCCAGTCTGGAATAATGAGGACTCACAATGTCCCCTGATATAGAGAAGATATGTTCACTGGGCATGCTGATTAATGGATGGGAAAAATACTGCTGAGCCACTTTGGCTAGATAAGAACATAAGAAATTGCCATGCTGGGTCAGACCAAGGGTCCATCAAGCCCAGCATCCTGTTTCCAACAGAGGCCAATCCAAGTCACAAGTACCTGGCAAGTACCCAAACACCAAGAAGATCCTATGCTACTGATGCAATTAATAGCAGTGGTTATTCCCTAAGTCAACTTGATTAATAGCAGTTAATGGACTTCTCCTCCAAAAACTTATCCAAACCTTTTTTGAACCCAGCTACACTAACTGCACTAACCACATCTTCTGGCAACAAATTCCAGAGCATAATTTTGTATTGAGTGAAAAAGAATTTTCTCCGATTAGTCTTAAATGTGCTACTTGCTAACTTCATGGAGTGCCCCCTAGTCCTTCTATTATCCGAAAGTGTAAATAACCGATTCACATCTACTTGTTCAATACCTCTCATGATTTTAAAGACCTCTATCATATCCTCCCTCAGCTGTCTTTTCTCCAAGCTGAACAGCCCTAACCTCTTCAGCCTTTCCTCATAGGGGAGCTGTTCCATCCCCTTTATCATTTTGGTTGCCCTTCTTTGTACCTTCTCCATCGCAACTATATCTTTTTTGAGATGTGGCGACCAGAATTGTACACAGTATTCAAGGTGTGGTCTCACCATGGAGCGATACAGAGGCATTATGACATTTTCCGTTTTATTAACCATTCCCTTCCTAATAATTCCTAACATTCTGTTTGCTTTTTTGGCTGCTGCAGCACACTGAGCCAACGATTTCAAAGTATTATCCACTATGATTCCTAGATCTTTTTAGACCGCAGACTTGTAAGCCTAATATGCCAATGCATCTGTGTCCATGTACTCAATGGGATCTGTGAGATAGCGTGTCACAGATATTTCTACTGCGATCTCCTTTGCTGGGGTGGACTTAGGATCTTTCTCTTGCCAGTTGCTTTATCTATGGCCTATGTCAGGAAAGTTGGTTCTGTGTGGGAAACTGTGCCTCTACCTCTGATGCTTCTGTTCACATACTCTAGCTACCAGTATCTTCTTCATGTATGTTGGACACTGGGACTGGAGGGTGAGACTTCCTTTCACCTGTGGATCACAAAATGTTTCAAGCATCTATATATTATTTTCTGTCAGAGGTTTCAGTCTCAGTTGCACCTGCTGCTGCAAGGAATCCACATACTACAATACCTCTGCTGCCATTCCCTCTTGCTCATGGAAACCCTCTTACTTTTCCTCCAGAATATTTATTATGAGGATGACCTTACCCCAGGGTGGTCTTCTGGAACTCAGATCCTTCATCACATTCTTGAAGAGCTTTGCGATTTGTTTCAGCTGCCTAATCAGTACCCAATCATGATGCCCCAGGGGGCATTCTATACCTATCTCTGTTTCCAGAGACAGATCATTAAGGGGTGCTCCACTTTCCTGTGCAGCATCAGGTAGGTGGAATTCTAGTGGATGCCAACATTTTGAATTGGATGCTTACGAGGCATCCCAAATGCTTGCTGCTTAAGAACATAAGAAAATGCCATACTGGGTCAGACCAAGGGTCCATCAAGCCCAGCATCCTGTTTCCAACAGTGGCCAATCCAGGCCATAAGAACCTGGCAAGTACCCAAAAACTAAGTCTATTCCATGTTACCATTGCTAATGGCAGTGGCTATTTTCTAAGTGAACTTAATAGCAGGTAATGGACTTCTCCTCCAAGAACTTATCCAATCCTTTTTTAAACACAGCTATACTAACTGCACTAACCACATCCTCTGGCAACAAATTCCAGAGTTTAAATGTGCGTTGAGTAAAAAAGAACTTTCTCCGATTAGTTTTAAATGTGCCCCATGCTAACTTCATGGAGTGCCCCCTAGTCTTTCTACTATCTGAAAGAGTAAATAACCGATTCACATCTACCCGTTCTAGACCTGTCATGATTTTAAACACCTCTATCATATCCCCCCTCAGTCGTCTCTTCTCCAAGCTGAAAAGTACTAACCTCTTTAGTCTTTCCTCATAGGGGAGTTGTTCCATTCCCCTTATCATTTTGGTAGCCCTTCTCTGTACCTTCTCCATCGCAATTATGTCTTTTTTGAGATGCGGCGACCAGAATTGTACACAGTATTCAAGGTGCAGTCTCACCATGGAGCGATACAGAGGCATTATGACATTTTCCGTTTTATTCACCATTCCCTTTCTAATAATTCCCAACATTCTGTTTGCTTTTTTGACTGCCGCAGCACACTGTTCTGACGATTTCAATGTGTTATCCACTATGACACCTAGATCTCTTTCTTGGGTTGTAGCACCTAATATGGAACCCAACATTGTGTAATTATAGCATGGGTTATTTTTCCCTATATACATCACCTTGCACTTATCCACATTAAATTTCATCTGCCATTTGGATGCCCAATTTTCCAGTCTCACAAGGTCTTCCTGCAATTTTTCACAATCTGCTTGTGATTTAACTACTCTGAACAATTTTGTGTCATCTGCAAATTTGATTATCTCACTCGTCGTATTTCTTTCCAGATCATTTATAAATATATTGAAAAGTAAGGGTCCCAAATCAGATCCCTGAGGCACTCCACTGTCCACTCCCTTCTTACAGAGAAGCTGCCCCACCTCTTTATGCTTCAATTGAAATACCCACTATTGTCCTGTACCTCTCTGTCGGGTTCTTCGAGAATAGATTCCTTTGATCCTTGAGCCTCAGCCTCAGGGCATTCCTTACTACCAGATCCAGAAAGTGTGCAAAGCAATGGATACCCCCAAAGCCCTCATCATTTATTGCCTTTATCATATTTTCCCCACTGCCTGTCACAAAGAAAGCTGCATGAAGACTCCTGTCTCTCCAGTCGGCTAACCCTCCAGTCTACTAACCCTCCAGCATCTTTTTTATGGCTGATAGAATATTGCATGCGGTCTCTCTATAATCCATCACTTGGGTGTGCAGCACAGCCCACCTGCATCTTGAATGCTTGGTCCCTGCTAGAGCTTCTGCCTGCTTCTGCTTCAGCCAGGTTCCACCAGAATTGCCAGGGAAAGGTAAGTATGTGTTAGAGATGTGAATCGGAATCGGTTCAGTTCGGTTCCGGTTCCGATTCAAATCGTGCATTTTTTTCATCCGGCCCGATAGTTGGTTTTTTTTATCGGCTGCGCCCGATCCGATAAACAAAAAACCCACCCCGACCCTTTAAAACCGCTCCCTTAGCCTCCACCACCCTCCCGACCCCCCCAAAAACGTTTTACAATTTCCTGGTGGTCCAGCGGGGGTCCCGGGAGCGTTCTCTCGCGCTTGAGCTGTCGGCCGATAAACAAAAAACCCACCCCGACCCTTTAAAAAGAGCATTCGTGCTGGTTCAATATTGGTTCATTCTGTGTTGCAGTGCTGCAGACTGTCCACTGTGATCTGTGATTTCTGCTCGCAAATAAGTAAGGAAGAATATTCATTTTACCATTTCTGGTGCCTCTAAGGGTGCCTTGGAATTTTTACTGCCGTTTTTAGTTTGTGATTTTTAAGCTTGTTTATGGTCCAGTGGTCAGCCTCTTCTCCTCTTATCTAGGAGGGAATAAGGATGATCAATTTTAATCACCCTTGAAGCAGGCATCTTGTCAAAACATGGCCATGTTGTGTGTATTGGATCCATCATTGTGCTAATTTTATGTTTGATTTTATTGGGGATAACCTGCCTATTAAATGTAGTTATGGAGGGCATTTTGTAATTGGGAGCTAACATATGAAGCAGATGCTTAAAGTGCATGATCTCCATTACCTTCAGGGGATTGTTATACAGGGCAATCATTTCCCCAATGGACTTTGTTACTATTTTCAATGCTGCTTGCCTCTTGCTCAGAGACAGTGATACAGACTACCACCCCATTTTCTTTATGGTGGGTTGCTGCTGCAGATGCATGGCAGGGGCTGCAGGAAGGAGCCGTGGGATCAGCTTTGGAAAAAGGTTTCTCCTTTTCTACCCCTTTTCTCTGGCTTTTAATTAGCATGGTAGAAAGGGTCCCCAGGCTAATTCTGCCACCCTCCCTTGATGCCAATGCTAGTTGGTGCTACTTCTGCAGGTGATGTTGCCTACAAGTATTTGTCAAATGCCACAGAAGCTTCTCTCAACTCATGTCCTTACTGAATGCATACACTGAGCAAAATGTGGGTCATCCCTCACTTTAAAGTACCTCCAAACCAGGATGGCTTGTGCAATCTTTTTTCTGCATTCTTGTGGGTCTGATACTTGTAATGGAGTTGAGGTTGAGGGTGGACTCTGAGGTAAAAGTCCAAGGGCTTTGCTCATGCTCTCCATCTACATTGCCTATTCTTCCTGGGGGTTGATTCAAACACCGTCAGTATCAACTATCACCCCAACATCTCACTAGAGGCTTAGACACTACTCATGAAACCTCCCATATTTTCTTCAGGTACTAGTTCTACAATTTCTGATTCATAGAATCCCAGACTAGATTCTTCCTCAGAATTGTTTGTTTTAAATACTGCCTCCATTGCCTCAGAAACAGTAACCATACAGATAGAGGAGCATGCTGCTCATTTTGGCTGTTTCACTTCTGCTGCCCCTGACCATGCCTCTACACTGTTAATGCCAGCCTTGAATAGCTCTCCCTTTTTCTTCTGCTCCAAAACAAAAGGGAGAAGAATAGGCTCATGCTCTCCAAATTTTAATTTTATTTGCTTTGAGCTAGCTTACATTCCTGCAATTCTCTCGCTAAAAAAAAGTCCCGTCTCAGTATAGGAACAGTTTTTCTTGCTGCTGCTACTATTAGGCTGGGGTGGCTCTGCAACATAACCTTTCCCCCTACCAATCCCTGCTCTACCCTTTCCTCCCAATGGCATGATGCAATTTGAAGTACCTGCTGGGGGTTTTGATATCACAAAGGAATTTAATTTATTGATCCTATGCCACTATTCATAGTACCACTCTAGTGTATGCAAAAATGACTCTCTCTCTCTCTCTCTCTCTCTCTCTCTCTCTCTCTCTCTCTCTCTCTCTCTCTCTCTCACTCACTCACTCACTCACTCACACACAAACACACCAAAAAGGTTTCACACCAGTACTTGTCAGAAAATCTGCATTGATAGCAACCCATACGTTTTGTTTTGAACTGCCTTGAAATTATTTGATAGAATGCATTGAGTTCACCATGAAAATGTGGCAACCTACTCTTCATCTGAATCACAAAAATGAGTAATATGTCATTCCTTACATCAGGATTCAGTAAGACATATTTTAGGGAGATTTTCTGTCACTACTTTTGTTCTGTCTGGCATTAAATCCAATAAGCATTCATTGGATTATAGATTCAGCCATCATTGTAGAAATACAAATGATCCATAGATAGCATTGCACTTACTATTTGCCAATGATTTGAAGATTTACAGCTCTTTCGATTGTCATTTAGTAGAACAACTTGAGCAGTGAAGAACTTTTTGCATTACATCAAGGTAGCATTTGTCCTTGACAATGTGATTTTTTGGAGGAAAACTAACCAAACTACAAACAATCTCCTTGACTAAAGACTATAATATAAAAGAACTTGAACAAGAAGGCATGTATAGATATCTAGGACTGGATGAAAGTGCAACTACTCCACATAAAACACTGAGATAAAAGAATAGCACAGGAGACCAAAACTAATATTAAATAATGAGGGTGCATAAAAAACACAGAATAAGATAAAAGCCATCAATCAGCTTGTTATCCCTATACCTTCACATACTTTGAAATCATAGACTGGATTCAGTCAACCAGAAGGATATAAGAACAAGAAAACTCAGACATGCCCACCAGCTAAATGTATAATAACCAGTCTATGAAGAGACTGTAGACCCCAAGTGCTGAAGATGATATGTGTCTTGTAGAGATAAATTACACATATAGATCAACTACATTAGGCCGCCAAGCATATTAATGTTATTAGCATATCCAGAAGCACAAAACCTGTTAAAAGCATGAAAATAAATAACTACAAACAATTTTCATCATCAAACGAATAAGTGTTCTGAAGAATAGAAGAAATGAGTAAGAACCCACCAGTGCGTGGATAGAAAGAAGCAAATAAGAGAAAAATATTTTGTACCAGCAAATAACAAAAATCAAGTGGCAAATGTACAGATAAAGCAGGAAACAGAAAGCGTTATGTCAACAACCATATGCAGACCAAAACCTGACACAAGAATGCCTAAAGAAAAGTGAACTTAAACCTAAAGATGAAAGATCAATAATTTCAGCACAAGGCACTGGTCCAAGCTTAATTTATGAGAGGGATCAGTCTGGAATAGAGTTTCCCCACTTCTTTTCAGATTTAGAACAGCAGAAGTGTTCTGCTCTAGTCCTTCCGCCAGGCAGCCTGCAGGGAAGAGAAGGAGAGGGGCTGATCCTGGAACAGACAGAACAGAGATGAGCCACTCTTGCTCCCTAATCCAGTGGGTACAGTGAGTGTTGCAGTCTGACACTGCAGGCGAGGTAGTGGACCCTTGGGCTGGCCTACCTAGGATGACAGGGTAGGCCGGGAGGCGAAGCCACAGGCTGGCGGTGTTCACCCGGGAACCAGGAACCCCCCAGGAGGAGCCCGTAGGGTCCTGGAACCTTGGGACTTAGGAAATAGGCTGAATGTCCAGTGGCAGGGATGGCCTTAGGCCGGAGCTGTAGCAAAGGAAGTCCAAAGGTATTTGGTAGTCCGAGAACCGGCTGTACAGGCCGAGGGCCAGCTGATGGCAGGACAGCGGGCGGCAGCGGGGACTGTAGCTAACAGGATACTGAGGCAGAATCTGTAGTAAGCTGGAACTGAAGCAGGCTATAGACTGGAACGGAGTCTGTAGCCAGCTGGAACTGAAGCAGGCTGTGGACCGGAACAAAGTCTGTAGCAGGTTGGAACTGAAGCAGGCTGTAGGCTGGAACGGAGTCTGTAGCAGGTTGGAACTGAAGCAGGCTGTAGCAGGTTGGAACTGAAGCAGGCTGTAGGCTGGAACAAGGTCGAGAACAAGCCGAGGTCGGAGGCAGGCAGCAGACAGAAGTGAAGTCGGGAACGAACCAAGGTCAGAGGCAGGCGGCAGGCTGAAGCGAGTCAAAAGCAGTCCAAGGGTCAAAGGCAGGAACAACGAACAGACGATGCGCAACTCAGAACTACTAGGCAGTAGTGAACCTCGTTGCAAGGCAAAGAGAAGGAGTCCGGGCGCCGGTTATATCGGCCTTAGGGCGTGTCGTCATCAGCGCAGGCGGGGTCAGACTTCCGGGAGCTGTGCGCACAAAGTGGGCGTCCTCGCGCGTGCGAGAGGCAGCGGAGAGACGGGCAAGCAATGGCGGCCGCCACGTGGAGCAGGCAGCACCGCCGGGGTCCCAGCCACGCAGAACGCGGCGTTTCCAGCGGCGGAGGTAGGCACCGTTCAGTCCTAGCGAAGGGGAAGCGGCAGAGACCACAACAGTGAGCACTAGTAGGCATAGGCGGCTGGGGAGGGAGGAGGCTAGGGATGAAAGATGATTGGGATAAGGAGGAGGGAAGAGGAAGAGGATGTTCACATGTGTATTTGGATGGAGGAGTTCACACCCAGTCCTGGACCTGCTCCCTCACACAGATCACACAGTACTAGCCCTTCACCCTCCCCACCCATACCTCCCTCCTGCACACCACAGTTCCATTTCCTTTTTGTCTACAAATTAAGCCCTTTACTGGACTGTGCACAAGATGGTTCACAGCACGCAAAGAATAACTGGAAAAAGCAGACAAATGCAGGTTCTGCAGCACAGAACTGGTTTCCCATCTTGTGGTTATACTGAAATGTGCTGATATTAGAAGACCTGAATACAGAAGGGCACAATAAAGTAGCACAGCTCATCCTCTGGACACCACTATTACTACTACTTGTCATTTTTATAGTGTTACTAGACATAACTGTGTAAACACTATAAAAATATAGTGCTAGAGAAACACTGAGATCACAACCCTGACAGAATTGCAGGTAATGAAGAGATTGTAATCTCAAAGGACATACCCATACCAAATGGTAAAAAGCTGGATGCTAGAAATGGTCCGCTAAAGGAGAAAACCACAAAAACATCATTGCTGATAGAAATATCAGTACCAAGCGACTATTCTGTATTGCATATAGAGTGACAAGATCATCAAGTACCAGAAGGCACAATCAGGGACCAGGAAAAGTCAACAGAAAGATACAAAAATAGTCCTAGTTGTCTTGAGTGTTATCAGCCTGATTAAAAAGAATTTCTAAGCTCACATTGATATGTTACCTTTACACATTACAACTTATAAGCTCCAGAAGGGAGCTCTCTTAGGCATACTGCAGGTATTAAGGAATGCACTAATAGTAAATCAGAGAGACTGCGAACATACCCTGGCTTAATGGTAAGAATCATTCCTGTCATGTGTCACGATCAGGTCCCTCCGCTCAGCGTGCTGTGGGGCTTTGCTGGGCTTCAGGCTTCTGGCTTCGCTCCTATGACACGTCTTGTCCCCTTGCACAGCTCAGGCATAGCGCTGCTATGGACTCCTCACAGCCTCTAGTCAGAGTGCCAGGCCCAGTCCTGGCACTCCCAAGCAGTACACAGAAAAAGGATCTTAATCAATAAGGAGTTTAATGTGGTGCTGTAGCTCAGCGGCTGCAGCCTTATATTAATGCGGGGTTGTCCTTACAAGCCCCAGGGTACACAGCATTTAAAACACAATTCCCTTCCCGCCTGTCTCATACATCCATACAGCAATACAGGATTTACCATCCCCCAACCTCCTGGTTATTCCACCTCCATAGAGGAACAGCTGGAGCTTTCCTCTCCCCAGCTTACCTCCATCTCCTCCTCCAGAGACTCCGAGGAGCCGGGCTTTTGTGGCCAGGTCCACCACGGGAGCACGTCCTCTTCCTCAGCCTCCATAGATTCTGCTGAGTCATAGGGATCAGTCCCAATTTCCTCCACCTGTTCCTGCTCAGGCTCCAGCCAGGGGTCAGGTGTTGGTTCGGGGAACCTGGGAAGTGTAGTCTTTGCTACCTTCCTCAGCGCCCTCCGGTGGCTAAGTTTGGTACCACTAGCTTCTGCTCGGCTGTGTCTCAGCTGTTTCTGCCCCGGGCCAGGTCATACTGCATCACACATGGTATATACCAAACTAATCAAAAGTATAGTAGTCCTCCTTCCCTCTAATGCAAGTAACTATATTCTCTCAGACACTAATGAAATGACCTTCATACTAGGCATCATCGGTACATGTTATCACACTCTTACTCAACCTTATATATAATCATCGGTGATATTGTGATGGCAGTTCAGTATATATTCATTACATATTTTGGGGGGTTTTTTGGTTTGCAATTAAAACATCCAAACTATTCATATGGTTCAATTGAACAGTAGAGTTTGAATATTTTAACTGCAACAAGAAAACCCCCAAAAATATGTAATGAATATATACTGAACTGCCATCACAACATGCCCGATGATTATATATAAGGCTGAGTAAGAGTGTGATAGCACCATTTAAAGGCCACAGATCATTATGTAGCAAAACCAACTGAAGTTGGAGACCTCCATTTTTGGAGCGTAGCAGAAACAAATCAAAAGGTATTTCTGCGTTCAACAATGAGAGCTCATTTAATTAAAGAATGCTTCCATTTGAATGACATGAACAAAGAGCATCAAAGCAATGCAAAATGAACAAATATATTGAAGAGAATGAGGGAAAGAAGACCAGTAGCTGGGAACAAATCATAGTAATCGTTGTGCGTCCAGGCATTGTGGGTGCTGCGACTGGGCCTGCTCACCTTGCCTGCCCTCCACTAGCTCCGGTCTTGCCGCTGCGGCCAGCTCCCGCCATCCCCGATGCTCACCGCAGCCCTCTCCGGCTTCCTCCACGCCGCAGGCCTCACAGTGGAGCTCCGCGTCTTCGGCCGCCTCGGCCCTGCCCCTAGGCATGTGCATGTCCGACGTCCTGAGCTTTAAAGGGCCAAGCGCAGGAAAACAGATTCAGAAGCAGTATGATGACATCACTTAGTAGCCCTATAAATAGCGAGGCCCTGTCCCCAGGACCTCACCTTGGCAATCGAGTTGACACTGTGGTGTTTCTAGTTTGCCTAATCCTGTGTTCCAGTGTTTCCTTGTTCCACTGTTTCCTTGTTCCAGCGTCTCCTTGTTCCTGTGTCTCCGTGTATTCAGTGTTCCTGCGCCCTGTGTTCCTTCCTGTGTCCTTACTCAGGTAGTACCTTCTCGGACTGATCTCTGGTACTGACCTCGGCTGCCTGACTACTCTCTTTGTCTGCTGCCTGGAACTGACCACTGCCTGGCTTGACTACGCTTGGACTGACCTTGGTATTGACCCCTGCTTTGGCTGACCACTTCTGGACGGATGCTCAGGCTTTGACCCTTGCGCTTCACTCGGACACTCTCTTCTGGTCTTCCATGACTACCAGACTGACCTGCTTGGATTTTACCCACGGCCTTCACCTGACTAGATCCGCAGGCGCTGCCTATCTCGCCCGGAGAGCCTTCCTGAACCGTTACCTCCCTGAGGTCTCCGGAGCTTCCAGTTCGGGTCTGGTCCATCCTCTGCATCAGCCGCGCACCCTTGCTCGTGGTGGGCACACCCCTCCGCTACCTCTCCGGGAGACCATTTGAGGCCCACCTAAGTCCAGGCAGTCCGGGTACCCAAGCGCTCATCCTGAGGAAACCCCGGACTGTTATTAGCCTCTGTCTCCTCGTGTGCTCCGCCTCCTGGCGGCAGGCGCTCTCTGGGTCTGACCAGAGGGCCGTACCAATCCTGCACCAGGCCAAGGGTCCACCTCCAGCACAACAGTAATTAATAATTAAGTATTATGAATCAAGTTAAAGTCTTCTTAAAGCCAAATAAAAATGTATTGAATCCCAATGGAGAGGAAAAATAAATGAATGAAAAAAATGTGAAAAGCAAATTGACATATGTAACTTAATGAACTGATTTAATATGATGGAATAGTTACTGCGTGAGAAAAATAAATATCGAGGTAACATTGAAGCCCTAGAAAATGGATTATTATAGGAAGGTTGTATAAATATAACATGAAATAAATCCTGCTGAAAAAGAGAATTAAATTGGGGAAAAAGATTGTATAGAAAAGTTTTTTTAATTTTTTTAAAAAGAAAAATAAGAAGAAAACATGAAATTCTGCTAGATACGAGGAAATAAGAATGAGAATGGAATTGCATAAAACTAGGGCTGGTGGAAGCACTAGACGGACTAGGTGGCTGCCTAGGGTGCCACCGGTCTGTGGGGGGTGACGGCATGTCTTCTTCTTCCCGCCCACGCATCCCGGAAGAGGAAGTGGTGGGTCTGCACGGGCGAGGAGAAGAAGAAGAGGCCATACAGGTAAAAGAACAGTGCATCACCTGGGCTGTTGCAGGAAGAGGCATCTTTGGTCCCAGGTTCGCATGGCATTCAAGCACAGGAGGATCAACAACAAAGCCCCCGCCTCCAGGCAGGTGCATTCCCTAGGCCGTCGCAGGAAGAGGCATCATCAGCCCAGGTTCACGTGCAGGAGGAACAGAAATGGTGCCCCTCCTCACCTCCACAGGAAACAGAGCAACATCAGCACCTAAGACCTCAAGAAAGAGGGTGCTGAAAGAGGAGGCTGCCACTGGTTATGTACCTCTACTGGGGAGGGGGGGGGGGGAAGTGAATGAGTGAGAGCATATATGTGTGTTTCTGTATGAGAGGGCATGTCTGTCTGTATCTGTGAGAGCATGTGTCTGTGTGGGTGAGAGAGCATATGTGTATGTGTCTGTGAGAGCATGTGTGTGTGTGTGTGTGTGCGCGCATCTGAGAGCATGTCTGTGCATGAAAGAGCATTTCTGTATGTATGTGAGAGCATGTGTCTGTGTGGGTGAGAGAGCAGGTGTGTATGTGTCTGTGAGAGCATGTGTGTGTGTGTGTGTGTGTGTGTGTGCATCTGAGAGCATGTCTGTGCATGAAAGAGCATTTCTGTGTGTATGTGAGAGCATGTGTCTGTGCGTGTGTTGCTGTGTCTGAGAGCATTCTGTGTCTGTATGAGAGAGCATGTTCTATGATTGAGCATGTGTGTATATATGAGAGAGAGAGATTGTGAAGATCAGCCTCTCATCTCTCCCATGCTAATCCACAACAATCTCAGGGCATCTGGAAATCAAAAGATCCCAGATATGAACAGCCAGGAATTTTTATCCTTTTTAAGTTTTAAGTATTGGATGGTGTTTGAAATATTTTATTGGTCTTTGGAAAATTTATATGAGTTTTAAATTATTAGATGTTATTCAATTTGTCAACTGTTTTGAAATATTAATTTTATTAGTATGGTTTTAATTCTATTGATGATTTATATTTCCTGATTTTATTCTTTGATGTTTTCTGAGGAATTATAATATTTCTGTTTTCCATTGTTGCACTGCATAATAGTTTGGCCTGTTGCGGTTAACAGTTTGGTTTTTGTCTGCATTTTGCATTAAAACTTTATGGTTACTTTATTTTGCATTTCTGTGAGGATCTGTTGTATTTCGCATGTGTGACTTATTTGACATATTCTGCTAGTGTGTAGGTTCTATGTAGGGATCTGTAGCAGCTTGGCTTTTTCCATTTTCCTAATAGTAGGTATATTGGGGATTTAGGGCCTGGTGTAATAATTGCAGTTTTGCCTTTTCATAAATAGGATTGTTAGTGTTTGACTGCTGGCAGTTATTGCAGTTTTGATATAGGAGATTTACTATATTGAAATTGTAATTCAGTTTACTTGTTGCTTTTGTGAGAGCTAAGCCCATACCCAACACACAATACAATAGACCTAATACCAATTTCAAGGATTTTTTTTACATTTTTGTAGGGTTTTACAGTAATGCATGTAAATATAATATACATGTTATAAGTGATATTTTTACCTCAGAAGACTGAGGTTAAATATTCTTGTGCATATAAAATCTATTATTATAAATGCATAATTTTTAATTATGTGTGGCGAGGGTGTGACGGGGTGGGGCAGGCTGTAGGTTTCACCTAGGGCACCTAAATACTCTTGCACCGGCCTTGCATAAAACGAATGTAAAAGGTGCCAGATATTAGGGATGTGAATCGTGTCCTTGATCGTCTTAACGATCGATTTCGGCTGGGAGGGGGAGGGAATCGTATTGTTGCCGTTTGGGGGGGTAAAATATCGTGAAAAATCGTGAAAAATCAAAAAAACGTAAAATCGCAAAACCGGCACATTAAAACCCCCTAAAACCCACCCCCGACCCTTTAAATTAAATCCCCCACCCTCCCGAACCCCCCCCAAATGACTTAAATAACCTGCGGGTCCAGCGGCGGTCCGGAACGGCAGCGGTCCGGAACGGGCTCCTGCTACTGAATCTTGTTGTCTTCAGCCGGCGCCATTTTCCAAAATGGCGCCGAAAATGGCGGCGGCCATAGACGAACACGATTGGACGGCAGGAGGTCCTTCCGGACCCCCGCTGGACTTTTGGCAAGTCTTGTGGGGGTCAGGAGGCCCCCCCCAAGCTGGCCAAAAGTTCCTGGAGGTCCAGCGGGGGTCAGGGAGCGATTTCCCGCCGCGAATCGTTTTCGTACGGAAAATGGCGCCGGCAGGAGATCGACTGCAGGAGGTCGTTCAGCGAGGCGCCGGAACCCTCGCTGAACGACCTCCTGCAGTCGATCTCCTGCCGGCGCCATTTTCCGTACGAAAACGATTCGCGGCAGGAAATCGCTCCCTGACCCCCGCTGGACCTCCAGGAACTTTTGGCCAGCTTGGGGGGGGCCTCCTGACCCCCACAAGACTTGCCAAAAGTCCAGCGGGGGTCCGGAAGGACCTCCTGCCGTCCAATCGTGTTCGTCTATGGCCGCCGCCATTTTTTGGCGCCATTTTGGAAAATGGCGCCGGCTGAAGACAACAAGATTCAGTAGCAGGAGCCCGTTCCGGACCGCTGCCGTTCCGGACCGCCGCTGGACCCGCAGGTTATTTAAGTCATTGGGGGGGGGGTTCGGGAGGGTGGGGGATTTAATTTAAAGGGTCGGGGGTGGGTTTTAGGGGGTTTTAGTGTGCCGGCTCACGATTCTAACGATTTATAACGATAAATCGTTAGAATCTCTATTGTATTGTGTTCCATAACGGTTTAAGACGATATTAAAATTATCGGACGATAATTTTAATCGTCCTAAAACGATTCACATCCCTACCAGATATACGCTGCTTTTTTTCTTCCCCAAGACAGACACATTTGGCCCAGGGTGAGGACAGACCAGTCCAGATGTTGAACGAATTATAATAAATGAGGTCATATTGAAGCAAAGAGATAAACATCCAAGCTTTTACTAAGCTTCTGCTAAGTGGCAAATAAATCTAAATGATCAAAAATAAGTTAATAATTGAAACTTAATTGAAAAGATGAAAGCAGTTAAATCACAACCACCTTTTCATCCTCCTGGACGGAAGAAATCTTTCAGCCTGACAATCAAATCAATGTTGCCACCCTTCCACCAGTTTACAGCTTCTCTAGCATGCATATGTGCCACAGGTTAATCCTGTGCTGTGGTGTGGGGAAAATGTTCAGTTAAGAGAAGGATTATGGAGGCATCTTTGATGATCTATAATGCATGTATACATTATGAAAGACTTTGCTTACATATAACTTATGGCTAGGACATATGATAACATGGATCAACAGTGTGCCTGCATGGTTCATGAAAGATCTGAAATAAAGCACTTCACCTGATGTGGACACCTGAAAAGAGGATGCATTTGATCACAAGATCACAGCAGCTTCAAGGTTGATGCCCCCTGGGATGGCGGAAGGCCAGGAATGAAAGAGAACTGTTGTTTTCTGAAAGCTAAAAAAAAACCCAAAAAAACCCCCAAGAGTGATTTTAAGATTCTTAGCCCAAGTTAAAAGGATGAAAAAACATTTTCTCAGTAAGAAGGGAATGTATTGCATCTGTTTGAAATGATGTGTCAGATGTGGCCGAAAGTGGGGAATGGATCAAGGCAGAAATCGAAGGATTCTGGTAATACCTTTATACCTGCATGTAATATGCTTTTAAGTGTCTGAAAGGTGAAATATAAATCAAATAAATGGTGCTTCTCTAACAGGACCTCCTTCTTTGAATTTAATGCTTGTTTGCAGGGATACCTCAAGTCAATTTGCTGCCTGAGGCTAAAGATGAGCTGCCTCCCCCTCCCCCCTTCTCCCATAAGGCACAACACAGGTCAAATCATTCAGAGGGCCAAGGAAGGAAGTCCCCTTGGAGTCTGGCTATTTCGGTGATTTGAAATGCTGCAGAAGGAGGAAAACAGGGTTAAGAGTCCCCAGAGGAGTGGGGACTCTTACCCACACTTTAGCGGGTGACGGCGTGTTACGTCACTTCCGACGACATAGTTATGTTTGCTTGAGTATGCAGGTCGGCGTCTCCATATAGAAGTGTAATGTTTCGAAAGTAAAAGTTCATAATAATCACTCAGTGGAACGTCGTATAATATGGATTTTGGATTGTGTTTCTATGAATGAATATGATTATAGATCCGAAATAATATGAGTCCCTGAGGAAGCCCCTGATAATAGGGGTGAAACGAAGATATCTTTTGTCGGACACATTGGGGCGGATTTTAAATGCCCTGTGCGCGTAAATCTGGCCGGATTTACGTGCGCAGGGCCCTTGTGCGCCGGCGCGCCTATTTTGCATAGGCCGCCGGCGCGCGCAGAGCCCCGGGACGCGTGTAAGTCCCGGGGTTTTTTAAAAGGGGCGGGAAGGGGCGTGTCGGGGGCATGGCAGAATGACGCGGCGTTTCGGGGCGTGACGCGGCGTTTTGGGGGCGGCGATGCGGGGCGTGGTTTCGGCCTGGGGGCGTTCCGGAGGCGTGGCCGCGGCCTCCGGACCAGCCCCAGGGACCGGAACATGGAGCGGGGCAGCCGGCCGGCGCGCGCAGATTTACGCCTGCTTTTCGCAGGCGTAAATCGTGGAATAAAGGTAAGGGGGGGTTAGATAGGGCCAGGGGGGTGGGTTAGGTAGGGGAAGGGAGGGGAGCGCGAAGGAAAGTTCCCTCTGAGGCGGCTCTGAAATCGGAGCGGCCTCAGAGGGAACAGGCAGCGCTCGCTGGGCTCGGCACGCACAGGTTGCACAAATATGCACCCTCTTGTGCACGCTGACCCCGGATTTTATAGGCTACGCGCGTATCTTATAAAATCCAGCGTACTTTTGTTTGTGCCTGGTGCGCGAACAAAAGTACGCGATAGCGCAATTTTTTAAAATCTACCCTATTGAGTATATCGTCCTGCTTATTTGTAAGCATTTCTAATGACAATATCAAGGTGACTACTTCATGACTAGTGACCAGGTCATTGGATGTTTCCACTGAAGCAAATCCTTTGAAGATCAAAGAATTGTCCTACAACTAAATTCTTCTTAAACAAAAAGAGTCATAATGAATGCTATTTAATACAGGGTTCATTTTGCATTGCAATTTTTTCACACATGAATGCTACTTGTTTGCATAAACACATTTGAGTTTAACTTAATATTATAATGATCTCATAATATAGGATGTTCTCTCTGTAGTTCTTTACTAAATTAATTCACCATTAAAGGGGAATGGCAAAGGTGTTATGTTCAGGTTCCTGTGCTGTCACCTTTAAAACTGAAGACAGCATTTTCTTATGCAAGAAAAGAGAAGGGAGATTCTTGAAACAGGTTTCAATGTGTAATCGAAACACATGCCAGGTATTTTCCTTTGAATTAATAAACAGGTGATTTTTGCTTTGATTAATGAACTAATTATACTTCACTGAGATTTATGAACTAGTCTGGTTTTTGTCCATTTGCCTATTCCTTATAATAATGGACTAACTAAATGTTTTCATTAAGCTTATGAACAAATCACATGGATGCTCATATGTGGATTTCTAATACAATTTCTCTTATAACTAATGATCTAAACATATGACATAATTGATAAGATTAATTAAGCTTATATGCTAATTAAGTTGCCAACTAATGGTTTTCCTTTTGAACTAATGTATAATTATATTGGCAACTCATTGTTTTAAACTGTATGAATGACTGATAATATCCATTAATACTGAGAATTTCCTTTGGTCTAGTTATATTTTGCTTTTATATAAGAGCATAAGAAGTACCCTGCTGGATCAGACCAAGGTCTATTGAGCCCAGCATCCTCTCTCCAACAGTGGCCAGTCTGGGTCACAAATACCCGGCAGATCCCCAATAGCAAGCCACCATAAATTACCGAATGCCCTCCAAAACACATTTCAATGAAGTCTGCATAACTTTTATTTATATATAACATCAAAAGTGGTCTATTTAGCATCATATTGTTGCAGAGAACATTGCCACTAACATCAAATCATATGCCAGCATAATTATTTTGTCTTTTGCTTTTTTAAACTACATAGTCCAATGAAGACAATTTGCTTAGAGCTTTGATTTGATTTGTTTTGTTATTACATATTCGTGCTTTTTTCTTTGGCATGAGAGTATGTCATTAAGGTTCTGTCACTTAGTTTTGTGAAAGGAAGTTATGTATTATGTGTAATCCCTGGGCTGAGGTCCACACTGAGGACGCCAAGAGCCACCTCAGATTCCAGGGTCTTAACAAGTTCAAACTTCCCCACACTTTCCGTAAGTCTACTGCTTTCCAGAATTGCCTGTTGGGGAGCAGGAGAGGGTGACTTTTCTCTCCAAGGCCCTGAGCATTATTTTCACAGTTTTTAACATTTACAGTAAAAAGTAGGCAAGATGATAAATGGGATACCAATATAACTTTACTGATAGTTTGTTTTAAAGTATTTAAATGACAATTAAGAAGTCCTTGTTCAGTGTAATCCTTTACATTCTCATTTTCCAATAAATCTGTGACTCTGTATTGATGATTTAATCTGATCTTTTGTTTCCATATCCCATCACAATTTCAATGGCAATTTTGGAGCTTACTCCCTAATTGGTTGACATGATACTTGAATTAGTCTAGCAGCATAATTCAAAGTCCCATTTCTCATACCTTGATTCAGATGTGAAGAGTAAGCTTCTTATCCAAACGTCTCCCAAAATACCCTGATGATACTGTAGTGAGCAGCACCGGACTGCTGCCATGGTTCTCATGTCTTCCCAGTTTTCTTCTGCTCTCAGGAATGAATGTAGATTCATTCCATGTATGACCTCTGAAGGGTCATTTGATCTCTCTGGATGAGAGACTCCTCTGAAAAAAACAACTCCTCTCCAATTGATGTCAACTAAATTCCCTTGGCCAAGAGGAATTTAGTTGATTGATAAAAATAAAAACCAGTCTTCAAATTCCAAAGAATAGGAAGGAAGGATTGATAAAAGCTTCCTTCAACAAAAATGACACACAATACCAAAAGGAAAAAGTGTTCCTTAAAATTAGGAAAAAGGCATCCCTTCTACCTTTTCCATGCACAGGCCTTAATCCCTAAGGCCCAAAAGGTCCTCTCCCAAAAGCAAAAAAAAAAAAAAAAAAGCAAACCATGAGCAGGGACAGCAAAATCCTGTCTGCTCAGAAGCTGACTCTAACTAAAAATCTCTACCCTCTCTAGTTTCCTTTTTTTATAGCAGTAAGACACAATGCAGCATCCCACATTGGAGAGCTGTAAATCATTTGGTATGCTTTATCTCTACTACACAAATGCTATGTTCTTCTTAGGAGAAACCCAGTAGGGTTCTCTACATATGATTACACCCTTTTTTATTGGTATTTAATTAGCATTTTGATTACAGTTGGTTGCATAATTCTGAATATTTTCCAGATCTTTTTTCTGCTCTGTGATTTTGTATGGTTCATATCATAGGCCAGTGGTTCCCAACCCTGTCCTGGAGCTAGTGCATGCAAATTTATCTCATGCATATTCATTATGAATTCCCCAAAAACCTGACTGACTGGGAGTCTTCCAGGACGGGGTTGGGAACCTCTGTCATAGACACTTTTCCATATATTGTAATATACTGACTACTTGAGGAAACATTTCTTCCCATTTTGTAGAAATCTTCGGTTAGTGAGAGTTGGTAGCTTAATAACCAGGTTTGTTATCTTCAGTGCTGGGAATGCTAGTTAAAGCCAGATTTGTGAAAATCCATTGTTGGGGATCTAAGTAAATTGAGGCCAATAACTTATTTCTCAAGAGTCATCAAATATCTATCAGATTCAGTGTAGAAAGCCATTATTAACTGTGGTAATAGAATTTGCAGCTCCATGGAAAATGTGCAATCTCATTGCCTATGGCATAACTAAGCAATAATGCTAACTACCAACCACAATGATATGCTACTATAATTAAGAATTAATTTAATTCTTACATATTTTTAAAGTATTTATTTATGCTTTTACATAGACAAGAATGTATTTTGTTCAGAAGAGTTTAGAGCTGAAAAGAAAAACATAATGGGCCAGATCTTAAAATCTACGCGCGGGTGTAGATTTGTTTGCGCAACCCGGTGCGAACAAATCTACGCCCGATTTTATAACATGCGTGCGCTGCCATGCGCATGTTATAAAATCCGGGCTCGGCGCACGCAAGGGGGTGCACACATGTGCACCTTGTGCACGCCGAGCCCAAGGGGAGCCCCGACTCCGGCACAGCGGCCGCGCTGGCTCGCCATCCCCCGGCACAGGCCGCTGTGCCGGAGTATTCGACCCCGCCCCCGGACCGCCCTTGAACCGCCGCCCCACCCCCAGACCGCCCATTTTTGAAAGCCCCGGGACATACGCAAAATAGGCTCGGCGCGCGCAGGGGCAGATTTTTCTCGGGTTACGCGCGTAAGCCTTTGAAAATCTATCCCAATAAATACATCCAAAGGAAAAAAGAAAAAAAAAAACCACCATTCACACAAAAATCCTCTATCAATCTTACGCTGTAAATTAAAAAACAATCCATATTCTGGAAAGCATAAAATCTTGTTTTGAAAGTTAATTGCTGATAGATTTTAATAGCATTACGTTTTGTGCCTTACTGTAAACTGTTGTGACGGTACCCACCTTAACGACGGTATAGAAAAAGATTTAAATAAATAAAATAAATAAATTGCATTCCTTTCACTCTCTTGTTCCTTTAAATGTTTTTGAAAGCAAATACAAAATGTCCAAATAAAGATTTTTCAAAACCTTGGTTTTGTAATGCCCTGCTTCCTACTGAAAATTTTAGAAATATTCAAAATGCTTAGCTCTGAGACACTACAGCATCTTTACCCAGTTTGAAAGTGTTAGTGTCATATTAGGGCCCCTTCTTGGCACCATCACCGTTCACCTTCATATTCACACGTTAGGACTTTATTTACATACAGATTTCCTTGCAAATAACACAAAACCTGGTTCAGCAGTCTGCTACTCAAAGGGGGTTTGTCCAGGTCTGGTCAAACTAGCTTCCTCCGCTGGTATGCCAAATTCAGAGTCCAGGTTTACCCTACAGCAATGGAGTTTCATCTAACTGTAGTTACATATGTTAGGTTCCATATTAGAAAAAGGATCTAGGCATCATCATGGAGAATACTTTGAAATCCTCAGCTCAGTATACGACAGCAGTCAAAAAAGCAAATAGATTGTTAGGAATTATTAGGAAAGGAATGGAGAATAAAATGCAGAATATCATACTACCTCTGTATTGCTGGTCACCACATCTCAAAAATATTATAATAAAAAAGAATCAGTGGAAAAATGAGTTTTCCACTGAATTTTCTCCTGTATGTCATAGAAAAGTCATTTTTCTACAGATGTTTTTTGTTATAACATTGAAATTCCCAGGAAAAATAAAATAAAAACTGAAAATGAAGATCCCAATGACTGGAGTAGAATGGGTAAATGCAAATCGGTTGTTTACTCTTTCACAAAATAAAAAGACTAGGGGATACTCCATGAAATTACGAAATAGTACATTTATGGTTAATCTGTTTTTTATTATAAATCCAACATTATACAAAACTTACAACTTAACATCTGAAGTACAGCATAAGAAAGCTTACAGCTGAGCATCATGAGACGGGCCGTGTGTTTCCTGTTATGCCCCGCCTCCACAAATCATCGTTCAAAGCTAACATTAATATAATATTGGTGTATCATAATCCATCCCTTCCCCCCCAAAAAATATGAACATAGACTCATGTAGCTACTTTTAACCATACAAAGAATGAATGTATGCAGGCTGAGCATATAGTATTGCTGAGAAAGTGAATGATTATATAACAGTGTTCGAGACTAAACGTCTGGCTCTAGGTGACAGGAAGCTTAGGTAGCAGAACCAAGTTGCCTTAAAAGACTGCTGTTTCTTAAATGAATGATGTGATGCCTTATAATCCATCACCACTAGAGTATGGAACAAGTTGCGCAGGTCCAGTAGGAAGGTCCAACTGCATCTTTCCAAGTCAGTAGTACAAATAGTACATTTAAAACAATTTGGAGAAAATATTTTCACTCAATGCACAAGTATGCTCTGGAATTCATTGCCAGAGGAGGTGGTAAAGGCAGTTTAAAAAAAGGTTTGATCAAGTTCCTGGAGGAAAAGCCCATAGATAGTTATTAGCAAGGTAGACTTGGAAAAAGCCACTGCTTTTTCTCAAGCTTAAACAGCATGGAGTCTATCTACTATCTGGAATCCTGCCAGATATTTGTGACCTAGATTGACCATTATTAGAAATAGGATGCTCGTCATTGGTCTGACCCAGTATAGCAGTTCTTATGTATAGTCATATGTTCCTTCCAACTTCACTTTACAGCCCTTTAGCCATCAAGCTGCCCAAAACCTGGGCCTCTCCCAGCAACCCCTTTTGAGCCCCCCTGAGGACCAATCCATACCCTCAGAGGCAGGGCCGTGTCCCAGGCTAACAGTGATCTGAGGCTGTCTCAGTTTAAGTGATAACAAGGATCAGTAATGCAGAACAGGGTAATGATATGTTTATCCATTCTCCAAAAGACACAAGCTCTGGATTCATTCTGAGGCATGAGTGCTTTTAACCAGCACAACGTAGGAACCATGGAGAGTCAACTGGAAAGGTACAAGGTGTAAGTGTCATACAATGTTTACATAGATTGGTAGGTTCATTACCCGTTCAGATTTTTTCATTTATCCCTGCTGTTCCAGTACAAAAATCATACCACTTTCACTCTACATAGCTCCTTCGTTTGTATATTTCAACAAATGTTTCCCGTCTGCTATTTCTCCTGCATGGTCTGCACTTTGATGAATTATTCAGTTAATTGCCATGCACAACTTTGAATGGAGATGCCTGTGTGTGTGATGTGCCAAAGGTGGGACACTTTGAGGTGGCAGGACCCAGACGTGCATACTGAGATGAGAAAGCCCTGGCTGTGAGGTCCCTGTTACCTCCTAGTCAGCACCCTGACCTACAGTTTCACGATCTTAAGGATCTGTAACATGGCAGAGACTGGATATGCTCTGATGCCTGAATTATTCAGACTCAGAGATTTCAAAGAGTTGGTGCATCTATGCCAAGGAAGTCTTCTTTACTGAAAATACATAGACTGTTTCTGGAGCTGAATCTGGAGTCAAAACAGGCCCGTGAGCTTACACTTGCTAATGATATTTTATTGTACAGTACTTCAAAAGAAAAAAGTATGGCAAGTCTTTGTTTCCATACTTCGGTTTCCATAGACCATCTAATATTTAAGCATTATTCTTGACACTTTTGCAGCGAGAAAAATAGGGTTCAAAGAGTTAACATTTACCTTAGTAATACAAGAATGGTTCATTTCAAGGTTGTTCCCTCCTTCCCATACTATGGAATTGCCTCCTGCAGTTGCATAGAAACTTCAGGCTTGTGCTGGAATGATGTGGTCTCTGGGAGGCAAGTAAGTGTGTCATAGACACTTAGGGCTGGATTTACTAATGCCGCAAGGCATAGTGAATTCGGCGGTAACGGGGGGGGGGGGGGGGGAGCGGCGGTCCTGCGATCGCTGCCGGCGTTGCGCCAAATAAGTACACCAGAAAAGGTGTAGTTATTCGGCGCAAAACTGGCAGAGAAAACACAGCATACCTTTCGCTGTCAGCGAAGTCTTCCTGGCGTCAGCCCTGGTGCCGCCCCGACTCCGTCCTGATATTGGTATTGCACGCAATAAGGGACTTTTCGCGTGTGAAACGTCCCTTATATCGCATGCGATCCGCTTGGAAAATGACCCCCTTAGGGGCCAGATTTTAAAGCATTTAGGCTCCAAACGTTTGGGATTAAGACCTCTCAATTGGTCCTCTGGAAAATTAATTAGGGCTGCATGCCTATATTTACGCTCCTAATTTTATTCAATTTCTAAATTTAGGAGTCTAAGAAGTGGGAAGCTCAAACTAGGCTTATTGCCAAGTCTGCCTTTAGACAGGTGAAAGGTCCACTCCCCAGTCTTAAACTTCCTTAGCAAATTGTATAGTGAGGCAGTGTAGCACTATCTCAGTAAATGAGAGCACTTCTGAAGGCTACATTCCCTTATTGTTATTAACCTGTTTGCACCTTCAGTAACTGTCCTTTCAGCACAGTACAAGGCAACAAGAAACCCTCACCATATATTCCAAGTGCACATGAATTCATCAATGAATTTGCAGTTTGAGAGAACAGTATCAAGTCAAATGACATTTACTTGTTGATCCCCTTCCCCTGCAGCAGAGGAGATCAAAATGCTGAGTGAGTTGGATAGCAGGTGTGTTCTGAATTCTCGGGTGTTTTTTTTCTCCTGAGCAGTTCCAAGTTCTTTTCCGGTGTCACACAGCAGGAGAAGCTGGACGGGGAGCAAGCGCCATCCTCACCCTTCGTGGCCCCGAGTCTCTTCATGCGTTGAACACCTGCCACCACACTGTCACAGCTCACTGCGCCTACCTTGATCAGCAGAGCAGGAGGCAGTGAACCAGGGCAGAGTTTAGGCGTTTTTTATTTAGAGAGATTTGTGCTGCGGGTGGTGCATCCAGGTTTTGAACTGTGAGACAGGCGCAGACAGCATGGGAAGATTGGCGTGTCATACGTACAGCTGAACTGATCGGGTCATGGACCCTGGCTACTAACGCAGGACCAGCCAAGGATAACCGGGAAGCTGAAACATTCATTAAAGCATCTGTAAAGTAAAGAAAGGCAACATTTCTGTTCTGTTTAGTCAGATCTCAGTTCTTCAGAATATATTGCAGTACAATATCTACAAAATGTTTACTATCATACCCTATTAAACACATTCCTTGGCATTACAAATTTATGCTTCGGATTTTATTATGCTTTTGTTTTGCATAGTCTGAATGACTTTCCACTTGGTTGTCTTTTGTGTGGAATTTTATAATTGGTATTTCCTATGTTTGCCTGTCTTTGATTAGATCATATAGGTTGGAATGCAAGAGACAATGATCATTGTTTTGTGATAATGCATGTTAGGTGTGTTTTATTTTCCTGTCTGTGCAGTATGTCTTCATTGGTGAAATGCAAAAGATAAGGGCTCTTGTTTTGCTAAAATGTGGTTTAGGATATCTTGGGTTTTCCAAATATTTATTTGCGTTTTACACATTTTGAAAAAGAAATTCAAGATGAAATGATAAATAATCAGGACAACATATTAAATAATATTAAATCTCATACCAGCAATATCCAAGTTCACAAAAAAGAGGGGAATGGGAGGTAAGAGAGAAAAATATAATAACACAAAAAGGAAAATGCAGGTGGTAACCCTCAAATTGTTTTGTTTCTCTGGTTCTTTAGGATGTTTGAAATGCTTTAAGGTTGTTTTGTACAATGTTTTGAAATGTTTTATTATACTGAATTTATCGGGACTAATATTTAAATCTATCTGGTTATGTAAGTTAACCGGATAAGACTTTTCTGAATAATTTGCAAGGGATATTCAGTTGCATGGCAATGCTGCTGAATATTCCTGATAAGCTTTAGTCCTGCTTTAGACTTAACTGGATAATGCTAAATATTGCCACTTATCCAGCTAAGAACCAGATTCATTAAGGCTTTTCTCCCATTCTATGTCTATGGAAAAATGCTTAGTGAATCAGTGACTAACCCCTAGATTCATCAAGATGCTATCAATTTCACCTGAATAATGCCCATGATTTAAAAAAAGGGGGCATTGTTAGGGAAATCTTTAAGGTATATTAGTTAATGTGCATGCACCTGCTATATTTTCATTTAGCAAGCTGATCAGACACATTTCCTTCTTTTGGGCTGGAGAGAGAAACTCTTTATAAGGTTCTCCTATTAGTCAACTATTTATATCACTATAGGAGGATCATCTATTAACTTGAGGTGAGGTTTTGGTGGTGATCTAGGGTTTTGGGGCCAGTTTTACATGGAGAAGTCCATTGCCTGCTATTAATTAAGTTGACTTAGAAAATAGCCACTACTATTTCTAGCAACAGTAGCATGGAATGGACTTAGCGTTTGGGTACTTGCCAGGTTCTTATGGCCTGGTTTGGCCTATGTTAGAAACAGGATGCTGGGCTTGATGGACCCTTGGTCTGACCCAGCATGGCAATTTCTTATGTTCTTATGTTCAGTAGATAGGATTACTAACTCATGCTTCAAAAGGATTTTACAATGGGCAGTACAATACACCATGGTAAACCATCCTGGGAAATGCTCTTTTTTAATTATAAAAGTACTTGATATTTGGTATATGGTAGCTGTATTTGGAAACATTGATTTCTTTTTCTTTTTCACTTGAAAACTACAAAGTGAACTGAGCATTATACACATCAAAAGAAAGTAAACAAAACCACTGTACCTTCATAGCAGGGTATCAGGATGAGGAATGAGTACTAGTTTTTTTAAATAATCTGGCATAGATTTAATACTGTTTGCCTGTTTGTAAATCCATTGGCCTTAATGTGTAATGCAAATTCATGGTGCCAGCTTTTATGAAAAGGTGGAACCCCCATTAGTGTAATGTGTAGTAGGAATGGGGAAGCCGGTAGTTGTAGTGAATTCTCCCGAAAAGTTGCAGAAAGCCAGTTGATCATTTGCTGCTGTTAATCTATGGTGAAAAATTAAGATGAGTAATTTCTTATGCATAATGTGGAAGTGAGTGATTGCTACTCTTTTCATTTACTATACATTGTGAACATGTCTGTGCATTGTCAGCTCTCAGAGAAATAACAGGTTAGAAATTAAAGGGTAAATTTTCAAAGGCTTGGTTTGGATCTGTGCATGTCACAGAAGGTGGTCTGTGACTGGATTGGCTGAATCCACACAAATGGGTTTTCAGTAGACCGAAAGTCCAACTTTTAGAAAGTTCTGGAGAGCATTTCGGGGACGTGGTTGGAAATTACTCAGGTATATTTTATTTTTGGGAAGGCATGCTGGTAACATGCGTGCTGTATGCCATTATTTAACCCTGCACACACATACTTTTGGCAGTATGCCCTATGAGATTCGGAGACAATGTAAGCGGGTACCATGTGTTTGACCATCACTTGGGAATGTGCAAGCTGAAAAATGCCTACATAGTTTTGAAATTAGGCAACGCAGATATTAAGGATGTGCAGAGGGACGCCATACGTTGCATTCGGGATTCGTATTCGTCAGGGGGCAGATAAGTTGCATTCGGCAAGGGGGGCCCCCCGATACGTTTATACGTTAATTCTTATTCGTATCCCAGCTAAAATTAAATTAACTACAATCCCCACCCTCCTGACCCCCCCCCCAAGACTTACCAAAACTCCCTGGTGGTCCAGCGGGGGATCCGGGAGCCATCTCCTGCACTCACACCCTCGGCTGCTGGTATTCAAAATGGCGCCAATAGCCTTTGACCTACTATGTCACAGGGGCTACCGGTGCCATTGGTCAGCCACTGTCACATGGTAGGAGCAATGGATGGCCCTATCACATGGTAGGAGCAATGGATGGCCATCGGCCCCTGTGACATAGTGAGGGCAAAGGCTATCGGCACTATTTTGAATACTGGCAGCCGACGGCCCGAGTGCAGGAGGTCGCTCCCGGACCCCCGCTGGACTTTTGGCAAGTCTTGTGGGGGTTAGGAGGGTCCCTCAAGACTTGCCAAAAGTCCCTGGTGGTCCAGCGGGGGTCCGGGAGCAATCTCCTGCACTCGGGCCGTCGGCTGCCAATAATCAAAGTGGCGCCGATAGCCTTTGACCTACTATGTCACAGGGGCTACCGGTGCCATTAGTCAGCCCCTGTCACATGGTAGGAGCACAAGATGGCACCAGCCATCCATTGCTCCTACCATGTGACAGGGGCTGACCAATGGCACCGGTAGCCCCTGTGACATAGTAAGGACAAAGGCTATCGGCACCATTTTGAATACCGGCAGCCGAGGATGTGAGTGCAGGAGATGGCTCCTGGACCCCCCGCTGGACCACCAGGGAGTTTTGGTAAGTCTTGGGGGGTCAGGAGTGTGGAGGATTTGTTTAAATTGGCTCCTTTAGACAGCCGAATAATTCTGCGAAGATTCATTGTATTCATGGGGAATCGTGATACGTTTCGCTTCCCCACGAATACAACGGATATGGCCCTATACGGTGCGGATTACCAATTCATAGGGAATGAATGCACACCCCTAGCAGATATTTCCATCTTCCGCATCCATGTTCACCTGTTGAATCGGTAACTTGCCCACTGGACCCTTTTTCAGAAAGAAGGGTATTTCACCTGCAAATTGACAATGGCATCTGATAAGCAAATGCCTTCAAGCAGTCTCAGTGAAACTTACATGACATGTACTGCTTCCATTTATGACCTTAGTGGATATAGCCATTTTGAGGTGAAGGAGTTTGCATTCGTACATGCTTTTATTTTCTTTAGGCCTGTTTCAGAATCTTTGTTCTGTCTGTGCACAAGTATCAGGTGTGCTTGCTTATGGATAGACATGTTGAAGGCAGGGAATGAAACTACCAACTAAGATCTGCCTTGTACTATGCTGGACATTGGGGAAACCAGGAACCAAGGGGGCAGGGAATGGTGGTGGGGGGAGAGAGGTGAGAAGAATTGTACCTGATTTATGCTACTTGCAGAATGTGCATTTTCCAGTCTTCACATTGTTTTTGTTTTTTTTGTATTGCAGTGAGTTTGCCAAAGAACGGGAGCGAGTAGAAAACCGCCGCGCCTTCCTCAAGCTTCGCAGGCAGCAGCAGATTGAGCGAGAACTGAATGGATACTTGGAGTGGATTTTCAAAGCTGGTAAGAGCAGCCCTCGCTCCTTCATTCAGCAGCAGCCCTTTGCTTTACAGTCTGACATGGTGCGCTCAGCCCAGTGGATGTGAGGGTGTGAGCTGAACTTAAGATCCCACAGACCTTGCTAGGTAAAGGAGGAAATTAGAGAATCTAGGGATGTGCATTTGCTTTGTTTCTTTTTGTTATTTTATGTACATACATTAATATTCTCATAAAATCGATTTTATAGGGGTAATTTTCAAAGGGACTTCTGCTTGTTGAGTGGGTATGTCGTGTTTGTACAGAAACTTACCCAGATTGAGGAAAGGCATTTCTGGGAGCAGAATTGGGGTTTGGATTGTTACGAATACTTTATAAAAGCAAGTTTGCTTACCGTAAATGGTGTTTCCGTAGATAGCAGGATGAATTAGCCATGCTGTCATGGGAACTGTCAGTCAGGCCCGGGAGGCGGAGCTTCCTAAGTGATGTCAGAGCTTTGCTCTGAGGCTGCGCGTGGTTTCCCGCGCTGATAACGACTCTCCTCAGTCTGTGATAAAGTAAACGTGGTCGTAGAGTTGATGTCGACTGATCAGGGAGGTGGGTGGGTTGTTCAGCATGGCTAATTCATCCTGCTATCTACAGAAACACCGTTTACGGTAAGCAAACTTGCTTTTTCCCGTCGATAGCAAGGCTGAATTAGCCATGCTGTCATGGGAGTCCTAAGCTCCCAGCTCGCTGATGAACAGGTCATAGGTATTGTCTTATACAGCATGGTGAAGGTTAGGTGACAGTCGACCTCATGGAATCCGTGGACAATGATTGTAGAAGGGTTTTACCAAACTTTGCATCGTCCGCCGTCTGTTGGTCGAGACAGTAATGGGAAGTGAACGTGTGAAGAGAAGCCCACGTGGCTGCTTTGCAAATGTCTACTGGTGGAATATGGCGCAGATGGGCAATGAAGGCTACCACCACTCGTGTTTGATGAGCCGTGGGCCGAGATGGCAAGGCAGAATGACATTTGTTATGACAGAATTGTATACACTGGGTGATCCAGCTAGAGATGGTGCGTTTGGTTACCGGAAGGCCTGGGGCGTTCGGGTTGAAAGAAATGAAGAGTTGTGATGCCCTGTGGGGTGAGTGGGTCCTCTGTTTATAGTAGGCAAGTGCTCTCTTGAAGTCCAGGGTATGTAGCAACCTCTCTCTGTTATTCTTGTGAGGTTTTGGATAAAAAGTTGGTAACTCAATGAATTGGCTGAGATGAAATTGGGAGACTACCTTTGGCAAAAACGAGGGGTGTGTCCGTAAGAGCACCTTATGGTGGTAGAATTGGAGGTATGGACTGTAATGTACCAATGCCTGTAATTCGCTAACTCATTGCGCTGATGTTACTGCGGTCAGGAAGACCACCTTCCAGGTGAGGTATTTTGGATGCACGGATTCCATTGGTCCGAAGGGCGAGACCATCAGTTGTTCAAGAACTAAGTTTAGATTCCACGGAACTGGTGGTTTGGATACCAGGGGCCGAAGGTGTGTGAGGCCTTTTACGAATCGAGAGACCATCGGATGGATAGAGATGGGTTGGCTGTTAAGCGATCAGTGAAACGCTGCAATCGCACTGAGGTGGACTCTGACTGAAGCTGTAGCAAGACCAGCCATATACAATGTGTGTAAGTAGTCCAGCAAGGTTTCTGGCATACAGGTAAATGGGTCAACCTTCCTGGAGTTGCACCACGTGGTGTAGCGCTTCCATTTGAAGTGATAGTTTTTCCTTCATGGACAGCTTGCGAGCTGCTAAGATTACCTCCTGAACTGTGATGGAGAAGCCTTGTTCCGACAGAAGGCGCCATTCAACCTCCAAGCCATGAGATGCAGAGAGGAGTGCAACGGGTGGAGGAGAGACCCGTCGTCCTGGGACAGCAGGTTTTCTTGATTGGGGAGTATGAATGGCGTGTCCAACAGGTGTAGAAGGTGTGCATACCATGGTTGGCGTGGCCATGCCGGTGCCACGAGGATCAATTGTGCCTCGTCCCTCAAGCACTTTTGTAGGGTCTTTGTGATGAGGGGAATTGGGGGGGAATGCATACATCAGGGGCTCCGTCCATGGAATGAGGAAAGCGTCCTGAGCGACCCTGTGTGAAAGTACAGAGCAGAAGCGATGTACTTTCCAGTTGTGCTCTGTGGCGAAAAGATCTATGGACGGATGACCCCATCTTTGGAAGATGGTCTCAGCTACCTGGTTGTTGAGGGACCATTTGTGTGGATGAAATATCCGACTCAGCCGGTCTGCTTGAGTATTCGCGATTCCCGGCAAGTAAGTGGCTTGTAGTTGAATGGAGTGGTGGATGGATCATTGCAGGAAGGTGAGGGCCTTGCGGCACAGAGTCCAGGAGCCTGAGCCCCCCTGTTTGTTGATATAAAACATGGCCACCTGATTGTCCGTGTATACCATCACCCGGTGGCCTTGGAGGTGAGAGACAAAGGTGCGTAGAGCATATCGGATGGCTCTCAATTCCAAAAGATTGATGTGAAGAGATTGTTCGCGCTGTGACCAGAGGTCTTGCATCTGGAGGTTGTCGAGGTGGGCCCCCCAACCTTTGTGGGAGGCATCCGTGGTTAGGACCGCATTGTGCGGTAGGAGAGTGAAAGGAGCTCCCTTGGTGAGTGTTGGTTTTCGCAACCACCAGTCTAAGTCCATCGTCATGGTTTTTGTCAAGGACACTTTCCAATGTAGTGGTTGAGAATGTTGTTTCCACTGCCGTTTGAGACCTCATTGGAGGTGTCGCATGCGGAGTCTCGTGTTGGAAACTGCGTGGATCGAGGCAGCCATATGTCCCAAGACTTGTAAGACTTGATGTGCCGTCGGCGACACGGTCGACTTCAGGCTGCGGAAAAGGAGTCGCATGTTTCGTTTTCTGTCGGCCAGCAGAAAAACTCTGTATTTGATTGTGTCCAACTGAGCTCCTTTGAACTGTATTGTTTGTGCCGGATGTAAGTTGGACTTCTGATAGTTGATGATTAATCCCAACTTGTCTAGACATTGAATTGTATGTTGGAGATGTTGCTGAAGCGTGTCTGGAACGGCGGATACCAACAGCCAGTCGTCTAGGTAAGGAAATATCATGATCCCCCTTTGGCGGAGGAACGCCACCACCACTGCCATACATTTGGTGAACACCCTGGGCACTGTTGACAGGCCAAAGGGCAGGACTTTGTATTGGAAGTATTGGCCATGGACTTGGAAAGACAGGTATCGCCAGGAGGAAGGATGCATAGGAATGTGAGTGTATGCATCCTTGAGGTCTATGGAGCACATCCAGGCTTGGGGTTGGATCAAGGGTAGCAGAGATTTGAGAGAGATCATTTTGAACTTTTCATTGACGATGAACTTGTTCAGTTCTCTGAGGTCCAAAATTGGACGAAGGTCCCCGGATTTCTTTGGAATTAGGAAGTAAGGGGAGTGGAATACTGCAAGATGTTCTGTTGGTGGGATGCGGCGAATCGCCTGCTGTTGTAATAATGCCGTCACCTCCTGCTCCAAGCGGTTTTGATGAGGTCTGGACCCCTGGGCGCTGAATGAGGGGGGGGGGGGGGGAAGAGTGGAAGTGAATTCTGTACCCGTGTCGAACAATGTCTAGCACCCATTGGTTGTTGGTGATCTTTTCCCATTCCCGGATGTGTGCCATGATACCTCCTGCTAGCACCTGTTGCGGTGGTGGCAGGGCGACGCTCAAAAAGACGGGTTAGTCTTGGCCGGGGCAGCGGGTTGTTGTGTTTGTGGGCGCTGGCCCCGGGGTCATCCCCGACAGTTTTGGTTTTGTTGATTCTGCAGACGGGAAGTCTGCTGATTAAGGTGGGGGACGGTACGAAGCAAATGACCTATAAGGCCAGCGCTGGAAGATCTGTCTGCGAGGTAGTATGGGGTATTGGCGTGTTGCAGAGTAGGATTGAGGAGTGGCCAGAGATTGTACAGCCATGGGCTGCTCCTTTAGCTGGGACACAGTTTCTTGGAAACGGGTCCCAAACAAATTGTCTCCTTTACATGGTAAATTGGCCAATTTCTCGTGGACATCTTCTCTAATGGAGCTGGCCCGCAGCCACGCCATACATCGCGCCGCAATGGCAGCTGCGGAGGCACGCGAGGAGGTCTCAAACCCTTCATATACCGTGCGCAACAAATGGCGAATGCCCTCTTCCAGGTCTTGTACATGATTAGTGTCCTCAATTGGATGGACGAGGTCCGAGCTTTCTTTCATCCATTGTATACACTCGTAGAGGTACTGGATGATATAGAATTGGTGATGGTTAATGCGGGCAGCCAGCATTGAAGTCTAGAATGTGCGCTTCGCAAATTCATCCAGTGAACAAAGATCTCTGCCCGGAGGGGTAGCTGAGTGTAACCTGGATTTCCTAGCTCTCGCCATTGCCGATTCAACTACCAGGGATGCATGGGATAGTTGTGGTGTCGAATAGTAGGGTGAGTTTTGCATTTTATACTTGAGATCAGTTTTCCTTGAAACCGGTGGAAGCTGAAAAGGGGTATCCCAGGAGCGATCCAGCACTGAGTCTAGCACACCATGTGGAAGTAGAGAGGTAGGCTCTGCTGGCAGATCAAAAATCTTTAATAGATCTAAAGTCGCCGATCTCTGATCTGGCACCTTTTGAATGTTAAGGTTGAGGACCGAACCTATCTTTTCCAAGAACTTTGGATAGGTAAGGTCTTCCGGAGGAGAGTATGGTTCCGCCGGTTCGTCCCCAGGTTCTGAGGGGTACCCTGTTGAGCTATCCAGTGATATGGGCTGCAGGTCCGGCGACTCTGGGGTACCCGACCGGTGAGGTTGTGGTGCTGGTGTTGGGGCTGGAGAGAGGGCCCGTGGGGATGGAGGACATGTGTTTTGCAGGGACGAATGCTCTGAAGGTTGTGGAGACTCCTGGTCAGTACTGGGCGAGGAATTTCCCTTCTGATAAGAGGATTTCATGACTTCGGAGAAACCCAATAATGCCAGAGAAAGGTTGACGAAAGCATCCTTTGTCGTTGGTGGCATCGGTGGTCTAGCCGGTACCTGTGGTCTGCCCGCTGGAATGGCTGCCAAGAGGATATCTGTATCTGGTGGCTGAGTCTCGGGCACACGTGTGCGCAGTTTTTCCTGCACCTTGCATTTTTTTGCCAGGGGTTCCTGCAGAACGTCACCCCTGGAGTGACGTTTGGAAGCTAAGAATACGTCTGAAAACACAGGAGCCAAGGAGGCAGAGGAGACTGACGACGAAGATAGTTGAATTTGACCTTCGTCCCTGTCTGATCTGGACGAGGAGACTGGTGAAGAGGGTGTTAGGGTCAAGGGTGCATCCCTGGATGCCTCTGATATCGTAGCCAGCGGTACGAAGCGGGATTTCTTCCTCATCCCAGTGTGTTCTGGGGAATGCGGGCAAGATTTAGTTGTTTTCTTACTGGTTCCTGGTGGTGGCGCCGAAGGCGTCGTGTCGTGTGTCGATGGTGCCGTGGTTTTCATCGGCTTGCTTCGGTGCCGTTGCATCGCGCCGCACCTGCGCCGTCTCTTCGCGCCGCGATGGTGTCGTACCGTGTGTTGGAAGAGGGTGCGTCGGCCGACGCACCTGTGTCATAGTCAGCGCCCGGGGCAACTCAGAAGGTCTTGGTCGATGCGTTGCATGCTCCGGCACCGTAAGTTTGGTAGCCTGCGTCACGTCCATCCGGCGCTGCGTCGACTGGGCATGCGTCGCTGCTTTCGACGCATTGGCCGGTTCCCGGGTATGTGTCACTACGTGCCCCGGCGCATGCGACTCCGGACAGCGTCAGTTTTTTCGCGGGAGGGATCTCGACTCCCGGAGGCCAGATTTTTACCTCTCATGCAATGCTTCGCAGTCGGAGGTTCCATAGGGGCTGCTCGACGCTGGGGAGGCGGCACAGTCGTGCTAGGCCCCGGGGATGAGTGGGCCTCTGACGGTGGGGCATAAGATCCGGTCTTATGTATTTTTAGAAAAATATAAAATATTGGTGTTTTTGGGTTGGTTTTAACCAGAAAAGCTGCCTCTTCAGGAGTCAAAAAAACCTGTATGAAGACCTTCCAGAACAAGTTGTTCAGTCTCAGATTTTATGGCATTTGTCCATCTTAAAAAAAGTGTGGATTCACATTTAGTTATGCACAGCTCCTGATGAAGCTCACCGCGAATCACTGGCTGTTGTTGGGCTTGGATATCTAAAGTTGCAGGACTAGTGTTCTTGAAAGACTTGAGTCTATTTTTTAATTGCACATAAAAAAATTTAAAAAAATTATTTTGAGCAAGAAATTGCGACTGATGTCCACGTATGAATGAGCTGTCCAGAGCACACTTATCTGGCTTGCTGATGTGGAAATAAGTTACCAATTAAGATTAATTCCATCTTATCAAAGACTGTTCTGACTACATCTTTTTTTTTCAAATTCGAGGCTCTTGTAGATATACTAATTATAGTAGCTTGCTACACATGTATACAAGCTTCCCCCCCTCTCGCTTTCACACACATATACACACATTCTCTCACTCGCAAATGCTCTAGCCTCTTCTCCTGAGCTTCAATCTCCGCTGGCTGCCAGGTTAGAAACCCCTAACCAGGCTAATGTCCTTAAATTCAGTCTCTTACCCCTCACAGATCCCCATCTCAAATGCACCACCCCTTCCCCTCAATTTGCTTCCTTCTTCCTCCCCAGGTCTGAAACTCCTTCCCTCCCCCCCACCTCATCTCTTTGACCCTCTTGAGGGGAAGTTAAGCTTCAGTAAGGAAGGAAGAGACTAGTCTTCCATCCCCACTGAGCTTTGATACCCTCCTCTCTGTGTCCTGACCTGCCCAGTACAAGAAAATAACAACAGCGGCCTTTTTCTTCTAACCTGCACAGCTCAGTTTCAGTGTAGGTTCCACACAGGCCGACCCTTTCTTGTTCTCGCAGAAAGCATTTGCTGCTGCCTTCTTCCTCTGCTTTCGGCCCATGCCGATTGACACTGCTTCCTTACTCACCTTGTCTCCCTCCTCGTCTGGCTAAAGTCTCCTGATTCTCTGGCTCCCAATGGTCTACCCCTGCCTATGGCCCACCCGTGCTGCAGCTTTGGTTTCTGATCAGCTGCACAGAACCAGGAAGGAAGAAAATGCCCCAGATCCACATGCAGTCGACATGGTGGGAGACGAGAGTGGCTTAAAGATATTTGCTGCCACAGCTTCTCCCTACACATCGCTCCATTGCTGCCGGCCCGCCGCTGCCTTTCCCTGCACCATCCTTGTTCAGTTGCCATAGCTGAGACTTGGGACACTGCTAGTTGAACTCAGGGCACTGGCCCCGTGTGCCCAGCACTAACAATGCCCCTGGCATGTAGTCTCTCTCCATACCTTTCATACATAGAAACATAGAAATGATGGCAGAAGAAGACCAAACGGCCCATCCAGTCTGCCCAGTAAGCTTAGCACTTTTTTTTTCTCATACTTATCTGTTACTCTTGGCTCTTAGTAACCTTTTGGTTCTATTTCCCTTCCACCCCTACCATTAACGTAGAGAGCAGTGTTGGAACTGCATCTAAGTGAAATATCTAGCTTAATTAGTTAGGGGTAGTAACCGCCGCAATAAGCAAGCTACACCCATGCTTATTTGTTTACCCAGACTATGTAATTCAGTACTTGTTGGTTGTTGTCTGTATATAGATCCACTTTTCTTCATTCCCCCTGCCGTTGAAGCAGAAAATTATGCTGCATATGCATTGAAAGTGAAGTATCAGACTTTCTCCCCTGCCATTGAAGCAGAGAGCTGTGCAGGATATGGTGAAGTATCAGTCTTTCTCCCCTGCCGTTGAAGCAGAGAGCTATGCTGGATATGCATTGAAAGTGAAGTATCAGGCTTATTTGGTTTGGGGAAGTAACCACCGTAACAAGCAAGCTACTCCCCGCTTTTTTGTGAATGCAAATCCTTTTTTCCACATTTCCTCTTGCCGTTGAAGCTTAGAGCAATGTTGGAGTCGCATTAACCGTGTGTATGTTTATTAAATAAGGGTATTATCTCCAGGTAGTAGCCGTCATTCCCGCGAGCCACTCACTCTTCATTCACGTCCTCTAGACTTTATGGATCCACAATGTTTATCCCATGCCCCTTTGAAGTCCTTCACAGTTTTGGTCTTCACCACTTCCTCCGGAAGGGCATTCCAGGCATCCACCACCCTCTCCATGAAGAAATACTTCCTGACATTGGTTCTGAGTCTTCCTCCCTGGAGCTTCAAATCGTGACCCCTGGTTCTGCTGATTTTTTTTCTGATGGAAAAGGTTTGTCGTTGTCTTTGGATCATTAAAACCTTTCAAGTATCTGAAAGTCTGTATGATATCACCTCTGCTCCTCCTTTCCTCCAGGGTGTACATATTTAGATTCTTCAATCTCTCCTCATAAATCATTTGATGAAGACCATCTGCCTTTTTGGTCGCCCTTCTCTGGACGGCCTCCATCTTGTCTCTGTCTCTTTGGAGATACGGTCTCCAGAACTGAACATAGTACTCCAGGTGAGGCCTCACCAAGGACCTGTACAAGGGGATAATCACTTCCCTTTTCTTACTCGATATTCCTCTCTCTATGCAGCCCAGCATTCTTCTGGCTTTAGCTATCGCCTTGTCACATTGTTTCGCTGACTTCAGATCATTAGACACTATCACCCCAAGGTCTCTCTCCTGCTCCATGCACATCAGCCTTTCTCCGCCCATCGAATACAGTTCATTCGGATTTCCACTCCCCATATGCATGACTCTGCACTTCTTGGCATTGAATCTCTGTTTACGTGGGATATAGTGCATCCAAGTACAGGGTTAGATTGCAACTTGTTACTTCCAGTTCAGTAGTTCAGTTTCATGGCCTTTTTCCAAATTTAGGAGCGTATTCCCTATGGGAAAATACCGCAAGTCACAAAGCAGCATTAATTGGCCCTGCTAGTAAAAATACCATGGCGGTACGGTGCCACCAAAAAGTGTGTGATAGCAGCCCCAGGACTGTAGGACTACCCTCACTTACAGGCCAATACAGTACAGTGCGCTCTGGCGAAGCGTACTGTTAACCCACGATTGGACGCGCGTTTTTGACACGCTAGCTTTACCCCTTATTCAGTAAGGGGTAATAGCGCATCGAAAACGAGCGTCCAACCCCCCCTGAACCTAATAGCGCCCGCAACATGCAAATGCATGTTGATGGCCCTATTAGGTATTCCCGCGTGATTCAGTAAGTAAAATGTGCAGCCAAGCCGCACATTTTACTTTAAGAAATTAACACCTACCCAAAGGTAGGCGTTAATTTCTGCTGGTGCCAGGGAAGTGCACAGAAAAGCAGTAAAAACTGCTTTTCTGTGCACCCTCCGATTAATATCATGGCGATATTAAGTCGGAGGTCCTGAAAGTTTAAAAAAAAAAAATTGAAATAGGCCTGCGGCTCGCGGGTTGAAAACCGGAAGCACAATTTTGCCGGCGTCCGGTTTCCGAACCCGTGGCTGTCAGCGGGCTCGAGAACCGACGCCGGCAAAATTGAGTGTCGGCTGTCAAACCCGCTGATAGCCACCGCTCCTGTCCGAAAGAGGCGCTAGGGACAAGATAGTGTCCCTAGCGCCTCTTTTTACCACCGGCCCTAATTTAAATAAATTAAATTACTGTATCGCGCACAGGAGAGTGTCCTGTGCGCGCGCCGGGAGAGTGGGTGCTGGCCCGCGATTTTTACTGTATTGGCCCGTAAAGAGATCACTTGGCCCTCAATAACCTTCCCCCCCCACACTGAAAGTTAAGCAAACACCCTCGGGGTTCTCCATAGCCCCTCTGTCCCATCCCAAAACCAACTATCCCGCTGCCCCTAGAAGCGGCCGTTATTTAAAATAAAGTAAAACATATTTATAAAGCCTGGGTGAGGCCCCACTTCAAACCCTATCCCCTTCCCTTAAAGTACAAATTTTGACCCTCAAGGCAAAATCCCCCACCCTCTGGACTCCACAGCACTAACCATTGAAGCCCTGGCAGTGTAGTAGCAGCTGAAGCACTCCCTAGGCCTGGTGACGATCATTTTTCAAAATGTGCTGGTCGCCCCATCACATGATGGGCAAACGCCAGGCCCAGCTGGCTAGTGCCATTTTGAAAAATAGTTGCTGCTGGGATCAGATCTTAGGGGGTGCTGAGCTGTGGTTGGTGCTGTGGGAGTCTGAAAGGTTGGTGGGGGGGGGGGGGGGGGGGGGTCTGGCCTTGCCCAGGCTGTATATATATATTTTTCTATTTTTAAACAACAGTCACCTCCAGGGGTGGGAGGTTAGACAGGGAGGTCTATGGAAACCCCCAAGGTTTTTGCTTAACCTTTGGGGTGTATTTGGGGCTAAACACCCCCTTTAAGCCATGTCCTCGGGAGCATCACATTTTGCATTAAATGTTCCAATGCACCTGGGTTAAGTTAAGTACAGCTCTTCAGTTGTAGCTAATTTCATATCAAATAATGTGCCTTGCAATTGTTGAGGCAAGCCACATTTTTTGATGTGCATGGTTTTCAGTAGTAATGAGCTGATTCGCATGCATTTGCATGGGAATCAGCTCATTTAAGTATGTGCAGTGCCGGTGGAAAAATTACATAAGGTATTTGAAATACCTTGCATTATCTCTGCCTTAGGCCATTTTCCATGTGGTAAATGCCCTAATGCAGCTTTCTGAACGAGCCCCTTAGTTTTTTAAATGTTGTAGTCTACTACTTATGTGCTGGACACATATTGCATCTTGTCAGACTGTAAACAGTTTACAATGCATATTAGTGGTGAAAACTGCCATGGTGCAGCTCACCATTCCATATGTAATCACTTAATTACATTTTTGTATCCCAGTGGTCTTATTTTCTCTTGCAATGTTCACTGTTTGAAAGTAGAAATAAAAGTTCTTTCTACTTCCCTCCTCCCTCTTGCCTGTGATGAAATGGATCAGTCTTCTAGTTTTCTGTCAGTGTCTTCCTTCTCCTCCACTGACATTTGAATGTTCCAATGTCAGATCAGAATGGAGCATTCAGGGCAATGAAAGTTCTTGTAAGTGATCGTCATACCATGAGCATAGCAGTAATGCACAATATGCAGAGTGGTTTCTAATCATGCCCTTTAGAGGAATTTATAAATTAAAAAGGGAAGAGAAAAGATGAATATAATCCATGGAAATTGTTTTCCAAGCATTGATTTATTCATTAAACTTTCCTCAAAGCTGAATGGTCTGTCAGGCTGCTGTGCAGCTTTTCTGTTACTGCCGTTAGTTATAACTTGTCTTCCAAAAGAAAGCAAAAATGGAAGAGCACATTGATAAGTTAAAAAATATTCTTTTGAATGCATCTGTCTTATCTTACGAGGACATATGCTATTTGAAAACATTTAGGATTGGAGATTGCAAGGCTTTCAAAATTCAGAGCGAATAAAATAGTTTACATTTTGCATTTTAATTCCCTGCGAGTGAGTCTGCTTAGGCCCTTCAACTTGGATTTTTTTTCCTTCTTCAGAACAAACACGAGTAAGCTTTACTTAACCTTTCTGCTTCAGCTGGTTATATTTTGTAAATGTGAAGGACTGTCAGCCTCAGGAGAAGATCTTAAACAGAGAGGTTCAGAACACAGATCATACTGAAAGAGCTTATACAAACAGATTATGCCAGGAGGCTGTAATGGAAACAGACAGGAAGTGCCTGCCAAGGGGAACATGTTTCTGTCCCGGCAATCAGGATTTACTTCCAGCAGAAGATACTTCCTGGTGGTAACTCTAGTTCTTTATAATGAATAAGTGACTTTTACAACAATTGATTCCCAACCCAACTGTTTTCCAGAGAAGGGGGTAATTATCAGGGCTGGTGCTATCCCTTTTCCTGCCTGTGCAAATGATTACTGTGCTGTTCCCATCCCACTGTCGATTCTTTTTTTTTTCCCTCCCAATAATTTTGTGTCTGAACATTGTTTACAGGTTCGGTGAGGTTAAACCAGTGGTTCCCAACCTTTTTTGTGTCATGGCACACCTGGCATTGGACTCACTTCATCATGGCACACCAGCACCTTCCCTATCACCCATTTCCTTGGCATCATCATTCTCTCTTTTTTTTCTTCTCCTCCCCCAACCCCTGGCATCATCACCTTCCCTTCTCTACCCCCCGCCCCCTGCGTATTATCACGTTTTCTCTTCCCCCTTCCCTTTCCCTCCCATCATCCCCGGCTTATTCCTCTCTCTTCCCTCTCCCTTCACTCCACTGCAGTCCTCATCTTCCCCCACCACCCCTGATATCATCACCTTCTCCTCCTGTCCCTCTCCTCCTATCTTCCAGTATCATCACCTTCTCTTCCCTTTTCTCTCCCCTCAGTCCTTGAAATTATCACCTTCACGCCTCTCCCCTCACCCTCTATCATCATCACCTTCACCTCCCTCCTCCCCCTCCCCTGCATCATCACCATCACTTCCCCTCCCTGCTCTCTCTCTCTCTCCGCCCCCTGACATCATCTCCATCACCTTTTGTCTCCTACCCTCTCATTCCACCACCCTCTTCCATCACCTTCCCTTTCCTACCCTCCCCCTCCTTGGCATCAGCACTTTCTCTTTCCTTCCTTCTTGCCATCCCCTTACCTCATCACCTTCCCTTCCCTCAACCTCAACACCCTCAGCTTCCTAGCAAATTTGGCTGCCCTTTCCAGCAGCACTTCCTGGTGATGCTTCTTTCTCCTCTGCCTGTTTCCCTCTGAAATGGGAGCTGCATGGGGCCTGCAGGACTTGTAAGCCTTTGGAGTCCAGTGCAGTTTCAACTGCAGAGGGGGAAAGCAGAAGCAGCAGCAGATAAGTGCTTCTCTCTGACTCCCCCTGCTGGCCGGAGGATATCCTGCAGGCCAGCTGTTGGAGGAGAAAGAGAAACTGAAGATTGCCAGGGCACACTGGTTGGGAAACACTCGGTTAGAGTAAGGCTACCAGATTTCAGATGGGAAAATCTGAGATACTTCTTTCCTGAAATGCCAATATTGGGCAAGTAGTTCATTTGTGGAGAGGGATAGTCATCTGGTAGTCTGTCCCCATGTAGTCATCTGGTAGTCTGTCCCCATGGAAAATTGTAGTCATCTATTCTCAAAATACACCCAAAAGCAAAATCTCAGAATTTTGAAACCACTGAATATTTCAATCCCGATACAAATCTTCCAGGCTGATGAGTATGCCCTATTATAAGGGAATTAATTATGCATCAAAATAATTCAAAACAGCCAACAAAATCCAGCTGTTATCATTATCAACATGTACATTTTAAAACAAATCAATAAAGAGTAAATGGCAGTCCCTCTCCTTCCAAAGAATATAAATTCTATGTGGGAAACACATCTCAGTCAGAGACTTTGAACTAAATCCTAGCAATACACCAGGATCAGTGCAAGGATATTAGATGCCCTAAGTGAATCTTACAGCCTTGTTCCCCTGCCCTCCCATCATCATAATGGCCCTCTCCACACATAATTAAAAATTATGCATTTATAATAGATTTTACATAAAAAAGGCATTCAGAATTCAGGCTTCTGAGGTAAACAGATCACTTACAGCAATATGCATATTATATTTACATGCACTGTTGTGGTGCCAATAGAAACCCTGGCAAAAAAAAAAAAAAAGCAAAAAGGACATTTGGAACCCATAGGATATTAGGTCTAATGTATTGTGTGTTGCGTGTGGACTTGGTCCTCAAAAGGCCATGAGGAAACTGAATTACAATTGCTCTATAGTAAATCTCCCATACTGAAACAGCACTCACAGAAACAACCGCACCTATGAAAAGGCAACACTGCAAATATTATACCAGGTCCTAAAACATCAATGCACCTCCTATTAGGGAAAGAAGAACAAGTCAGACTGCTATAGATCCCTACACAGAAACTACACACTAAAAGAATACCTCACCCTGGTCACACATGCAGAAAACAGACAGACCCTCACCAAATACAGAATAAAGAAAGCATAAAGTATAAATAGAAATGTGCAAACAAAAACTAAACTGTTACTTGATTATTACAAGAAAAACTAAAGAAATAAAGATATATACAGGTAATTTAAGAAAGGAAATACCATAAGATTGTATAGAATCAATTCAATAACATTTCCTTATTCTAGCCCACAAATGTGGGCGCATTATAAAGGTAAACAAATATACACAAAAGAAAACACTACATTACAGGAGAGGGAAGAGATGTCTATAATTAAATCTACAGAAAAACATATCCCGCCAGTCCTTTACCCAGCAAATTACACAGAAGTCGTATTATTAATCATTCAAAAAAGTTTCCAAATGCATGGAGTTGGTGAAAACAAACATATTCTTCTGGTAAGTAACTAACACTTCCGGGGATATTTTAGGAAGAAGGTGGCCCCCAATTTTACAACCTTCTACTTTAACATAAGGAAATGTTTCCCCCTAGACTGAGTAACAAAAGAGACATCTGGAAAACCCAGACTTTCTTCCTACAATATGTTAGAAATTACAGGAATTTTGTCAACAGAGTATCCCAATACTTCAATTATATATTTTTTAAACATTTCATATGGTGACACAATCGGGTCTTAGGGGAAATTCTCAATAATCTCTATTCCGGAGTCTATAAGCAAACTATCTAGAAGACCTCGCAGATAGTACTTCAACTTCCTCCAACTACAGCACAGGTGATGTCATCTTCAAATGCCTGGTGAGACCTCATAAGCAGCGGTCCTGCAGAAAGACTGGGGCGCATACTGAGGAGAGCAGGAAGAGAGCCACGTCTCGCTTCAGAAGACCTCGCAGGGGGCAGTCAATAATTTAGAACCCTAATTGACTGCATTTAGTTTGTGGCTCTAAGGAAGTCATACAGAGAAACAATTTAAAACTAACAGCTAACAACCAGGAAGGAAATTTTAGAGACAAAAATCTCTGTCTTTCTGAACATCATGATTAATTGCCATTAGTGCATGTTGTGCTGGAGGTGGACCCTTGGCCTGGTGCAGGATTGGAACGGCCCTCTGGTCAGACCCAGAGAGCGCCTGCCACCAGGTGGCGGAGCACACGAGGAGACAGAGGCTAGCTGGAGCTTCGCCAATAACAGTCCGGGGTTTCCGCAGGTTGAGCCCTTGGGTACCCGGACCACCTGGACTTAGGTGGGCCTCAGAGGATCTTCCGGAGAGATAGAGGAGGGGTGTGTCCACCACGAGCAAGGTTGCGCGGCTGATGCAGAGAGGATGGACCAGACCCGAACTGGAAGCCCCGGAGACTTCAGAGAGGTAACAGTTCAGGAAGGGTCTCCGGGCGAGGCAGGCAACGCCTGTGGGTCTAGTCAAGTGAAGGCCACGGATGGATTCCAAGCAGGTTGGTCTGGTAGTCATGGAAGGCCAGAAGAGAGTGTCTGAGTGAAGCGCAAGGGTCAGAGCCAGAATATCAGTCCAGAATGGTCAGCCAAAGCAGGGGTCAATACCAAGGTCAGTCCGAACGTAGTCAAGGCAAGCGAGGGTTGGTTCCAGGCAGCAGACAAGAGAATGGTCAGGCAGGCAGAGGTCAGTTCCAGGCGGCATACAAAAGAATGGTCAGGCAGGCAGAGGTCAGTTCCAGGCAGCAGACAAAAGAATGGTCAGGCAGGCAGAGGTCAGTACCAGAGATCAGTCCGAGGCGGTACTACCTGAGTAAGGATATAGGAACACACGGAGACTCAGGAACAAGGAGACGCTGGAACAAGGAGTCACTTGGAACAGGATTAGGAAAGCTTACTACACCACGGTGTCAACCTGATTGCCAAGGCGAGGTCCTGGGGACAGGGCCTCGCTATTTATAGGGAGTTTCATGTGACATCACCAGGCAGCTGAGCTGGGTTTCCCGTGCTGGTCCCTTTAAAAGGAATGATGTCGGCCGCATGTGCGCCTAGGGGCGGGGCCAAGGCAGCCAAAGACTCTGAGCCCTGACGGGAGCTCCGCTGTGAGGCCTGCGGCGTGGAGGAAGCTGGGGAGCAGCGTGGGGAGCATAGGGAATGCCGAGAGCTGGCAGCAGCGACGAGACCGGAACTAGTCGAAGGCAGCGCGAGGTGAGCAGGCCCGGTCGCAGCACCCACGCGGCCAGGACGCGCAACAGTGCAGAGTTATCTACCAATGGGATTCAGATAGATTTATTCATACATCTGTTAGCAGAGTACACTGAAGTGGGCCTTTTCACTGCTACTTAATGAGCTTTATTCCACCTTATCTTGCATTATTACTTGTACTGAAACCTGTAATTAAAATCACTTGCCAACAAGTAACCATTTGTGTTTTAGGATCATGTACTGCATATGCCAAATGTTTGCTTTCACTAGTTTAGGACTCTTATATGACACTACTTGTGTATTTAGAATCATAGCCCTGCCCAGATGTACAGTGTTGGCTTGGGCTCCACCCCCACCTCACCCCTTACTCTTATACCCCCATTTCCTATAGTCCCTTTCCCTCTAAGATTTGGGTTCATACTGTCAGTAACAAGGAGACTCTGTTTTGGGAGAATGACATAGCCACAGCTTTTATTTGTTTTTCATTTAAAATTCTCATAATAATAAACTGGGTCCATCTGGGCAATTTTTATAAAACTGTTATTAGGCAATGCATCATTTTCTGTTACTGCCCCAAGGTGGGGAGTCGCTATCTTTATCTATGAAGGACACTGAAATGGTTTGACCTCCTCTTATTTTTATGTAACACCTATCAAATTTCACTTATGGTGCCAAAAGTATCTGTTGGAAACTGTGAGTGAAGAAAATTCCTTCCCCCAAAGGGTTTGGGTTTTGGAGGTAGAATACAGATGGCTCCAAAAGGTCACAGGGAGGAGTCTAGTCTTCTAGTTTGTTGAAAGAATTTCAATAAGGAGTCTTGAGGAGCTCAGGGCTAGTTTGTTTAACATAAACAGATCCACTGAGGAGCATTGGAGGCTTACTACAGTAAGGACTATAGTCCAGCTGGAAAGATAAGAACCTCTTGTCCAACAGAGACACCATCAACCTGGGGAAGACTGCTGCCAGAGTGGTGTGTGAAGGTGAATAGAGTTTCATTCCGTTTTCCATTGAAATATGAGGGGACACAGTGGTTTTTCTGAAGGGAATGCCAAATCTCCTTTTCCATGTCACCTTTTTGGCTGTACATATACTAAGGATAAGGAGGCCCCATACAAACATGTGATGGCCAGACCTTCCTCCTCCCAACTTTATGTATTCATTCATTCTTGTGATGCATGGAGAGCCTGCCCTGGCTGTAGATGCACAAGAGTGGATTCCCTATCTTACTGCCATTATGAGTTAACTTGAACAAACTTCACTGAAATAATGTAAACAGCCAGATAGCTAAATTATATGTTAATTATAAGATATGCCCAGATAGATCTCTTGAATGCATCATACACCATTACAAAGTTGTGACCTGAGAAGATACCCCACACTTCCGCTGCTCTACCCTACTCCCCTATCACAGCCCTGTACTCAAATCTAACAAAATCTACTAAGGAGTGCACATTCTATATGCGGAGTAAGCTGGCATGCAGGGTCATCAAAAGAGGCTGAGTTGTCCTGTGCTTGGCTTTTAAAAACCCATTAGGATATCCTGCTCAAAACTGACCCTACCCCCATTGTGGCTATTGGATGCCACAGCCAGCCCAACTTCAGTTGCCCTTGTCCTGAGGACTCTTGTGCAAGGCCAAAGCTCAGGCAGCCATTTCAAGCTAGAGAAGGGTGCCATGCTATATGGAAGCAGGTATGTTGTGCCCTCGACTGCTTAGGGTCTGAACTGGCCAAATTAATGTGGCACTTAAGGCAGGAGTTAAGGAATGTGAGAAACTGGCTAGCTTGTTGCTGACCTACATTCTAAAAGTACTTTTGGCTTTTGAAAAATCTAATTGTAGATTCTGAATCCTCCAATGTACAATTTTGTGTCCACTTTGGATCAAAAGTAATTAAAATTTTTGAGAACTCATTCCTTTCTTTGAAATTAAACACCCAAAAATTCATGTGATTATTTCAAAATGCATCACTGTGCAGACTTTTCTCTCCTAGCATAACCGTGCCTTCTTTTATTATTTATTTATTTACTGGCATTTGATATTCTGCTTTTTACCATGAATGGTCTCAAAAGCAGATTACAATAAATTTAAAGTAGGTTACAATAGTATTAGATCAATAAACAATATTGGTTGAGCATCTACAGTATATATTTAAATCCAGATTCATATTTAGGTTATTTTGTTGATGTTGTAGAACTAGGAATACTTCTGTGGTAACTAGGATGTTGAACAGGAAGCCTCAATTGGGAATGCTTGGCTAAAAATGTATTTATTTATTTATTTATTTGATGGCTTTATTTTTATACCGGTATTAGTGGAGACATCATACCGGTTCACATTTGAACAGCAGGTTTGAAAGTACATATTAACAGGGAGAAAAACGGGGGGGGGGGGGGGGAAATCACGCAAGAACAGAGTAGAAATACAGTGCAACAGCAAGATAAAAACTCTTAACATAAGGTGAATCTCCAAAATTGTCGATATATGTGACAACATAACATCGTAATAATATATGCATGGGTAAAACATCTTAACTGCATGGTCAAATATACATGGGACAGAGACAGACTAGGTGGCTAAGGAAGAATAGGGGGAGGTTGACTAATCAGGATATGCTTGTTTAAACAACCATGCTTTTAGTTTCTTTTTAAATTTGAAGGAGCATGGTTCGAGATGGAGACTTGTGGGGAAGAGAGGTGTGCTATTTTCAGGGAGGGCACAAGCAAGGTTCCTTTGTTAGCTGTTCTGTCCGATTAGGCTCAGCAATGCTAAAAGGAATATCAAGCCAGTTGGAGTTGTAGGAATGAGTGGATTTATGTACGATGGTAAGTGTTTTGTAGAGTATTCGGGAAGGGATGGGGAGCCAGTGAAGGTCTTTGAGGATGGGGGTGTTGTAGTCTGTTTTAGCTTTTTTCCTGAAGGTGGGGTAGCTGGGGATAATGGAAGAATGTTCCAGATGTTTGGTATGTAACAGCTAAAGGCCCAAAGACTGGTGCAGGAGCAGAGGTGGGGTGGAAAGTAGAGCCAGTTGGGAAGATCTGAATTCTCGCTAGGAGGCATAAGGGCAAAGTTGCAAGAGAAAGTTTGGGGCCTGTTTGTTCATGCACTTGAAGATGAGGCAGAGTGTTTTGAACTTGATCCTGTTCTCTTTTGGTATCCAGTCTAGCTGAGATAGAAAAGGTTTTATGTGGTCAGATGCTTTTGCTGCTATGTTATGTAGGAGCTAGAGGCATTTGAATTGTATAGGAAGGTGCCATTGAATAAAGAATTGCAATATTCTATTCTGCTGGCGATTAGTGCGCGGATTAATGTAGCAGATTGTGTTTATCTAAATAGTTTCGTAGTTGATGGATCTGACACAGATGTATGAATGAGGTTTTACTAATTTGGATATGTGTGTTTCCATACTGAGGTTATGATCAAGTAGGACTGCTGAGCTTCGTACTGAGTCTTTGGGATGTCATGCAGTATTTAACAGCGCGGTGACCATAAGGGATGATCTTGGTGGCTAATCCAGAGAGTTCTGATTTAGAGGGGTTTCAATTTGAGTTACTTGCATGGAGGGGGTGCAATTTTCAAATGACCATATTATGTGGGTAAATCTATGCTTATCTGCATGAGAACCTTTGAAAATTTGTTTTGCTACCTTACCACCTGGTTTAGATGTTGATTAGATTTTACTGATATGTTTGTGTGTATGAACATCTATGTGTAGGAAGTAAATTGTATTAGATACACATACAGAGGTGTATTTTCAAAAAGATCTGAGTGCCTTACTTAGGTAGCCAAATTTTAGCTACCTAAATATAGGAAAAACTTTAGTTGAATTTAAGGCTTTAAATTTGAGGCTGAAAATTCACCTAAATCTAGTTGGCCAAAATAGGGCACCTGAGATTTAGGCTACTTATTTATTCTCCTAAATGCGAGAGCCTAACATTAAAAATCAGTGCCAAGTTCCTATCTTGCTTTCACAAAGGGCCTCATTTTCTAAAGTATTGCAGGCCTGCGATACTTTAGGGAATGAGGGGCGGGGGGCCGAAATGGGGGGCGGGCCTGTGCTAGCCGGCAGCGATCGCACCATCGCGGTGCGATCGCTGCCGGTTTCGCACCCAATAGCGCCACCATAGAAGGTGTAGCTATTGGGCGCGAACTCAGACGCGAAAAGGGCCTTACCTTTTCGTCGTCCGCGGCGTCTTCGCGGAGTCGGCCCCGGTGACATCCCGACTCCTCCTCTTCCGGGGCCGACTCCGCCCCCATTTTGGTCCCTTATCGTGTGCGATCCCTCTGGAAAATAATCCCTCTGGAAAATGAGGCCCAAAGTTAGGTGGCTAAATCCTTTGAAAATCTACCCCATAACTGTGGTTATGCACTTCACCTCCAAGGCATCTTGCTCTTTGAACATCTAGCTATGAGGGCAGGTATTAAAACCTAAGCTAGGGTTGCTCAAACAGGTCCTACGCCCCCCCCCCCCCCCCAGTCAGTTGGGTTTTCAGGACATCCCTAATGAATATGCATGAGAAATATTTGCATACATAGGAGGTAGTGCATGCAAATACATCTCATGCATATTCATTAGGGGTATCCTGAAAATCCAACTAGCTGGGATGGGGAGGGGGGCACCCGTAGAACTGGTTTAAGCACCCCTGACTTAAGCAAGTCTTATTTGTCACTTGATTGGGGTGGTTTTGGTTATGAACTTGACCTACAATGGAAATGAAATTCTAGCAGCCCACCTTAAATCAGGTACTGCCAAACACTTTATAAAATACAAAACTGTTTTTTCATCTCATCTGGGCTAAGATGTTTCATTTTGCGTTTTCAGAAGAAGTTATGTTAGCAGAAGAAGACAAGAATGCAGAAGAGAAGTCTCCTCTAGATGGTAAATGTTCCCCTAATTAAAATCTTAACGATACAGAAAGACTTGATGCTGGCAAATATGAGACTATTTAGTAAAGGCAAAAGCTGTCCATATTCTCAGGCAGTGTGTCCTCCACACTCTGAACACACAGCACTGCACTCCCAGAAGGGAAACTATGGGGATATTTCTCACACTTATATTAAAACTTGGACACACAAAGGACAATATTCAGCAGTATGTAGATGGAAAACTCAAGATGTTATCTGGCTAAATGAATATTTGGGCACTTATCCAGCTAAATTCTAGCTGGATAGCTTTTTATCTGACTAAAATTTGGCCAGATAAGTCAGGGGCATGCCTGGGGCATAATTGGGAGGAGCTGAGTTAGCCGGATAAGTTATCCGGCTAACTCTAATATTCAGAGTTAGCTTGATAACTTATTTGGCTAACTCTGGTCAGCCCATATGCCTGTCCTAAAGTTAGCCATATAAACTTATACGGCTAACTTTAAGATAGTTGGATATATCTAGTGGCACAGCCGCGCCGCTGAATATATAGACTAAGTTTATCCGGCTAACTAGCTGAGCCACACAGAGGCTGAATATGGACCTTGCATTTACCAGCTGTTAATTTATATAAATATCTGTTCTTGGATTTTTTTTGCCCCTTCCTTCCAGAACAGTTGCTTTAGGTGATTTAGGTTCTTTTGTGACCCAAGGCTTGGAGAATCCTCTTCTGAGACCAGAACTTTCATTTTTCTCTTAGTGCTAGGATCATGCATGCTAGCGACTGCTGCCAAGCCACAGATCTAGCTCAAACCACTGTTATTTATAGTAAAGATTTAGGAAGCAAGATTAATGTCTGCTTTTGCCTCTGTTGTATCTCTGCAGGTCAGCATGAAAACTAAAATAGTCAAGAATCACCACTTAATATATATAATCTGCTTCTTCTCTTTCTTTCTCTCTATTTAGTGCTGAAAAGAGCTACGATCAAAAAAAGTAAGAATGACCTGATCCATGCTGAGGAGGGTGAAGACCATTTCACAGATATTTGTTCTGTTGGTGAGTAGGGTTGACAACTTCCAGCTGTGAAAATTCTGAACACTTGGATGCATGGAGTAACATTTTCACCCTTGTCTTTCCACATGACTTTTTATTTTAAAAAAACTTGTATTACTTGCTTTATTACTAGAAAACTGTGCACAAAGCGAGGTGCAACCAAATGATCCCAAATATAAAAATACCAACAACATCCCTTTAGAACAGTCAGAAAAATTTCAATTAAGTAATAGCTGCAATCCCCATCATTAGGAAAACTTAATTTTTTTTTTTTACCTTATATCACACCCCTTTACACACCACTACCATCCCAGGACCGGTGCAAGGATATTAGATGCCCTAGGCCATGACTTCCCAAACTTTGAGCCAATATATCCCCATTTTACCACTTGAAAATGTATATGACCCCAGAAGATTACCAAAACAAATCAACAAACATGCAATCCCCCTCCAGCAATCACTACATTCTCATCCTCCTCACACTCCAGCTAAACCCCTCACTCAACCTGCATCCCCTCCAGCTGATCCTCTCTTATATCCTACAGCTCCTCTCACCTTCCCAAACCATCCCCTCTCTCACCCCCTCTAGCCCTTTCCTATCTTCCTAGCTAATCCTCTCTTATCTCCATGCCATTTTAATGACTCCCCAATTGATCCTCTGTCATCCCTTCCTCTCACCCAATCCTCCAGTCTCACTCAATCCCAGCCTCACCTCCAACCTCACATCCCCTAGTTGATCCCCTCTCTTCCTTACAATCTCCTATTTGATCTTCTGCCAGCCCTCCCTCACCCTCCATAGCCAATTCTTCTCCAGGTGGTTTATCTCATATTTGTCCACCATATCACAGACAGTTTGTATTGGTAACTCCTCCTCTACTTGGCATGATGTTTTCTCAGGAGTACCACAAAGTTCCACACTCTCTGCAGTGTTATTTAATATTTATTCCTCCCCATTATGTACCTCGCTATCCTATTTAGGAGTAAATTATAAATTGCACGCTGACAATATTCAATTTTTCATACCTAAACAAACCACCTGGACAGCAACTAATGATCTACTGAATTTAGGCTTCTCCACTATAAGATCATGGATTTCACACCATCATCTTTTAGCAAATTTAGAGAAAACTGAAATGTTAATCTTGAGAAGATTACCTCCACAAGGTGCCCCTTCTGCTTTCACTTTTGAAAATCTTTCCATCAAAGTGTCTTTCCATCGAAGTGTCTACAACTGTCTGCAACCTTGGGGTACTTTTAGACCAGGAGCTGCCTCTGAAGCCCTACATCAGCTCCTTAGTAAAAATCTTCTTTTGCCAAACCAAGACATTTGAAACCTCTACTGCCAGCTCATGATTTCAGAGCTGTGCTCCAAAGCCCTAGTTCTTAATAAGTTAAGACTATTGTAACGTGCCTTACTTATTGGGTTATCTACTAATTCAATTAGAGCACTGCAGTTAATTCAGAATTCTGCAGCCAGACTTTTACCCAGAAAAGGCTCACGTGAGCATATTTCACCTTCCCTGTACTCATTACATTGGCTTCCAATATCATGGTGCCAATCAGTAAGTGTATATTAAATTTTATTTAAACATAAGTTTCGTATATCAGTATTATATAAGGACCACTATGTGCTGTGAACATTACAAATTAAAACCAACAATGACGCATCACTCCCATTATACCAATCATACCATTCATACCATATATCCCAACTTACCCCTAAAAATCAGTATACTAACAATTCTTATACCATAACCAACCAATGTTGACATGCCCAACATATAGCGTACAATAAATCTCTACAATGTATTATATCTGGTAAATACATATGATGGTTTAACCATTAACAATCTTGTAATAACAAATTGCCAATGTAATGTTTGTACTACATCCCAGCCTTGTTTCCCAGTGAGGAGGGGTAAATCAAAAAAACCCTCCCCAAAAAACAAAATGGGAATGCCTTCTCATTTTCAAAAATCTCTCTTTGACTGATGTTATGCTGTCAGCATAATATCAGCCATAGCAAAAGGTTCACAGGTCTCCAGCCCTTGTCCTTTGGGTTCAGGGAGTTGCCGTCTCTAACAGGGTTCAAGGTTTAAACAACAGTCCCAATCTCAAATACTAGGATAATTTCTAGCCATCAACAATCTTGTTGATGTACTACAAACATTATATTGGCAATTTGTTATTACAAGATTGTTAATGGTTAAACCATCATAGGTATTTACCAGATATAATACATTGTAGAGATTTATTGTACGCTATATGTTGGGCATGTCAACATTGGTTGGTTATGGTATAAGAATTGTTAGTATACTGATTTTTAGGGGTAAGTTGGGATATATGGTATGAATGGTATGATTGGTGTAATGGGAGTGATTCGTAGTTGTTGGTTTTAATTTGTAATGTTCACAGCACATAGTGGTCCTTATATAATACTGATATACGAAACTTATGTTTAAATAAAATTTAATATACACTTACTGATTGCCATTATAATTTGCCGAGTCCTCTGTCCTAACAGTTTAGCTATTTTGAGCAACAGAGGTAATGCACATAGATTTATGACATGAATAGGTTCCAATATCATGGTGCATTATTGTTTTACTAGTTTTCAAATTGTTATATTTTAATGACTCTTCCTGGGCGCATGCTATTTTAAAGCTGTATCTCCTCCCCCCACGCACACTACTTTCAGCTAACCACAGTCTGCTAGAATTCCCATCTTTTGGAACCATGCATTTATTCAAGGCACATGAACATGCTTGCTTTTTTAGTTATCGGTCCTTATTTGTGGAAGTAACTTCCTGATAAAATTAGATCATTAACTTGTGTCTCTGGTTTTAAAAAGGCAGTAAAGACACACTATTTAAAAAAAAGCATTTAATGATAGGCAGTAATTTGTTCAATGTTATAAGATTTGTGCAGATATTACTATTGTATAATCAACATTTTTTTTTTATTCCATGATTTCTGCAGACTATTGTGTAGTCAAGACACTCTACTCATTTTAATGCAGCTGGCAGTCTTTGGTGGCACATGGATCATGCTTTTTTTATAGATGTATTTTACTGATTAAATTTTATAGATGTGTTTAATTATGCCTTAACATTTTATGATAGCCTAATTTATGTGATGTTTATATGTTTTATGAGCATTTTAGTTGTAATCTGCCTTGAACATTTGAAAATGTGTGGAATATAGGTTTTTTTAAATAAATAATAAAAAAAATAGGTGATCCAACACTCAAACCCCTCCTTCAAATAGTCCCTTTGGCAAACATTCCCCTGGTCAGGGTCAGCAATGTTTCCCTTTTGACCCTGGGCCAAAGGTGGATGATAACTGTTGGGAAGAGAGGGCAGGCTGCTGACAGGGGCACCATTTTTTTTCTTGGATAGATTCAGTAGTGGGTGAGGAGACAGAAGTGTCAATCTCCACTAACCTGTGCACACTCAGCACACTCTTCCCTTGGCTGTCCCAAAGCCAACTGTGATTTGCAAATGGTAATATGAGGAAAGGCTGAAGAGGTTAGGGCTGTTCAGCTTGGAGAAGAGACGGCTGAGGGGGGGGGGGGGGGGATATGATAGAGGTCTTTAAGATCATGAGAGGTCTTGAACGAGTAGATGTGAATCGGTTGTTTACACTTTCGAATAATAGAAGGACTAGGGGGCATTCCATGAAGTTAGCAAGTAGCACATTTAAGACTAATTGGAGAAAATTCTTTTTCACTCAACGCACAATAAAGGTCTGGAATTTGTTGCCAGAGGATGTGGTTAGTGCAGTTAGTGTAGCTGGGTTCAAAAAAGGTTTGGATACGTTCTTGGAGAAGTTCATTAACAGCTATTAATCAAGTTTATTTAGGGAATAGCCACTGCTTTTAATTGCATCAGCAGCATGGGATCTTCTTAGTGTTTGGGTAATTGCCAGGTTCTTGTAGCCTGGTTTGGCCTCTGTTGGAAACAGGATGCTGGGCTTGATGGACCCTTGGTCTGACCCAGCATGGCAATTTTTTATATTCTTAGTAATGAAAGTCAGCATTGGGTCTGTTAGTCAGTGCAAGCTCACTGGTCCTTTGGCAGCCTGGATCCCTTCTTGTTTAGAGCTTACTGTTACCACAGAAACTCATGTAAGGGCAGGTCTGCTGCAAGTATTGCGAGTGTGTTTACTGACTTCCACTACTAATGCTGCAGCTGGTACCTGAAAGAAATATGCTGCTCTTTGAGGCACTTGTGACCCAAGCTCAGCATTTTTTGACCCTGTTTGGGGTCCCAACCCACAATTTGGGAAGCCCTGCTCTAGGCAAAGCTTACAGCTTTGTGTGACCTTTCCCCCCAGCCATTCCCCCACACACAATACCTCACCTAAGTCACACATGCAGAACACAGACAACCCTCACCAAATGAAGAATAAGGAGATCATAATATATAAATAGAAATGTGCAGACAAAAACAATTGGAAACTGCAACAAGTCAAACTCTGTATATAGTGCAAAACTAAAAAAAACAAACATCTTCATTCCTGATAAAACATCAAACAATAAAATCAAGAAAAATTAAAATTAAAAATTAAAAAATTAAACCATTAAAATAAAATAAAATATAGAAAAAAGTGAAACCATACAAATAAAAAGGATATGTATTTCAAAACAGTTGAATTGACTATCATCCAATAATTAATAACTTGTATTAAAATTTGTAAAAATTTAACAAACATCAATAAAATGTCAAAACAGCAAACACATCAGATAAAGTCCAATAGTTAACAAAAATAGGTGTAAAAACTAATCCCAGCTCTCCATACCTGGAAACATTTAGATTTCCAAACACCCTGAGATTATCATGGATAAGTGGGAGGGTGGGGGGGAGGGAGAGAGGGTGCATACTTTATCCTCTCTCTCTCTTATATATACAAACTCCCTAACATACATATTCATTCTCATTCACACATGTTGACTGTCATGCACACTACTCCGCTCTCAAACACACAGACTCTCTCACACTCACAGACTTTCTCTCTTCCTCCCTGCTTCTCATACACGCGCACACACACACACTCACACACACACTCACACACACACACACACTCACACACACACACACACGCTCCCACAATCACTGGCTCTGTCTCTCTCACATATACTCATACACACAGGCTCTCTCAGACACACTAATTCTGTCTTCTTCATACATGCTTTCTCTCCCTCATACACACCAACAAGCTCTCTCTCACTCACTGTCCCACTATCCCTAATATACACACACATACAGGCTCTGTCCTATGCGCTGGCTGTCTCTCTCCCTCACATACACACGTACAAAGGCTCTCGCACTCACTGGCTTTCTCTTGCTCTATCACACGAACACACAGGCTCTCTTCCTCCTCCTCCTCCTTCCTCCTTCCTCCTCTCACCCCCACACACAGGCTCTTTCGTATTCACTGGCTCTCCCACTCCAGACACAGGCTCTCACACACACACACAACCCCCTCCCCTTCACAAATATGTAACCCTTTGTCGGGGAGGATGCTGTTTCCCAAGGACACACAAATTAATTTCCTATTTCTGGGGCTGCTCTGGCTAGCACTTCTCCCATCAGTCTTTGTCCGAAGGGGTGGGTCCTTTTTGTGGGGAAAGTTAAGCTTATAACCCAGATGGTGGTGTGTTTCTAGCTTCTTCTTCCTTAGTAACAGAAATGCTGTTCCCAGGACAAACAGGCAAGACAAGATACTGGGTGTTCAAAATAAAAGTTTACTGATTCTTTAAAGTTAAAGCAAAGTCCAATTTATCCAAATGTGTGAGATTGCAGCTATCTGACTTACAGTTGTTAATCTTCCTCTGGGTATGTGTCCTTTCTCTCGGGTTCCTGGGTTTGAGTTTAACACTTATGTTATAAGTGCATAAGCTGTCCCAGGAGGCCAAGGAAACCTTACTGGTAGGGGAATCCCCTTAGGACCGGAAAAATCGTACCTGAGTCCAATTGTGAAATATCGGTCACCCAGCCTGTATCCTGGTCCCTTTGGGTGGAGATCCTGTGTGTGTGTGGGGGGGGGGGGGGGGTGTCGGGTCTCCATGATCCTTGGTCCTTCTTCGTGAACTTCAGTGGTCAGTGACTTCTCTGAAGGAAAAATCTATCTCTAGCAAAAATCTGTCTCTCATCCAAATATGAGCCAAAACCTCTCAGACAGGGAGTGTACTGAGGGGAACTTTCTCTAAAAAAAAAAAAAAAAAAAATCCTTAAATTGGGATAGGAGCCCAACTTAGTAGGGGAAAAGAAAGCAGTTACTTCCCTGTCCAAGGACAAACTAAAAGTGACCACACCGCACTTACGATCACCTCACTATGTACCCTGAGACAACTAATCACAGTCCTCCAGGTTGGGAGAAGCTGAAAAAGAATGGAAGTCTCACTAAGCTACTTTTGTAATCAAGCAGCTAGGGCCATCTGGTGGCAGACCAGGGGGGGGTCTGCCACACACACACACACAGGCTATCACACTGATTGGCTTACCTCCCCCTCCCACACACACAGGCTCTCACACACTCACTGACTTTCTCTCCCTCACATACACACTCAGGCTTCATTCTCTGCTCATATATTTGGCCAGCAGGGTTTGGACTCCCTGCCGGTTCTCTACTCAAAGGGTGCATCTTCTTCTGCCGGCAAAGCTTGAGCTCCTTGCATTTGAGGCACTTTTTTGTCCGGGCTGCAGCTCCTCCCACCCTGCGCCAGTACCTTCGATGAAGTGAACACTGTCCATACTGCCTCTGGTGTACATTCCTCCCAAGGTTCACTCCTCCATCCCCCCTCCCCCCCAGCAATCTCCGGTTCCCTTCTCCCTCGCACACACATCCTCACATATGCTCCCACTGTCTCTTGCACACACACACACACACACACACACACAGGCTCCCTCTCTCTCTTGCATGCACACACACAACCCGTCATACAGGCTCTCTCTCTCGCACACACACCCCTTCTCACAGGCTCCCTCTCTCTCTTTCACACACTCATGCACCCCTGCTGACAGGCTCCCTTCATTTTCTCTCTCTTAACACATAGACACATCTGCCCACAGGCTCTTCTCTCACACACAAATACACACCTCACTTCCATACACATACACACAAACACACACTCCCAGTCTCTTACTTGGATACACACACGTGCATTTGCACTCCCGTATACATATGCAGGCTCCCAATTTCTTACATACTACACACACGCATACACTCACTCTCACTCCCTTACACACACACACACAGGCTCTTAATCTGTTACTGCCATACACACACACACATGGGCTCCCAATCTCTAACTCACATACACACACCCTCACTCCCATACACCCACACACACACAGGTTCCCAATCTCTTATTCACATACATATTCACATACACAAACACACACACACACATCCCTTCCTCTCTCAGTCACATAGGCTCACATGTGGTCATTTCTGAGCCTCTCCCGCTTCAGCTGCAGGTGGGATGGACTCGGCAGCTATCCAACCTCTCTCTTCCATATATTCCACCATGAGTGAGATGGGCTCTGCTCATGGCCCCCGGATATCACCACTCTTTGGCTGTGAGCAAAATGGGCTCTGCTTATGGCTCACTGGGCCTCCTTCATCTTCTACTGTGAGCGGGATGGACTCTACTGAAAGCCCACTAGATGTTGCCGCTCTGCTGGTGGCCTCATCTGTTTGAAGCACATTGGCTGCGGAGGCCCCTGTAGTTCAAACAGCTGATGTTTGAACTGCATGCCACAGGAGCTTCAGAAGAAGTACCACACTGACCTTGGCAGTAGGGACAGTGTTCACTTAATTGAAGGCACCAGCACTGGGCAGGAGGATGATTTCTGGCTGGGTGGACTGCAGATGGATTGGAGAGCTAAAATCCGGACATTTTCTGGACATTCTAGCCCCCTCCTTCTGACTTCCAGACATCTCCTGAAATATCTGTACTATCCAGAGAAAATCCAGACAGTTGGCAAATTCTTTGGTGATATCTTCTGATTGATTGGTTGTAGTATTATCAGTAACATTCGCCTGCCCCCATATAAGTGTAACCTCCTTTCACTGGGGTCACCTTCAGAGACTGTGCCAAGCACTAGCTAACTTGTTGTGGCCTCTGGAAAAATGCTCGGATTCATGTTACAGGGAGCAGGGTTCACCTGCAGGGCTGAAGGGATCACCAAACAAAATCAATGCAAATGCAAAGCTGTATTCCACACCAAGAAAAAGTAATTTATTGAAAGTCCAAGAAGGCAGAAAAATTAGCCTCAATCCAAAATACAATAGAACAGGAGAAACAACTTCTTAGATAATTCACGTAGGGGTAGATTTTAAAACCCCGGCGCGTAAATCCCGGGGTTTATGCGCGTGGCCGGGCCTTACGCGCTCCGGGCCCATTTTCAAATAGGCCCGGCCACGTGCGTAAACCCCGTGATGCGTGTAAGTGCTGGGGCTTTAAAATGGGGCGGTCCGGGGCGGGGCTAGAGGCGCCCGGTACAGTGGCCATTTGCCGCTGTGCTGGGGGATCGCACGCGCCAGCACCCACTTGCTCCTGCTCCTTTGCAAGAGCAAAAGGTAAAACATAAAAAATAGGGGTAGTTAGGATAGGGATACGGGGAGGGTAGGATAGGGGAAAGGGAAGGGAGGTTAGGGTAGGGCTTTGGAAAGTTCCCCCCCCCCAGTCCGCTCCCCCCCCCCCCCCCCCCCGTTTGCATGCGCCAACCCGGAATTTTATAACATGCGTGCCAGCCCACGCTTGTTATAAAATCGCGCATCCATGTGTGCGCACCGGGTTGCGCGCGCGCACATGGACGCAAGCGTGTACTTTTGAAAATCCACCCCATATTACTCGCTCTTCTCTCATGCAGCTTGAGTCACCCAATAAAATATTTTTCTTAGGATTACCACTAGAACCTCTTTCTTCCTCAGGCTCCACTGACAGTCAGAAAACCTCTTCTCCTTTATTCCAGCACTAGCTCCAGACTACCCCAGTTAGAATAGTGTTCCCATGGGTTAGGAGTCCTACTCCTTCCAGGAGGCCTGCATCCCTTGCCAGAAAGAGATTTCTGTCTCCAGTGGATCACTAGAGCTACTCAAGACTGGGCACCACAATGGGGTCTGAGCTCCCAAACAAGACATCTTCCCCTCAAACCAGATTCCTCAAAACCCCTCCCAGCGCCTCGAGGGAGCACCATATACAGGACACCTCTCCACTTTGCTCATTTCCTTTGGAGGAAGAACCCTCCTATCAATTACCAATTCTACTAAATCCTGAACCTCCCGTTGCCAGAGAATTCTTCATTTTGCCAAATATTACACTTTAGTGAACCCAGACAGGGGTCACCTAAGGATTATTGATGCTAATATCATAAACGGTGATGAAGTAGCTGTTTGCTATTATCCTCCTGCATCTTCCCCATTAATGAACCTCAAGGTGCAACATTTATTTATTTATTTTATTTAAAAACTCTTCTATACCATCGTTAAGTTAGATAACCATCACAACGGTTTACAGAAAGGCACGATAAAGAAAATTATAAGTGGTATAGATTACAAATTAAACATATGCCATCATAGTATGGTAACATATTTTAGTACAATAAACTATGTGTTTAAGTTAAGCCTATATGTTGGTTAGGAAACTGTTAAGCGGTTCTCATGATGGTCTTCATTCTGGCAGAGAGAAGAAGTGTATTCTTAGTGTAAACCCCCCATCACCACCTTTTACCAGAGGTCTCTTGCAGGCACTGTAGCGGTAGTAAGAGCCTACCTGCAGCCCTAGGATAAGGTTCCTTCTACTGGAAAATAGCAAAATGCAATGGCCCCAAAGGGAATCACATGCTTGAAAGAAACAGCAGTCTACACTCTAAGGAGGTCATTTTAAAAGGAATTGCATATGTAAATGTAAAATACTATGGTAGCAATTTTAAAAATTTACTCAATACAAAAAAAGGAGGATATATATAATGTTCTCTTTTATGATTTTTAAAGTGCTAAATAAATAAACCTTATCAACTCTTTATATAGGAACAAATACCATCAGTAGTAGTGCAAATGGAATTTAATCCATCGCCTCTCGCCACGCAATGGGCCCCAGGCGAATTCAGCGTTTATTCAAGCACTTAGTATACAATCATTTGGTATTGTTCCTTTATTTATTCCACAACTTTTGATTCCTATCCACTAAAAATATTTTTTATTTTATTTTCAAAATTTAATTTATCCCAAAACCCAAAAGCTCATTTTTTTGTGTATTTCTAAAATCTCAAATACTTATTATCCTTGCATAAATTAAATGTCCACCGTCATTCAGTTTATTCAATCATTGACATCCTGGAACAAAATCCTAGGATAAATTATACTTAGCCCCACTGTAGATGTATTGTTTCTCAAATTGTCCCGACATGGGCCATGTTTCGACTGTTTCCAGTCCTCCTCAGGGGATACTTGGTATGTTGTAATCACGATTCCAAAAACACTTTTTGTTATTCTGCCTTACCAGCGCTAGTCAGTTAATTTGACAGTGTTACTAATGCCCATTCTTTTTCATGCATTAATGGCACCTCGGCGTTTTTTTTGTATTTGTATTGAGTAAATTTGTAAGTGAGGATCTCTAGCTTCTGTTGATTGAGCAATTTTAAAAAGCCATTTACACGCATAAAGTGCACTTATATGTGAATATCCCAAGGACAATTCCATGGCATATATTGTAGCAATTTTCAAAAGCCCACTTATACGGGTAAAGTGCATTTACAAGTGTAAAACCCAATTTATAAGCTTGTGAATACTTTTTAAAATCAGGTCCTAAGTGTAGGAAGATAATTATTATTTGATACAAGTTGGTCTGCCGATGATTACGGAGACAAACCGATCTTTAGAATAACATTTGTTAAGATAAGTAATCCCCATACAGTCAACCCCTGATGCAGTTCTCTTATGAAACATTAGCTGTTGTTGGGTCCACTTTTTTTGTTGATATTTTGATTTTATCAACAATTTGCTGTTACCTACAATACTATTTTAGCTGCTACAAAATTTATTTTAAAATATAGCCTTTTCTTCAGGATAAATGATCAAGTAGTCTGGCGGTGGTAAAGTGAAACCACACACAACAATGGCTTGCTATTACCCCATGTATGAATATTCTTTGATATCAGAGTGGTGCTCTTATATCTCCATAAGTTGTGATTATTACTTTGTTTATTGCAGTGGATTTGTTAACATTTGACAAAGTTCCAGCATCTTCTTTTCGCTGTGGTTCTAAAATAAAAGACAGAATTTAATAATCAAAATCCAGTAAAGGCAGAAAAATTCCAGAAGGTAGTCCAAACTGCAGAAAACAGTATTCTCAACTCTTAAACTGAAAGAACTGACATAGATTACTCTTGCATCTTCTCATGTTATTGAGTCACCAATCCAAATAGCATCTCGCCATTCTTTGCTCCCATCAAGGCCATCCCAGACCAAGATAGAACTTCAGGAAACTCTTTTACCCCATCCCAAATCTTTCAGCTGTGTACTTTCCAAGGGAAAGAACAGGAGTCCCAGTTGTCCAAAGGATCCTTTATTCCTTGGCTTCCCCAGCATGACCAACTCTTATCACTCTTTAACCCAGAGATCCTCAGGACTAGAACCCAAGGCTGCAATCCTCAGCCTTTGTACCAGACATCAGACTCTTGATTCCTGGAAGACTCGATACACAACTCCTCCCAGTACTTGTGGAAGCACCTTAAATACCTTCCTCCAATAGCTCTGCCCCTTTTGGAGATGGAACTCTGTTTCATTCAACCATCATTCACACCTCCCAGAACCTTCCTGTACTAAAAATTCTCCATTATAAACATAGCCTATAAGCTAGTGGTATAACAGGGGCAAAAGAACAGGCAACAGACAAACTAATGCCCCTACCTCCAGTGGATCAGATCAACTTGACTTAAGTCTATTTCATGACGGCTGCTGGTGTTTTAATATTATCTATAAATGTGGCTGTTCATTCTCAACAAACAGACCCTGCAGTAAGAACAAGGGTTATATGCTAAGGTCCTATATTGGTATGACCAATTTTAATCAAATAGAGTTTTATTCTCAGTTGAAATTGGTGCTACAGTAGAAACCAGTTACTCTCATTTAAAAAAAAAGATTGAAACCATAACTAATATGTAAAGATAATAAATAAACAATTTGATACAGTCATAGAGAAACATGAGTACCCTCTATCTGGGCTTGCCAACTTCTCCATACTCTTCTCTAGGCAAGATCTGGGGAATTGCATAGAAGAGGATAAAGGAGGAAGTGGAAGAAAAATTTAGGGAATCCTGTGTTCCCTTGGAAAGAGCAGATAAGGCAGAAAATGCCATGAAAATAGGTTCCCTCAAGCATTACTAATTCCATTAATTCAAAGCCTTAGCGTGCCTATGGCCAATATGGCTATGGCCATAGGCGCCGCTACCATAAGGCACCGCTACTGCTGCTATGTGCCAAGGAGAACTGGCAGTTCCTCAACAAAAGAGGAAGCAGCGGGGCCCCATTGAAATTGATGGCGTGGTCAGCGCAACCTAAGTAAGTGGAAAAGCAGTGTGGCCCGCTGCTGATTCTGGCGGGGCCGTACTTCTTTTCCACTTACTAAGGTGTACTTACCACACCATTGATTTTGGTGGGGCCTCACTACTGAGCAGGAGGAGGAGGAGCGCGCCCTACCGGAAGTGGTCCAATGCTCGTGGCTGGAAGTCGTTCCCTTGGCCATGGGAGCTGAAAAAAGAGACTACTGCTGCCTGCTAAGTCAAAGAGGAAGTGAGTGAGAGAGAGCATGTATGCAGGAAAGTGAGAGAGCATGTGTGCTTATGTGTGGGAGAATGAGAGCATGTGTGCTTGTGAGTAGGAGAGTGAGAGAGAGCATGTGTGCTTGTGTGTGGGAGAGTGAGAGAGAATGTATGTACAGAACTCAGTTACTCTCTGCTTGCTAATTCATGACGATTTCAGGGCATCTGGAAATCAAAGGTTCCATGGTATGGATAATGGGGAATTTTTTTAAATCCTTATTTTAATTGTTGGATGTTATTTGATGAGTCTGTTTTGAAATATTTTATTGATGTTTGGAAAATGTGACTTTTAAATTATTGAATGTTATTCTATTTAAATTGTTTTGAATTATTCTAATTATTGGTATGTTTTTACTAATTTTGTTTTATGAGGAATGGTTATGGTTCTGTTTTTTATAGTGTTGCAGTCCATACAGAATTTGGCTTGTTGTGATTTCCAGTTCAGTTTTTGTCTGTACATTTCTATTTATACTGTATGGTCTCTTTATTCTGTATTTGAGGGTCTATCTGTATTTTACATGTGTGAGGAAAGAGAGTTATTCTATTAATGTGGGCTTTCTATGTAGGGATCTATAGCAGCTTGGATTGTTCTGTTTTCCTAATAGGAGATTTATTACCATTTTAGGCCTGGTGTAATATTTATAGTATTAACTTTCAATGGTAGGGTTGTTGCTGTTTGAGTGGCTCTCTGAGGGTCATGCTCATGCCCAAGATGCATTACAATAGGCCTAATACTATATAGGCTTCAAGTATCTCTTGCTTTTTTTGCAGAGTTTTCTGGTTGGCACTTCAGCAGTGCATGTAAATATAATATACATATTGTGATATTTTTATCTCAGAAGACTTGAATGTTCTTTTTCATATAACATCTATTATTATCAATGCATAATTTTTAATTGTGTGTGAGGAGAGTGTGATGGGGTGGGGGGTGAAAGGCTGTAAAGTTTTCCTAGGGCACCTAATACCCTTACACTGGCCATGGGCATTGCTGTATAACATTGAACAGAATCTCCCAACTCATGGTGTCATGTGTTGTGTAATGGGTGAGGGTGCAGTTTTTCACTTGGCCATGGGTGCCAAATTGACTGGCTATAGCTCTGCATTAATTTATATGATTTCCCTGGTATGAAGGAAAACAAGCAAAAGGAGCTAGCAAAAAAACCAAGGGTCAAATGCCTATGAAATTTCCATCTCTTTCCCTATTAATTTCCAGAAGTCATGGAATAGTTGTCGTCTGGAGAAGGAAGAGCAGAACAGACAGAAATTGAAATTAAACTAGTTGCCTTGAGCAAGGGTTGCAGACTCCTAGGGAGAGAAACTATAAAAAAAAAGTTTGAATTTGGTGAGCTTAAGAGAATAATAAGATATGAAGTTAGCCACTTGTCCTTGGCAAATGTTACAATTATTAGTAACATTGATGCTATTATGTTTTGTGTAGTCCCTCAATAAAGTACGTTAAAAAATCAGTATATGAAGTGATAATAGTATAATACCTATGGGCAGTGGTAAGAGAGAAGATAAACACAACAATTATAAAATTAGTTGATAAAACAAGAAATAGAATAGAAGTGGTTCACTAGTCCTTGAGAAAATCCAGATGAAAAAATTAGTTTTAAGGACCTTTCTAAAAGTGCTTAGGGAGCGTTCCCAGCACATAGCCAAAGGCAAAAGATTTCATGATAGGCAATAAAAACAAGGCACTACACTGAGGGAAAGCAGTGCGTGAAACGGGAGAGATACGAAGCCAAGTGTGAGGTGAGCAAAGACCCTACTTAGGGGTAGAGTGATGAATTGCAAGGAGTAGAGAAGCCAGAGGAGCTGAGACACTTATAGAGTGGGTAAATGTGAGGACCATAAATCCATTTCTTTCAGACTGTGGTTGTCAGTTGAGGGAGTTGAAGAGAAATGTTAAATAGTTGCTGTCCAGTCGCCTAAAACTTAGGGAGATAACTGAATCTAGCAAGAACTGGTATACAGTATGCTTTTATACATTTAATTTTAATCACTGCCCATCATCTAGAGTTCCTGGATAAGCAATCCAGAAATAGAAATTAATTAATCCATCCCAGAAGATAGAGGCCTACTCAGTGGTACCAGCTGGAAATGGGCCTGAGAAATTGAGACAAAAAATGGCAACCTGCCAAATGAGAAGCAGAAATATTGAGATCAGATAATGATGGATTTTAGCCAGGATAAGGAGGTGCTAAGATGTTTTAACAACCATAAATATGTAAGAAATAAATGTAAGCTAAAGATTAAAGAGTACAGCTAGACTGCACCTACTAAAGGAAAGCATAATAGCTGAGCTGACGCTTGAGGACTTGGATGAGTGAGGCATTTTTAAATCCTGTGAACTGGAGCCAGAGATTAGCATACTTATTGTGAGATTACTTCCATAATCACATCGGTGGCTCTCTTTTACTTCCTGGTTTTCTGATGGAGGGCCAAGGAGCAAAACGGTCTTCAGGCTGAGCAATGACATATGTAACCCCATCCCAGGGAATTTACCGCACTCCAGCGGGGCCATAATTTACACTTTTGGATAATAGAAGGATTAGGGGCTCTCCATGAAGTTAGCAAGTAGCTCATTTAAAACAAATCAAAGACAATTCTTTTTCACTCAGCATATACTTAAGCTCTGGAATTCATTGCCAGAGGATGTGGTTACAGCAGTTAGTGCAACTGGGTTTAAAAAAGGTTTGAATAAGTTCCTAGAGGAAAATCCATAAACTGCTACTACATTAATTAATAAGCAATAGTAGCTTGTGATTTATCTAATATTTGGGCACTTGCCAGGTACTTATGACTTGGTTTGGCCACTGTTGGAAACAGGATACTGGGCTTGATGGACCCTTGTTCTGACCAAGTATAGCACATTTTATGTTCTTATGTTGATGTTTTAGTGGATGATCATCTGGGAGCTAGTGACCACCGGATGGTGTGGTTCAATATTAGGACAGAAGAGACTTCAGAAAAACAAACTTTCTCAAAATGAGGGAATACCTCAAGTAATCGTTAGCTGTATCTGAAAATCTAGGGGAAGTAGAAGGGCAGTGAGCAAAACCAAAAGGAGATATCAAAAAGTTTACTAATCTTTTTTTTAGGAAAGTAAATAAAGGGAAGAGGGAAGAGAGGCCATTATGGTTTTCTAAAGAAATAGCTGAAAAGGTAAAGGAGAAAAGGTTAGCGTTCATAAACTACAAGAGATTGCAGAAAGAGGAAGACAGGCAACAATATCTGGAAAAATTAAGAGAAACTGTGAAAGTAGTCAGGAATGCAAAAATTCAAATAGAAGAAAAATGGCAAATATGTTAAAACAGGGGGACAAGACTTTTTTTTTTTTAGATATGTTAGTGATAGAACTGGCATTGTGAGACTCAAAGGTGAAGGGAGGAATATGTAGATGCTGATAAGGAAAAAGCAAAATTGCTTAACAAATATTTATGTTTGCTTTTCACTGTGGAAGGGCTTGTAGCAGGGCCACATAAAACAAACACAAATAAGATTAGAAGTGAGGAAAACTCAATTGATTTTCAGAACAGTGTGTTTGTGAGGAGCTAACGAAACTTTAAGGGGTAAATATGCAAAAGCATTTTGCTTAGCCACAATATTCAGTGACTTATCTGGCTAAAAACTGGATAAAGAGTTATCCAGCTAGAATTTAGCTGGATTTGTGGTGGGCATTCCTGGGGCAGTCGGTAGGTGTTCCAGGGAGGAGCAGTTAGCCGGTTAGGTTAATATTCAGAGTTAGCCATTGAACCTAACCCGTTAACTCTGGCCATGCTGTGGGAAGGTCTAAAGCACCTATACGGCTAACTTTTAAGATGATTGGATATATTCATTGATGTGACAGTGCCACTGAATATCCCGTTTAAGTTAGCCAGATAACTGTATATGGGCAGGGCTGGGCTGAATATAGGCCTCAAAGTAGATAAGGCAATGGGGCCAGATGGGATACATCCAAGGGTACTACAGGAACTTAAAGATGTCCTTCCTGGCAGCTCCACTGGCTGACATTTTCAATGCTTCTTTAGAAACTGGAGGACTGGAAAATGGCAGATGTGGTTCATATTCATAAAATTGGAAATAAGGAGGAGGCTGGGAACTACAGGCCAGTTAATCTGACCTCTGTGGTGAGCAAACTAAAGGAATCACTGCTAAAACAGAGGATAGTGCAATTTTTAGAATCCAATGGATTGCACGATCCGAGGCAGCATGGTTTTACCAGACGTAAATCTTGTCAGACAAATCTGATCAATTTTTTTGATTGGGTGACTAGAGAGTTGGATCAATGAAGAGTGCTAGACGTAGTGAAGTAAAATTTAAGACCCACACACGTGCTCACAAGTGAGTTTGCTGACGCGCGCACATAGATGCACCAATTTTATAACATACACGTGTATATTTACCTATATGTGTGCGTGTTATAAAATCAGCTATCCACACATACATGCGCGCCCGAGTTTATATTGACGCATGTGAGCGTGAATACCATCTCGAGTGCGAAAGTGGAGGGAATTTTAGTAGGTACACACAGTGACGCAATTGGCCTTTTACCCAGTTCACTTCCAGTTCGTCCCAGTAAAGGAGAGGACTTCCTAAACCCCCTAGCTAACTTGCCTCCCTTTTATGCCATTAGCCCCGAGCTTAAAACCTCGCTGACTAGCCTCGTTTTTTTGTAACACAATTTACACGCTGTCCATAGCAGAAGTAGTTACATGGTAGGGGACCCTGGTGTGCGCTTGTGTGTGTAACTACTTACGCGCTGACTTCATGATGCAGTCCCAGCCTGCCTGTATCCTGCCCACGCCCCACCCAGATCATGCCCATGTCCCACCCCTTTAGTTGAGAAAATGTTTTATGCACATACCGGGAGATATGGGCATTCCCACGCGGGTTTTAAAATTTGCGCGGCACATGCCAAGCCGAGTCACGTGCGTATCTCCTGGCTTTGGCACGCATAGGGCTTTTAAAATTGACCAGAATGTGCTTGGATTTCAGCAAAGCCTTTGATACAGTTCCGCACAAAAGGCTTATAAATAAATTGTGTGCCCTTGATATGCATCCTAGAGGGACTGACTGGACTGGAAACTGGCTGAGTGGGAGGTGACAAAGGGTAGTACTAAATGGAGTTTTCCTTGAGGAGGGGGGCATTACTATTGGTGTGTCCCAGGGATAGCTGCTTGGAACGGTTCTTTTCAACATTTTTGTGAGTGACATATTGGAACAATGATTGGGAAAGGTTTGTCTTTTTGCCGATGATACCAAAATATGTAATAAGAGTGGACAGCCAGGAAGTAATGGAAAACATGAGAAGGGATCTAGCAAAGCTTGAAGAATGGTCTAAAGACGGGGTGGCCAACTCCGGTCCTTGAGAGCCACAAACAGGTCAGGTTTTCAGAATATCCAAAATAAATATGCATGAGGTAGATTTGCATACAATGGAGGCAGTGAATGTAAATCAGTCTCTTGCTTATTCATTGTGGATATTCTGAAAACCAAGCTTGTTTGTGGCTCTCAAGGACAGGAGTTGGGCAAACCTGGTCTAAGGTCTAGCAGCTAAGATTTAATGCTAAAAAATGCAGAGTAATGCATTTAGCTTGCAAAACCTAAGGGAGAGGTAGAGTACTGGATGTGAATTTCTTCTGAGCAAAAAGAAGGAGATGAATCTGGGGGTAATTGTATCTGATGATCTTAAGGTGGTCAAACAGGTGGATAAAGGAGATGGTAAAAGCCAGAAAGATGTTTGGCTGCATAGAGAAAAGAATGGGTGGCAGAAAAACAGAGGTGATATTGCCCTGTTTAGGTCCCGGGTGAGCCCTCACTTGGAATACTGTGAACAGTTCTCGAGACCGCACCTTCAAAAGGATATAAACAGGATGGAGTCTGTACAGAGGGTGGCTACTAACATGCTCAGTGATCTTCGTTCTAAAACATATGGAGATGGACTTGAAGATCTAAGCATGTATACCCTAGAGGAAAAGCGAGATGGGAAGATATGATAGTGATGTTCAATTATTTGAAAGGTTTCATACATAGGAGGTGGGCTTTTTTCAACAGAAAGGAGGCTCTAGAACAAGGGATCATGCAATGAGGTTAAAGGGGGTAGATTCAAGAGTAATCTTAGGAAATATTTCTTTACAGAGAGGATGGTGGATACATGGAACAGCCTCCCAGTGGGAGTGATGGAAACAAAATCAGTATCTGAATTCAGTAAAACCATGTGGCTGACAGGACTCCTCTTTCTTCCAGCGTAAAGGCAGACACTTCTGCTGCTTTTTCCAGGCAGATGCTTCCCCCTGCTCCTTCTCCAGACCTCCCTGGCCGACGCTGCCGCTGCTGCTATTTGCAACCATGCAGGCCAACATAAAACTGATGCTTCTTGTGACCAAGCCCAGGGCTCCTTTTTTCCTTTCAGGTGTACACCAATGCTCCTCTCCCCGCCTAAGCAGGCAATGCTAGTGACTTCCTCTTCCAAGGTTTGCATGGGGCTGTCTTTGTTGCGGTCCCGGTCGCTAGGCTAGCGACCGGGTCCTTACCTGCCTCGCCCCACTCCAGGCCCCGGGAACCGCCGCGTTTCGGGCCTTCTAGGCCACATGGCAGCAGTGTCTCCACGAGGGAGACGCCGCCGAGGCCCACCGCTGACTCCACCCCCTTGGAGGCACTCGCGCGCGGAGAACGTCAATTTAAAGGTCCAGCACCCGGAAGTGCTGGACAGCCCCCAAGCTGACGTCAGACGCCAGCAAAGTATTTAAGCCGGCGTCTGCCTGCATGGAGCTGCCTTGCAACGAGGTCTCTCTCCAGAGTGTCTAGTTGCGTTCTTGTAGCGGACCTTGACTCTGCTTCTGCTGATCCTGATTCTGCTCCTGCTGACCTTGATTCCACTCCTGTTGTTCCTGCACCGCTTCTCTGGATCTTGATCCAGTCTCTGGTTAGTTTCTCTGGCTTCTGACCCCGGCTTGCTTCCGACTCTCCGTGCCTGCTGCCTGCCTCGACCTTCGGATCGTCTTCCACTCGTCTCACTGCTGTCTCCTAAAGTCCCTACAGGCTCCTCCTGGGGGGACTTTGGACTTCCAGGGTGAAGCTTCATCACTCTCCTAGTCTCGCTGCCGTCACTTAAGTCCCAGCAGTCCAGATCCCTACGGGCTCCTCCTGGGGCGATCTCGGATCTCCAGGGTGAAGACTCCATCTGCCCGCCTGCTTGATTCCGCCTCCTGGCCTACCCTTTCGGTGGAGCTCTCCATTCCGCCAGGCCGGCCCAAGGGTCCACTATCCAGATAGCAACAGTCTTAGCTGTGCACCCGGAGTTTTCCTATGTTGGCTAATAGACCTGGCAATTCCTTTGGAATTCCTGAGTCTGCAGGTCAAATCTGAAGAGTTCCCAAGTATGGTTTTCTGTCTCAGGTCTGCAATGGGATATTGCTCTCTAGCTGACTATGGATGAGTGCATTCAGTTTTCTTTGTTTTCTCTGATGGCTCTGTGTTGTTTTTTTAGCACTGAATTTGTATAGATTGTACTATACATTTTTAATCTGGATTTCTAGATATTGAATAGTTTTCAATGTTCACCTGTAGTAAATTGTGTTTTGCTGTGTCCCGTTTAGAGAAGCTATTGAGTTTTTATGATACTTAAGAGCTCCGTAATAAGAGGTGAAAACACAATGCTGAGACTGAGCAGACTTTCACAGGAGCTGAAAACCTGCACTTAATCTGCACCAGCGATCGGTGACTCATAGCACTTTTTAAATGGAGTACTTTTCAAGGAAGAGCAAAAGTTAAACAGAATCTACTGTGAATTTTCACCATCAAATCAGATTAAATTCTCAGTCTTTTACTGTTAGTTTATCATCCTCAGTCTTTCGTTTTCCTATGTTATGACCACCTTGCGTTCTGAACAGGGATTGGCTCCTTTCAATCAGCTGTCAATAAAAGGATTAATCAGTGGTCAGCCAGTGCAGTAAATAAATTAATATTAATTGAGGGACAGTTGAGAGCTGTGCTGATTGGCAGGTGGGAGAAGGTAAGCTCTTCTATATCTCCTGCTGGGGTTGGAGTGTCAGGAAGGAATTTAGGTGCCCTGGCTAGTGGCCACTACATTTTAAAACTTCTTTAAAATTTGGGGAGACTGACTGACTGGAGGGGTTCATGCTTAGCCCTTCTCTGGCTGAAGTTTAATTTGGGAGGGGTGCCTTTGGACAGGGAGGGGATGTTGTTCAGAATTTAGGCTTTATTCAAATAAACTGATAGCACAAACACAAATTTCAAAATAGTACTTAGAGCAGTGCATCTATACTGCAACAGAATCCTCAATACAAAAACAAAAATATTTCTAAATTTCCTTCAAACAGGTCAGCTCTTGGAAACAAGTACTCTCTCCTCAGTGGGTCCTCCCAGCACCTGTTTGGTAGCTGTAATCCTTTCCTCTGCAGTCCTTTGCTCTTTCTCTGATCTCTCAGTACTCAGTAGTGTTGTGGACTGATGGAAGATGAATCAGTCTTTGACTCTAATGACCTTCCCAGGCAGACTGCCCTTTCCCCTGGCACCTCCCAGTACCACAGTCCACCATACTCTGCTTGAACCTCTTCTCTTTCTCTCTTTCTTCTGAATTCTACCCTGAAACCTTCCCTGTCAATTCACACCTCTTGGGACCTTCTCAGTGGGAGACAAGCCTTAATGAGCCCTTCAATGGGAGAGGGCTGTAAGACTACCAGAACTCCAGGGCTTGGAATCCTCATTTCTAATCAACTCTCAGCAATCCCCTCACTAATGACTCCCCTACTCAAGGGCTTTTATACCATTATTTTACCCCTTCAAGTGGGAAATGGCACTCCGCCTTACCACACCTACCACTTCCCGACATAACCAAAGGGCAGGGTCTGGTGAGAGCCCTGACTTCACTCAAACCAGCAGAAGTCTCATTCTGCATGATGGTGAAGGGAAAATTACCTACTAGGGGCTAGATTTTGACACCTTGTTACACTACCAACAGGTTCAGCAGAGTTATTTCACCCCCAGATATATGGATCTTCCTTATCCAGGATCCACAGCATGTCTCAGAGCTCTCAAGTTGCTGGGAACACTGGGATAAGCCCAGTGATCCATTATGACCCCCTGAGGACCAATCCAAGTCCTTCAGGCAGGATTACAGGTCTGATTGTCAACATGTATGCAATCATTCTCAACTTACTTGGATGCAAATAGACCCACCGTGAGGCTCATGTATAAGGCCTAAGTTCGCGAACTGGGCAGACCCCAGGTCAAGACCAGATCTGGATTCTTTTTTTTTCCCTTACATCAACAAAACAGTTTACAATATATGTCTCTCCTTCATATACTTACATTTCACTTATCAATCACCACAGCACCTCTGTGAATGCATCATATTCTTGTGAACTCATATTGGCCTTTCTCCAGTTCCTAGGGAGTTTCAGCACTCTCTAACTTAGTCTTAGAGTACAGTAGGGTAGAAACAAAGGCCTCTAGTACTGCAGAAAATGAATGTGGAGATTTCATACTAGATGGTGGGCTTTATACTTGAGGCTTAATTCAGTTCATTTTTTCCCCTCTCTGATCTTTTTGTGCAGTACCAAATGATTTGCTCAAACATCATGTAATCCTTGTTTAAAATGCAGTGAGGAAATCAAGCTAGCACAAAAACCATGAAAGTGGCATAATGCAAAACAACTGAATAATTTAACTCTATTTATTTTATGAGTGACATTTTGATACAGTTTAGTCTTTCAGATAAATTTAAAGTCAATATCCTTATCCTTTCTCGAGTCTACACAAAGACTTCACATTAACCAGTTTTCACAAATACTTCACACTAACCAGTACATTAATAAATATCACCTGATGTCTAGATTGGAAACATGCCTCAGCCAAAATGTATGGGAGACCAGTAGCACTTGTTTCAAGATCACTGATTTATATACAAGTATATGCAAATTACATGTGACCCCCCCCCCATGAGGTTTCACTGATGTATGTACTATATGAGAAGTTCCCAGCAATGGGAGGTCCAAGAAGTGTGTAGGAGCTAATGAGTAAAAGGAAGGTTCTTTCCCCAAAGGGAATGGGTTTGGAGATGGTATATAGGATACTTTCACAAAGAACTAAGGGGAGTTTTTAAGAGGTGTTGTGGAATTTCTGAGAAGGTTTCCAAAGTCTTAGAACCTGAAACCTGTCCTGAGGAAGACCAGGGCTAGTTTGTTGAAAATATCTGATTGCTGGGGAGAATGGAAGCTAAAGCTGAACTGGGAGGAGTGAAACCCCTAAACCAGGAGAACATCTTCCAGTCCAAGGAAGTCTGAAACCAGTGGTGTGTAAAGGAGAAGACATTTCCTGTTCTTCAGTGAGGCCCAAAGGAAGAAACTGGGCCTTGGTGGAAAAAAATCTATACTCAAGTGTCTTGAGAAAGTAAATAATTATGTTTGAGATACTATATATGTAACCCCTGAGCGGTCCTTTTCTAGGCCTTGTGCATTGTCTAAGTCTTAATCAGATATTAAAGTCTATTGTAAACAGCAGTAAATAAGCATGCTGGAAGCTGATGATTTCCAACTTAACTTTTACTGATGAAGGAAAAAATTGACAAAAAAGTTCTTTACAGCTCTTGGTATTTACACACTCCTTTTTACACTTCAGATCTTCAATAAATTTGTGACCTTACTCTTCCAATGACATTATTCTGTGGATAATGCCAGTTCCAATTACTTTTCCATTTCCTTTCCAATCACTGGAGTTGTAAGCTTCCTCCCAATGATGGGTGGTTAAAGAGATATCCAATTTTAGATGTGTTAGTGTAAAGTCCCAATTTTCCTACCTTTAATCCAATTACTCCATATTCTCATCACTTTCTTGTGTTGTATCTGAATGGCACCTTGAGACACCTCTCATCTCTCTTGATCTCAATGAGATAATAGTGGATGGACCAGATGGATGCCACTGTCCCTCTTTCAACCTCTCTCTGGGAGTGAATGATGATCCATTCCCCAGAAAGGACTTTGATCAGTCAACTCACAGCAAGAAACACCACTTCCTCAGATTGTAAAAAATGGAATCCTGAGTTGTGGGGTACTCAAGCAGATAAGAAAAAGATTCTTAAGAAAAAGGGGAAGCCAAAACACAAAGGAAGGAAGGGTGGAAAGAACGTCTTCCCCTAAATCAAGATTTCCAGTAACCATGGCAAAAATAGTGAAAGGCCCCCTCCTTTCTATACTTCACCCAAATCTCAATTCAGAGAACCAAGGGGCCTTCCCCTAGAAAATTAAACTGTACTGGAATGCACACGAGCAAACAGCACAAGGAGGATCAACTAAAGAATCCACAATCTAAGATGGCGGCAGGGGTCTATATAGTCTAGGAGCCCACCATCTCAGTTTCCCACATTGGTGAAGCTACAACCCTCATTAATCCTTTTTCTCTTTCCCTCTTTTAGTAGGTACCCTCAGGTTCTCTATATATATCCCACCTTTTGTGACTTCCAATTTAAGGGCCCTATTTACTAAGCATTTTTCCCATAGACTGAGGGTTGATAACTTTAAAACTAGCGCACGTGCATCGACATAAGCACAAATGAGGGCTGAAGCTCACATATGCCGGAATTTTAAATCCGCCGCCCAAGTATGCATGTACTATTTAAAATAAGCCTAGTGCGCATATGTGTGCTCCTAATGTTAAGCGGTTACATGAGGAAATGGTATTCGTACATCTTTCCTTAGGACTTGATGGCTTTTACACATGCACATTTTAAAACATGCGAGGGTGAAGGAAATAACCAATTTGACCTATTAGCCCACCAGTTTGCCCAGTCTATTTCTAGGCCATCAAGACCCTTCTGGTTCTTCAGCCTGCACTCCCCCCCAGTATACTCAGACACTTCACCCAGTCAGGTTTGAACTATAACCATTTTTTTGCCAACACACCAGATAAAGTGCAAAAGTAAATATGCACAGTAAATAGCCTGATGTGCGCTGTGTTTGCCGGTTTTAAAATTTGGATTTACGTGTCCCAGAATGTCCCTGATCAGCCTCAAATCTGCCCCCTTTTTTCACGCATTCTGTTGCTCCCTCAGGTGCATATATGCCCGTAATTTGTGGGATTTAAAATAAGAGTTCCTCGTGCTCTGGCCCATATTCTCACATATATGGGCCTTTTTTTCAGTTCAAATGTTTTTATTCATATTTCAGAAGGCTTATACATGACAAAGAAGTACAGAAGAACCAGACATTGGTGGCTAAAATCCAACATAAAGGCAAATGTGGGCCTTTTAACACAAGCAACTCTTTTTTAAAATGTACCCCAGAATGGGAGAAAGCCTTTAGTAAATCAGGCTCTAAGTTTGTACCTGAGGCAATGGAGAGTAAAGCAAATTGCCCAAGTTCAGAAGTGTCAGAAGCTTGGCTTCCCTGCTTCTTAGCCCATTGCTCTAACCACTAGGCTACTCCTCCATGCAGCTGAAGGGTTGGACTGTCTGGGAATTGTTGCCTTTTTTATCCTCCCTGAACTGTGGATTTTTTTTTGTGTGTTGCTTTGGACTGAACTTTAAAATAAATTATTTTTTTCTTGTTTTGGAACATAAATTTCTGGGGGTGGACCGTTAATTTGGACAGCATGAATTTCCCCTAGAGCTTTATAACATAAGCTATCCCCCTCTGCATGACCCCCAAGCCAGATGTGTGGCCCATTCATCCCCCGCCTGTAGATTCCTAAGGTGGGCCCCCTAGTGAAGGGGGTTTACATATACATGCTGAAGGCATGCTCCACTGAGGTCTTAGAGGAAGTTCTGACTGATGTTTATTGGTGAACTCATGTTATTAAAATCCACTAAAAGCTCCCTTAAAGCAGGTAATTAAGAGCTGAAATATCTAAGTATGGCCAAACTTTGAAAGTTATATAGATGAGCGGCCTTTAACTTTCCACTGACATGTGCTGGACTGGGTATATGAATGGAGGAACAGAACATTGAAGAAAGTAAAATTATAAATGATTTGGATAACCACAAATAAGTAATTTCCTCTCAAAAAGGATTGTTAATTGTCATATTATGTCTAAAGGAAGCTCTACTTGAACCATACAATGTGCATTACCTCCATGGGCAGCCGCTGCATGCCAGCCCATGGTGTCTGCACCACGTGGTCAGAACTGTATTTGTGGTGATGATAATCCAGAGATCCGTGTCTAAGCCTGTCCTAAGCTGTAGCAAAGTGCTACGTAACCTTTAAAAACTCCATGGCATGATATGATTTATTCTTCCTTCATTCTGTTTTTGATGCTCAGGATCTCCATTTGCCCGAGCCAGCTTGAAAAGCGGGAAGAATGAGAGCTCCTCCTACTTCCGCAGGAAGGAGAAGATGTTTCGTTTTTTCATTCGGCGGATGGTGAAAGCTCAAAGTTTCTATTGGTTCGTCCTCTGCGTGGTTGCACTGAACACACTGTGCGTTGCCATAGTGCACTATGGCCAGCCACAGTGGCTGACTGAAGCCTTATGTAAGTATTTCACTATATATTCAGTCAAGAGTCCATTCATCTGCTTTGCCCAAACACTTCACTTCCCCAACTCTCTCCTCCATTGCCCTTCTCAGCCCTCCATCTCCCTCTCACTGGACTGCCCCCCCATCAATTTCATGCTATCTGGCTCCTTTTCTTCCCCAACAGGCACCCCCTCTCTCTCATTATATCCCCATACTGACTCTTTCACCCTCCTCAACCATTTCATTTATCTCCCCTCGTGTTCCCCGAGTTTGATTCCCTCATTCCCAATGATCTCCTCTCATGCTTTTCTGCTTTCTTTCATTCCTGCCCCTTCATTCCCCCCTTTCTTTTTCAAACCCTATCTCCTCCCACTCACTACCTCTTGCTCTCCTCACCCCTTCAATCCCCTCACACCTCTGGCTCTCTCTCACTTACTCTACCCCCATCACCACCTCTAGCTCTCTATCACCATCTTCCACTTTACCACACCTGGTTCTGTCACCGTTCCTCCCTCTTCACCATTCTGGCTCTCTCACACACATACCTTTCATCACCATCTCTGGCTACTCCCAACCCCATCTCTTGCTGTCTTTACTCCCCCATCGCCACCTCTGGCTTTCTTTCATACAAGCCTTCCCCCTCCACTCCATTTCCATAAGCTTTTTTTACACCCCTTCCCCTCCCCCAGAAAACTCCTCCTCCCACGTGATTCTCATGCACCCCTCCTATCCTGACTCTCAAGTTTATATTGCTGATTTCAGGGAGATGGGGGAGGAAACCACATTTTCCTCCTTTCATGCTTCCCCGGTATTTATCCCTCTCCTAAACCTTCCCAACATTCAACACATTTTGTGCCATCCCCTCTCCTCGTCCCCAAGTACTCACCTCCCCCCAACATGAACCCCCTCTTGTACCCACCCTGCCCCAAGCATTCTCTCCTTCCTCGCCTCCTCCAACATTCACTCCCTTGCACACCACCACCCCTCGTGCAACAACACTAGCATAACACCCCCCTTCTGCATTTCATCCTCCGTTCAGCATTTACCTCCTCTCGCTTTCCCATAAATCACGGCAACCTGACCTGGGCTCCAGGTGCCTCTTTCCTCTTCCCCAACTCTGCACCTCAGCTGAGCCCAGAGTCTGCTCCAGTCCCTTCCCTCCTGTTCTCTCCGAGAGCTGCCTGCTGAGACAAAGAGACAAGTTGGGAGGGACTGGGTGGGACATAACTGAAGAGAAAACCATTGCACGGCTCTCTTCTCTAGTCCCATCCCTCCTGTTCCTCTGAAGGCTGCCTGGTGGGGAGGAGCTGGAGCAGTAAGCAGAACAGCGGTTTTTTGGCTGCCTACAGCCAAGCTTTTGGCTTGGCTGTAGGTGACCATGGCTAGCCACACTCCTGCAACAGACTCACACAAGAGTATGTCTCCTCATCGTAGAGCTTAGCCTAGTCAAGGCAGATGCACAGGACAAATAAGATGCTTTGGGATTTTTTTGTTATTATTATAGAGAAATGGTAAAAATCAAAAGTCTGTGGTCAAGAAGATCCAGAGTTTAAGATTTAAAGCAGTTTCTAAAAGGTTGGATTTTATGGCCAGAGAGGGGACATGACACAACAACTTAGGAAGGCTGTTCAGGCACAAAGAACAGCAAGGGGTAAGCATGGAGTTGGGAGTTGGGAGTTGGCAGTGGAGAAGGGCACAGATAAGAGCTGTTTGCTTAATGAATGGTGCACTTGCAGTCGGTTACACCTCTGTTTTTTTTTTTATATAAATTCTACTTGAGCAACTGGCATTAAAAACAGTGCTTACATTTTTAAAACATTTGATTGAGAACAAAAATAGAACCTTAAGTACTTAAACAAAACTGGATTATGTGCAAGGGTGCAATGTTGTTACTTGATAGTTTCATACCTAGGATAGATTTAGCAAACGTTTGCTCCAGTACAAAAATTGCTCCAGATAACAAAAATGAAAATCTGTCAGCCTAGATTTTCAGGCTGTGGTAAAACTGGAGCAAAAGTTTGATAAGCTTGCCCTTAGGGTCACAGCAGTTGGTGTTCTCTTGTACCCGCTCACCCAGTCCTGTGATGGGATCTCCGAAATATGTCACACAGACCCTTTCACTCTATGTCCTGCTGAACTCAGGAAGAGCAATTGGAGAAGTTATGAATATCACACAATCCCAAATTGCTGCAGCTATCACTAAAGGGCCTGGAAGAGTACCAGCAGACTGAAACTGTCTATAATTGCTTACTGCAAATTCCCAACCCAAAGTGTTGCCTCACTTTTCACAATTACATTTTTTCTAAATTTGAAAATTGCAAGCACCCATCTCCCTACTTCTTATGCTTGGGAACTGTAAACTGGAAAATGTTTTATTAAATGTTCTTTCTATGTCAGATGGCTTATGAATTTTCTCCCTTATTTTCAGCAAATTCTTCCATTTCTCTTCCCCTTCCCAGTTATATGCAAAGTTTTTGGCTCATTAATTCAATGTTCTGTGAGCTTTTACCTTGGGTCTTCAACTTGCCCAGATATGTCATAGACTGCCCATAAATTTCCTTTTCAATGGAGATTATTGCTGAGGCACAATGCATGTATTCAGTCATAAAATACATGTATTTATCTCATATATGTATGGTTCCAGAGCATTTTATTGACTTTTTTTGTTGTAAGATTTGTACAGCAAATTTTATGACATTAATTATTTTGGGTTATACCTCCAAACAAGTATTGAATATGACCACATAGACTTTCCTTGTATATTTGCAAGGTTGTTGTTACGATTGGCTGTCGTGGGCTAACCCCACGAACTGCCAATCTCACCTCTTGGCTGAGCCCGCGCTGCCTTCAGTTGCTGCCAATATTGCCCTTCAACGTGGCAGAAAGCCACTGGTCCAACCTGCCATGCCTTTGACCACCAGCTGTAATATTATGTGGCAAGATGCTGCCACTGATTCCTTTGCAGCATGATGCCACCGCCAACAAATGTGTGATGTGCCTGCCTTGCCCAAAATTTAAAGGGACCTCGATGGAAACACCCCACCCCCCACCATAGCCCCTATTGATGATGTCAGTCTAGGCCCTATAAGAGGGCGGCAGTACAGTCACAGCTCACCTTGGCAAAAGGTCTTTCTACATCCTTGTAGTGTGAGTTGCCTTAGTGGTCCTTGTCTTCGTTCTCCAGTGCCTGCATTCTGTATTTTCAGTTCCAGTGGTTCTTGTCTTCATCTTCAGTCCCAGTGTTCCTCGTCTTTGTCTCCAGTTCCTTTTCTTCAGTTCCTTGTCTCCTCGTCTGCTCACTTGTTCTGCTCCTTGCCTCCCTGTCCTGCCTATCTGTCCTGCCTTTCCTTTCTGACAGATAGCCAGTATTGACCACAGCTTGTTTTCTGAATACTCTCTTGAACGCCACCTGCTTCTGACCCCAGCCTCCTTCCAGATTCATCTCTGCAATCTCTACTCCTTCAGTGTCCTCAGTTGATCTCCATCCCATCAGCAGAGGCCCCCACCTAAGACCTGCTGGCCCCGGCACCCAAAGGCTCAACCCGAGGGGAATGTGGGCTGGTAAAGGCAAAGCTCCAGTTGGGCATCTGATTCATCCGAATCCGCCTGCTGATGGTGGGGAACCTGTAGGGCTCTTCCCTGCAGGTTATGTCAATTCCATCTCGGCCTAAGTGTCCATGAAATCAACAGTTGTGATGCCTTTTAAAGGACAATTAAGAAAGATGTTGCAGAATTTGAACTTTCAAAAACCTCATAGGACTCATCCAAGTGGAAAGTCTCAAGAATTCATACATTACGACATCTTTTCTGTTGGTTCATTAAAAAGTATTACAACCTACAAAGATTCCAGTATCTTCAAGGACCAATATGGCTACTAGTACTCTTCTGGAGTAATTATCAGCTAGCCAATCGCTCCTCTCGGTGTTTCCCTTTTAAAATTCACCAGTGCCACAGAGAGACTTTTCCCTGCATACTATGCAGCCACAAAGAATGCAGGAAAAAGCAAGAGAAAGCAAGAGGAAGCAGGTGTGGGGAATTTCAAATTTAAATCCCCATGTGTATTTGTGGTCCACTCTGGTCCCACTTCCAGAGCCACCATTTTCCCCCATTATCAGCAGCATGCAATGCATACCTTTTCTGCAGAGGGCCAGGGGCAATTCTCAAAGGGGTTTATTTTTTGCAGATAAAATCCAATTTACCTGTGGAAACCCCTTGAGAAATTGCCCCCTTCGTGTACTGGCCATGTAAAAGTTATATCTAGAACTTTGTTCCCCTTCACTAACTCCCCCTGGATTATGAGCAATACAATAAGGCACTAACACTGTAAGTTAATTTACATAAACAACCAAAAGCAAAATCTGAACAGATTAATGAAAACTTTAATTAAGGAATCCCTTTCTTTAAATCTAGAGACTGAGATAGTGTGAATAGCTCTGTGCTAAACTGTTATCCTTTCCACAATGTAAACAGTTCTGAGGGAAGAAAGATGCCAGTAGTAACATACCACAGAGTGTGAATTGCATTGTGAGTCATGAAAGCTAGGTGCATTTAGCACCCACAAAATGTATCAAAATCATTTAATGCACAACCTAGAATGTGTCATTGAATTTCTAAAATGGCCAGGAACCAAAGCCACATTTTGTTTTTTTAAATCAAAGTGTTAAATTTGAGCCTACTGTATGTTTCATTGATCCAGAGAAGTATTATCAGAAAAGTATTGCATGCTGCCTGCGATGTCATTAGCCATTATTAAATTTTCCATGTTATTGGATAATGTCTTGCTATCGCTTCATTGTGCATGTAGGGGGTGATTCCGCCAAGATCTTCTATTTGGATTGGTGACATATAAATGCTGTTTAAATAAACACATTTTCAACTCCTCAATGTAGCTTGCAGGTCCTCTAAGCTCATTTTCAAAGGGAAACTTTCCATGGAGTTTCCTTTTAAAGACGTTGTAGCATGCACACCACGGATACAAAAGTACTCACAATCTTTGCACCTGCTTTGTAGCAGATGTAATGTATGCCCAAAAAAGTGTGGATGTGCTGCTGTTTGTTTTGTTTCTTTTAATATGCTCACATTGTTTAGTGCACAGTAAATCAAACATGCATGTACGTGATCAGTTGAGTGCATAAAAAGCAGTGCACAGTAAATGTTTTTTCCTGAACATACCCAGATCAGTCCAGAGAAGTGGGTTGTGTATCCCTACCAGCAGGTGGAGTCAGAGAGTAAAGAACTTTGGGTACTGCCATATATAGAAGAGTGCCAACTGCCATCCCTCAGTATTTCTCTGACTCCAGCAGGTGGTAGAGACGCACTCCTGCAGTCTTAGTTAGTTTTTAGTCAGTGTGTTTTGTTTTTTGTTAGATAGTGATTTTTTTTCTTTTCTGACAGCGCTTCCTGAGGTGTTAGGCACCTTTGTGAGCCATCCCTCAGTGGAAGCCGGGCGTCTGGGGGGGTTGGACACTCTTGCCTAGGTTTCGCCCACTGCGGCTCGGTGGGTGAAGGCCAGGGGCTCTTAGTTTTTTCCCCCACCGAAGCCACTTCATCTGCTCCCTCTACTTTCCCTGCATGAGGCTCCATAAAATTAAAAAAAAAAAAAAGGAAAAAGTCTAGGGGCTGTATTTCTTTTTCTGAAGATAAGGAGCCGGGGCAGGGAGGGCCTCAACAGCCGTTCAGGGAGATGGTCGGCATTTCCCCTCAGCTTCCGGGGCTCCGGGTTGCCTCTGAGGGAAGAGGGTAAGCTGTACTACAAGGCCCGTTTGCCGGCACGTTTCGTCGCGTTTGCAGGCTCAGCTGTTTTTAATTAGGCTTGACGGCTTGATTTTCTCACATCTCCGGTGGCGCGCGCTTTTTTCACTGCAACAGCCATTTCTCCTCAAACTTCCACCGCATGGCGGCGCGTTTTTTTTTTTCATGGGTCCCAGCACTAAATCGGCGGCCTGCTGCGTGTGTGGGGTGTGTGGTCAGGTGCTCGATTCGGCTAATCTTTGTTCCGCTTGCTCCTCCGGGATGGAGGGCTCGTCGGGCCCATCCACCCCCTCCAGAGTGGGGGGGGAGGGGTTCATCGCGCTGAGAATATCATGAGGAGGATTCTCCTCCTTTTTAGCCCCTGTGGGACAGGAGCTTGATTTGGGGGCTGGTGATTCGCCTCCAGACGATTCCCTGCAGGGGGATGGAGTCCTGGAGGGGTTTTCCCCAGAATTCATTCTTCTGATGCACCAAACCTTCCTGGCCAGGAAGCATTTGGTGCTTAGAAGACCCAGACAGCCTCTTGACCGGACAGAACCTCTGGGTTGGGTTGCAGAACCTCTGCAGCGGCCTATGGAGCAGCCTCGTCCGAGGAATGACATCCTCCGAGGGTCACAGGATCCAGTTCTGGGGTCAGGGGCACCATTAGCCCCGGATGCTGACACGGGTGCAGATTCAGACCCAATTTCTGATATGGGTGATGTTGATACGGATGACCTGGATAGTGATGATATCCTGCCCGCTGAGGGAGATGATCCCAGCATGGTTTGCCTTTTTAAACAGGAAGAACTGCGGCCCCTTATTCCTCAGGTTTTGGATGTTTTGGGCCTGAAGGTTTCTCGGGAAGAATCTGATAATGAAGGAGTTAATCCAGTCCTTGATGGTATTTGAGGTCCCACATCTTCCTTCCCGTTGCCTAAGAAGGTCTGCAAACTGCTAACCCGTGAGTGGGATGCTCCAGATTCCGAGCTGAAGGTGGGCAGGGCTATGGCAAAGCTTTTATCACCTGTCGTCTGATGTTTTAGATCTTCTGAAGATTCTGAAAGTGGACACGGCTGTTTCGGCGGTCACTAAGAAAACCACTATCCTGGCAGCTGGAGCTGCCGCTTTAAAGGATATGCAGGATCGCAAACTGGAGATCCAGTTAAAGCGTGTTTTCGAAGTGGCTGCTTTGGGCCTTCGAGCGGCAGTTTGCGCTAGCCTTATGAAGAGGGCGTACCTCTGCTCGGTTCAGGAGACTGCTTCCAGTTCAGGTTCAGGTGGTTCTGGTGCGTTGCAGTCCGCCCGGTTGGATGCGGGCGTCGCATATGTGGCTGATGCGCTTTACGATCTGGTGAGAACCTCGGCTTGGAGTATGGTATCCGTGGTAGCGGCACGGCGACTCCTGTGGCTGAGGAATTGGGCGGCGGATTTGTCCTCAAAGTCCCAACTTTGTAATCTACCCTTTAAGGGCAAGCTTCTGTTCAGGGAAGATCTTGATCAGCTGGTTAAGCTGCTCGGTGAATCCAAAGGCAATAAGTTACCAGAAGATAGGAGATCTTCTAAGAAGGTTTTTCCCCCTCAGTCTCGCTTTCAGGATTCTCGCCGTTTTCGATCTAGCAGATATTCCATGCCTTCTGGTCCTAAGCAAAATTCGGGCTGCCAGCAGTCCTTTCGAGGAGGTCATCGCTCTGGTAGTGACTCCAGATACCTCAGTACAGGAACCAGTAAACCCTCCCAAGGAAGCTACGAGCACCCATTCCGTCGTCGAAGCTGTCAGTGGCAGATTATCCAACTTTTACGTGGAATGAGAAAGTATTACCTCGGACTGTTGGGTTCTAGAGGTGATCAGAGACTGCTACGCTCTAGAGTTTTCACAGCCAGTTCAGGAGGTTTTTGTGGAATCACGCGTGAACTCAAGCAGCAAACGAGACGCGGTTCGGGTAACTCTACAACATCTTCCCGAGCTTTGAATGATTGTCCCAGTTCCGGAAGCGTAGCAGGGACGCGGACGTTACTCGGTTTACTTTGTGAATCCCAAGATGGTGGGCATATTTCATCCCATCCTCGACTTGCAGAAGGTGAACCATTATCTACGAATCCCTCATTTCCAGATGGAAACTCTGAGGAAGGAAATGGTGGCCGTACGAAAAGGGGAGTTTCTAGCGTCCCTAGATCTCACGGAGGCGTATCTTCACATTCCCATCTGACTAAGCCACCAGCAGTGGTCTCGCAACAGCTCCTCGGACATTCACCAAAGTGATGGTGGTAGTAGCGGCTTTCCTTCGCAAGGAGGGGATTTTAGTCCATCCTTACCTGGACGACTGACTTATTCATGTGAAGTCTAGGGAGGACTGCGAGAGATCGGTTCGCATGGTGATGGTCGCCTTACATTCACTTGGGTGGGTCATCAATGTGCAAAAGAGTCACTTGGAACCCACCCAAGAACTGATTTATTTGGGAGCACTGGTCGATACCTTGCACGGCAAAGTTTTTCTGGCTGCGGACCGAGTGACAAAGTTACAAGGTCAGAATCATTCTTTTCTTCAGAGGAAGAGTCCCACAGTCTGGCATCATTTGCAGGTCCTGGGTTCCATGGCTTCCACTCTGGACCTGGTCCCATGGGCATTCGCTCACTTATGACCTTTACAACATGCACTTTTGTCTCGATGGAGTCCGGTGTCAGAACAGTTCCACCTACAAATGCCGCTGCTTCCAGAGTCAGTCTGTCGTGGTGGCTATCGCACGACAATCTGGAACGGGGTGTGGATTTGGATCCTCCGAATTGGCTGATAATCTCCACTGATGCCAGCCGGTCCGGTTGGGGAACAGTGTGTGCAGACAAATTCGCTCAAGGTGTCTGGTCACCGACAGAGAGCTCCTGGTCTATCAATCGACTCGAGACAAGAGCGGTTCGACTTGTCCTACAAGCATTCCTACCTGAGATAAGGGGCAAAATGGTAAGAGTATTCTCCACCAATGCGACAATGGTGGCTTACATCAACTGGCAGGGCAGAACAAGAAGTCCCACAGTTGCGCGACTCCTGTTCGCCTGGGCAGAACAGCACCTCGGGGGTATTGCCACCTCTCATGTCATGGGAGAGAATGTGCAGGCGGACTTTCTCAGCAGGCAACAACTCAATCCAGGAGAATGGGAGCTGTCTCCCAAAGCCTGGAATCAAATTTGCGCCAGGTGGGGCATTCCGCAGTTGGATCTGATGGCAACGTGGATGAATGCGAAGACAGATCGCTTCTTCAGCCGTCGTTGGGAGCATGGCTCGGTGGGTCTCGATGCTATGGTGTGCCCTTGGCCCATCGGAATTCTACTTTGTGTTTCCGCCTTGGCCCCTCATCGGTCGGCTTCTCCATCGCATAGAACTTCACCCAGGCAGGGTGGTGTTGGTGGCACCAAGTGGCCGCGTCGCCCGTGGTTCACGGATCTGGTTCGCTTTGCTCTAGAGGGTCCCTTGCAGCTAGCTCATCTGCCGTGTTTACTTTGACAAGGTCCCATATTTTCGGATCGGGAGGATCACTTCTCTCTCGCAGCTTGGCTTTTGAGAGGCGATGTTTACGCTTAAATGGTTATTCTGACCAGGTCATTTCCATGCTCCTGCAGGCAAGCTGCCCAGCCAGCTCTATAGCCTATGTTAGAGTCTGGAAGCTGTTTGAATCATGGTGCCATCAGTGTTCTTGCGATCCCTTAGCTGTGGACATCCCTCGGGTCCTGGAGTTTCTACAACAGGGGCTCGCTAAGGGTTTAGCGTTTAATTCCCTTCACGTTCAGGTGGCGGCTCTGGGTGCTTTGATTGGAAAGTTTAACGGTTGTTTGCTGGCCGTGCACCCGGATATTGCTCGGTTTCTCAAGGGAGTTAAACATTTGCAGCCTCCCGTCCGTTCTGTGTGTCCTGATTGGAGTTTGAATCTAGTGCTTCGGGTACTTTGTGGTCCTTCTTTTGAGTTTATCCGAAGAGCTTTGCTGAAGGATCTGATGTTGAAAACGGTCTTTTTAGTGGCCATTTGCTCAGCGCGTCAGATTTCAGAGTTACAGGCATTGTCGTGTCGTGACCCCTTTCTTTGGATCTACGACGATAGGGTGTCATTGCGCACGGTTCCGTCCTTCGTTCCGAAGGTGGTATCGTCCTTTTACGTCAATTAGACTGTGGAGCTTCCAGGGTTTCCTCAGTGGTCTTGGGAGTCCTCTCAGGGCAGGGACCTTCATCTTTTAGACGTATGTCACATTTTATTGCGGTACTTGGATGATTTTAGACGTTCCAATCATTTTTTCATTCTATTTGGTGGTCCTAAGAAGGGGGACAAAGCGTCTAAGACATCCATCTCTTGTTGGATTAAAGAGGCCATTTGTTTGTCATATGTAGCCCGCGGACGCCAAGTGCCTTTGGGTCTCAGAGCTCATTCCACCAGGGCCCAGGCTACTTCCTGGACAGAATGTCAGTTGCTGTTGCCTCAGGAAATCTGTAGGGCAGCTGTGTGGTCCTCACTTCACACTTTCACTAAGCATTATCGATTGGACGTTAAAGCTTCTGATGAATTGTCCTTTGGTGAGAGTGTCCTGCGTATGGGTCTTTCGGGTTCCCACCCAGTGTAGGGTGGCTTGGGTACATCCCATTTCTCTGGACTGATCTGGGTATGTTCAGGAAATGAAAATTGGTTCTTACCTGCTAATTTTCGTTCCTGTAATACCACAGATCAGTCCAGAGGCCCACCCCTTTTCTTCAGTTACCGAAAGACTGTCTTGTTAGACTTTGCAATGTTTCTTTTTTCACGATGCTTCTTTTGCAGATACATTTGATGGAGCAGTTCTTTGAAATTTGTTTGGTTTATGTGTTCATGGGGCAAAGTGGTAGTTAGTTTTAGTTGGTTTCTACCCTTTGTTCCTTAGTTCTGTTTGCATGTGTTTCTTAGTTCTGTTTGCATGGGCTTGGTTACAGGTCAATACTGTAACCAAGTTGGCACTCTTCTATATACGGCAGTGCCCAAAGTTCTTTGCTCTGACTGCACCTGCTGGTAGAGATACACAACCCACTTCTCTGGACTGATCTGTGGTATTACAGGAACGAAAATTAGCAGGTAAGAACCAATTTTTATTTTTTCTGCACTAAAATGAAATAACATAAAATGAAGTGGCCGTACGAAAAGGGGAGTTTCTAGCGTCCCTAGATCTCACGGAGGCGTATCTTCACATTCAGATTCCCATCCGACTAACATACAGAGATAATACCCAAGAGTTTTTATGAATCTATAGCAGCTTTTATGGTTTTTTATTTCTAACTTTACTTATGCTATTTTAGTTTTTTAAATAACTCTATTTATTTTATTTTATTGATGTTTTATTGTATTTATTTCTGTTTTCTTAACTGTCTTAAATTAATTTATTATGTAAACCGTTAAGATAGAACTCTTTGTTCTGGGCAACGGTATATAAAAATTGCACAAATAAATAAATAAATAAATAAATAAAACAAAAAACCTAAATAAAAAAAAAAGATTTTCAGTTGTACACCCCTACTAAAAAGTGCACACAGCGCTTTCACAATGGAATCACTATGCATACTTGTCACAGTCCAAGACTGTGATTTTTCGGGGCTTATCTCTAAATTGAAGTTACATTATTATAAGCTGTGAGAAGGGGGTCCCTTTTGTCAGTGATTAGCTTCCCTCATACATTTGTCACTTGGATGCATGTCAGAGTGTGATCAACTGTATAACAGGGGAAGAAGAAAAAAAAAAAGATCAACTATCTCAACCTTTCTACAGATATTTGTCACTCCTAAATAGTGACTCTGTGGGACTGCCCAGAATTTGCTTTAAGGCAGAGCTTCCTGTCTTATTGTAACCCTGAAATTAATAGTACAGCTGTATTAGGCTTCCAAGAACACTGGGCAACTGGCACAGAGCAGCCATGGTTACCACCCTAACATCAGACACATGGTTGCGCTTGTAATCTGCACAGTGTGGCCATGATTGTAACTCTAATACCAACCAGAAATGCCACATGCCTGGTATTACTCTGAAAGGAGGTGGATGCATAATCTTTGCTTTGTATTTTGCCTCTCTGTAATTTTCTCTACAGTTATCCTGCTTGGGTAATATAAAAATTGTGTGGCTAACTGTGCATCAGCCTAATAACATCAGGCTGGAAGAAGACAGTGTGGAAATAGAATTAATTTGTCAGTGATTGACAAAATGGGGCCGCTAATGACCTAATCTAGACATATAGGGCAACAGAATATCAACATGTCTTTTGCCAGGAGCAGGAGTTGAAAATTAAATCAGTCTGTTTGTGCCAAACTTCTTTTTTTTTTTTCAAATTACATTATGGAATGTTTCTGTTTAAAGGTAGATTCAATTAAATGTGGGTCTTGAATAACGGAAGGTCGCGCTATTGAACTTGCATTTTCAATTAAACTGGCAGGACTCGTGCTATAGAAGGTTTTATTACTGATCAGCAATGTGTTGTTCCCACTTTATGAAGCATCACACACCAGATGCACTGGGCCTTTTGTCCACCTTTGGTGCACCTGGCCCTATATTTTTACTTGTCCTGCTAAACGATTTTTTTTTTTTCCGGGGAAGGAAAGATGGCGGGTCTGTTTAGTTTTCATCATAGAAACATCATATCCAATCAAAACTTTAACAGAGTAACATAATAAATGATCACAAATAAAGACCAACTGTCCCAGCCAGTGTGCCCAGTTGCCTTCCTCTCTGGATTTATGCTACTTTGGATATGTGACCGTATAGGTCACCAAAGTTTAATTAAAACACCACCAACCCCCCCCCCCCCCCAGCCCCTCCCCCCTATTTCCAAGTCTTTTACCAAATCTTTTACCACTGCCCTCAATATCGTTCTAAATCATTCTCATTGTTAGGGGTTATAACCATGGCCATGCTGTGTTAGTTACCACAGTCTTTTTGGAAGCCCCATGCAACTTGTATTTTCCCCTTTTGGCCCTCTAAGTTTCATATAGTTGTGAACTAGTGTTTTTCTCATGGAACGATGGTATTAAACCCCCCCACACACAAATAAATAAATATAACTGGGTGATCAATCAAGTCCACTCTTTCATATCTTCTGCCCATTACCTCGCTCCTTCCCCTCTCCCCAAGCATGTTTAAATTCTGTCATAACTTTGGTTGTTACTACCTCTGCTGGGAGGCTATTCCAGAGCTTCTAACACTCTTTTAGTAAAGAATGTTTTCTTATATTTCTTTGTACCTTCCTCCCTGTAACTTCATATCACAACCTTTTCCATAGAAAAGGAAATTTGTACTAAATTCCACCTTCCCATTAGGGATGTGCAGAGGAAAAAAAAATGTGTTTTCGTTATTCGGTTCATTTTCAGGAGGTTTTTTTCCCCCAGGAATTTTGGTTCGTGGATTGCTTGATTCACTTCATTCAAATGGAAAAAACAAATCAAGCAATAAAAAAAAAAAAAAATGGCCAAAAACTGAAAGCGAAGCCACCCTCCCACCTCCCCTTTGGAAAAATGCCAGGGCCAGGAACCCACCCTGGCCCCCATTTACCTGGGCCAGTGGAGATCCACTGGCAAGGACTAGGCCAAAGCTTTGGACTTCCACAGGCTGAGGCCGTAGTAGGTTGATGCAGCCTCGGCCTACTCAAGGTTGATGCTTTGGCCTGGGCTGGAGGAGCCTGGATCTAGGCCCGACACCACGACCTGACCTGGAGGCCAGCTCCTGACACTGGGACCTCAGCCAGAGATCAGGCCCAAAGCCGCAACCCAACCCGGAGGCTGGGGCCTTTGGCCAGACCCAGACCTGATGCTGCAACCTGACCTGGTGGCTGGGACCTAATGCCTGGGCCTCAGCTGAAACCAAAGCCCAGGCCCAATGCCATGACCTGACCCAGAGGTTGGGTCCCGCACCAGGCCTCGACCCAGACCCAGGTCCAATACCACAACCCGACCCGGAGGCTGGGGCCTTTGGCCAGACCCAGACCTGATGCTGCAACCTGACCTGGTGGCTGGGACCTAATGCCTGGGCCTCAGCTGAAACCAAAGCCCAGGCCCAATGCCATGACCTGACCCAGAGGTTGGGTCCCGCACCAGGCCTCGACCCAGACCCAGGTCCAATACCACAACCCGACCCGGAGGCTGGGTCCTGATGCAGTGCAGTACATCAAAATGGTGCTGTCAGCTGGGGTGAATATGCCAGAGTTAATTAACTCCTGTGCAGCCCCAGTGGATGCCGTCAATTGGCGCTGAAGAAAGAAGAGGACCGGAAGAGAAGTTACCAGGCCTGGGCTAGGAGGCTTGGGCCGAGGCCCAGGCATCATGACCTGGCCTCCCAGCCAAGGCCACAGCATCAGACCTGGGTGTGGTGAAAGGCCCTAGTATTGGGTCCTGGCCTCCAGGTGGTGTTGGGGTGTTGTTCCTGGGCTCGGGCTTCAGCCTAGGCTGAGGCCCTGGCATCGCAACCTGGCCTCCGAGTTGGGTTGTGGCAATAGGCCTGGGCTCAGGTTCCTGCTTAGGCTGAGGCCCTAGCATCGGGACCCGATCTCTGGGTTGGGTTGCGACATCTAGCCTGGATCTGGGCCGAGTCGGATACCCGATAGATCAGGTAAATTTTTTTTTGTGTTTTTTTTTTTATTTTTGGGAGTCTCGGCTGAGGCGCAGGCATCAGCTCATGCCTCTGCCAGGACCCCTAGCATTGTGCTCATGCCCAGGTTGCTGCCCCTGCTGTGGGCCTTGGCCTAGGCCCTAGGCGAGGCATCAGCTTTGTGCTCGGCCGTAGGCTGCGGCTCCTGCTTTGGACCGCGGCCTATGCCCTAGGCAAGGCCATGGCTTCGGGCTTAGGACTAGGCCCGATACATTATTTATTTTATTTATTTATTTAGAGATTTTTAGATACCGCAGTACGTAAAGATATACATCACCGCGGTTTACAATTAACAAAAAATTAGCAACAAGGCTTTACAAATAACAGTATTAATAAGTATTAATTACAAATAACAGGATTAACAGAAAACAGGCTGAATCAACAGAAGACCATCCATTAGAAGAATGTTTAACCTACAATAATGAAATTGTAGTAATTAGTTTAAAACAAAATGAATGAATAAGGTTTGTTTCATTTGGGAGGCCCTTGATTTGGTTTGCCCCCCCCCCCCCCCCGCCTTATTTGCTGCATTTTGCACTTTCGTTTTAAATGAATGCACATCCCTACACCCCATGTTACTGGAGATGTGTCTTTTAGTAGCCCTTCTCTGAACCACTTTATTCCTCTCAATGTCTTTTTGAAAAACAAATCTCCAGAACTGAACACAGTACTCAAGGCATGGTGTCACTAGTGACACCAGGGCAATATTACCTCTGCTTTTCCTGCTGATGAGACCTCTACATGTGCTAGTGAACATACTGTAAACTTTCACATATAGTCCTCCTTGTGATCAGAAGAACATAGGGAGGGTCATATTTTTCAGGGCCTTTGAGTAACAATGAAATTTAATAGTGCAATCTCCCCCTCAAACTTGGGGCAGCCTTTTCTTCTTGGAAAGGCCAGTTATGATTTCACAACTTATGGGTTAGTTCATATTGGCATGCATCTGAAAACCACAGAGGATGTACTGCTAAAAGGAAAAGGAGTGTAAAACGCATATTTTTGAATGAAATGTTGCACTGTGATTTTAGCTGTGCTCACATTGGTGCAGGAGGTCAATGAGCAGGCCCTTTTTTTTTTTTATGCCTGTAATTTTTTTTTACCTTTATCACTAGCTTTGTGATTGTTTTTTCCAACATTCTTTCCTCTCCCTGCCCTACTTCTTGCCTTGCCCTTTTCTATGCAACATTCCCACAGTGCTGTTCTTCTGCCACCAAGGGTTAAACTCTGTATCAAAACCAGTATCTTACCCTCACTTATGAGGTTCACTCTCCTCAGCTCCATGGCTCCTCTAAGCCCTACTGGTCTGGCCAGACTGAAGACTTGAATACAAGTTTGCTCTGCCAAAGCACTACAGCCTGAGCCTCTGGACTGGCATTGAAATTTTACCATTTTATTTGGAAGTTTCTGATTCCTAAAAAATTAGTAAAATTTTAAGACCGAGAAGACCACAGATTCGGGATCTTGAGCCTTTGTGGGATGCCTGTCTGGCAAGTCCACGGAAGTGATACAGAGCAAGGCAAAAATATTACGTATTATGTGTATTGACTTGCATAGCATGGCATATGTCAGAAAGATTGAGACTGATTTCCAAATTGGCTAAAGAGGTTAGGGCTGTTCAGCTTGGAGAAGAGACAACTGAGGGGGGATATGATAGAGGTCTTTAAAATCATGAGAGGTCTAGAACGGGTAGATGTAAATCGGTTATTCACACTTTCGGATAATAGAAGGATTAGGGGCACTCCATGAAGTTAGCAAATAGCACATTTAAAACTAATTGGAGAAAATTATTTTTCACTCAATGCACAATTAAGCTCTGAAATTTGTTGCCAGAGGATGTGGTTAGTGTAATTAGTATAGCTGTGATTAAAAAAGGTTTGGATAAGTTTTTGGAGAAGTCCATTAACTGCTATTAATCAAGTTGACTTGGGGAATGGCCTCTGCTTGCTGTCATCAGTAGCATGGGATATACTTAGTGTTTAGGTACTTGCCAGGTACTTGTAGCCTGGGTTGGCCACTGTTGGAAACAGGATGTTGGGCTTGATGGACCCTTGGTCTGACCCAGTATGACAATTTATGTTCTTATGTTTCCTAGATTATGCAGAATTTGTTTTCCTGGGACTTTTCCTGACTGAAATGTTTTTGAAGATGTATGGCTTGGGGCCAAGGAACTACTTCCACTCATCCTTCAACTGTTTTGATTTTGGGGTAAGTTTCTATGATGAACAAACACAATGCACTGCACTTCCAATTTGCAATGCTCTTTGCATATATATGCAGCTTTCTAAATCCATGGAAGGCAAATTGGCAGTCATTTGGTTGCCTGGCACTCAATGTACCACCTCCTAAAGACTGCATGATAGCTGCCAGCTAGTGTTCTCTCATCTGGAAGTGAGTGAGCACCTAGCTGGGGAAGGGAGCACTGCCACTAGTGTGAGAGGTGCAAACTTAGCACTAGCAGGGACACCACCTGTCCTACGTAAAATACTTTTAAAGAGCAACTCTCCTCTCTACCATGTAATTCAGTTGAAAATAATCTGAGCCTCTGGTGCTGTATGAAGACTACAATATCATGAGATGAGAACACTGTGGAGGCATAAACTCAGGCAAGATACAGCATGATTAAAAGTGGTCTTGTGGCCAGCCACTGTCCCTGGGCTTTAGAACTGAAGAAGATCTTACAGCAACATACAACTGATGGAGCATCATGAAACAAAAGGGGCAACTGCACTTATTCTTCTGGTAAAGGAGAAATGTGCGGTATTTGTAACACATAGTGTCAGATTTTGTGAGGATTGACATCTTGCTTGTGTTCAGAGAAAGAAATGTTGCTTACCCAAAGATAGCAAGATGTCAGTACTCACAAAAATCTTCTGCTTCCCCTTGGAGTTAGTTCTTCATGATGTCCATGTTCAGCCACTGGCCAGCTAGGAAAAAGTAGCCGATAATCTTATCTGGCTAATTTAGCCAGGATTTTTAGCAGCTGTCTTAAAGTTAGTTTTGTATGTTAGCCAGATAACAGTGAAAATCAGCATTTACCCAGCTAGTTTAAGGCCAGAATCATTAAGACTTTCTCCCATTTTATGTCTTTGGGAAAAACCTTTATAGGCTGATACTGTAAAATGCGCTCGGCTGATTGCACTGTTTTACCCGCAGTTGGACGTGCGTTTTCGCCGCGCGTCCACTACCCTATGCAGTAAGAGGTTGAGCACATTAAAAACGCACGTCCAACCCCTTCCCTGTCACTAATAGTGCTCATCACATCCAAATGCATGTTGATGAGGCTATTAGTAATTCACCCAGGATTCTGGAAAAAAATGTGCGGCTGATCCACACGTTTTACGCTCAGAAATTAAAGCCTGCCCAAGGGCAGAAAAATACGACTTTTCTGTGCACCCTCTGACTTAATAGCCTAGCAATATTAAGACGGAGGAACCAAAAATGTTAAAAAAAAATAAATTTAAAAAAAAATGTGCTGGCTGGTCAGGCTAGGAAAACTGATGCTCAATTTTACCGGCGTCCATTTTCTTAACCCATTTTCCTAACTCATGGTTGTCAGTGGGTTCGGAAAACCAGCGCATGTTAAATTGAGCATCGGTTTTCTGAACCTGTTGACAGCCACATCACCTGGGCCAAGGAGGCACTAGGGGTGTGTAATCATCCCAAGCACCTCCTTTTAGCATGACCCCTCATTTAAATACAGGATCGTGTGCCCAGGAGAGGTGGCTGGGCGTGCGTTGGGAGAGCAGGCGCTCAGCACTGAGTACCCATTTTCCCGCGGAGCTTACTGAATCAGCCTGATTGTGAATCAGGTACTTAAGCCAGAAATGGGCTCCGCCCTGGAATGTTCCCTGCCTTCCAGCTAACCAGATACATTTTTAGTCTGATAACACATTATCCAGATATCTCAGTGCCATACCTGGGAACTCTCTGTATTTTACCCGGAGACAGGAAAGCACCCAGGATATCCAGGTTCTAGAAAATCACCTTCTCTTCTAAGCCAAGCCGCATCTTTCTTCTATCTGTGCTGTATAATGACAGGCAACAGGACAGAGCCTGAGGTGGGAGGAAGCTCTGCTGCCGATTCTTCACCTCTCACTCCTGATTAATTCTGGCTATCACAATGAACTAATCAGCAGGGAGAAGCAGGAGAACACTGTCTTCCTCTCCAGTCCTGGATGGATCCCAGTAAAGGAGTGGGAAAGACAAGAGAAAGTGAGCATGTGTGTGTGTGTGTGTGAGAGAGAGATCAAAGGAGTGGCGAAGAGAAAAACTGAGTGTGTGTACCTACATGTGGGGGGGATCAGTAAGAAGAAGTGCGAAGAGGCAGCCTGAGGAGAGAGCAGAGTGGGTGCTGGGAGGGGTAGTGAGAAGAGAGAGTGTCAGAGGGGCAAGCAAGTTTAGTGACAGTAATGTGGGGGGAGTTAGAGGGGACAGACAGAGGAGTGAGGGGAAAAGAGAAAACAGGAGAGTAAAATGGAAGGAGAAGGCAATAACAAGGAGGAGAGGCAGTTGTGTTAGGAGAAGATGAGAGTAAGGGGGAGGGGGAGAAAAATTGAGGAATGGAGAGGGAGAGGGAAAAGAGAAAGGGGTGAGAGTGAGGAACATTGATGGCAGGAGATGAAGAAGAAGAGGACCCAGGATGTGGCGGGGGAGAAATCTAGAGTGATAATGTCAAAAGAAGAGGATGAATGGAGGAGAGAGTACAGGAGACAGAGGAAGAAGAATAGTGAAAGCAGAGAAGGTAGAACAATTCAGAAGAGGAGAAAAAAGGAAAAAAGCAGGAGAAGGGGAGAGAAAAAGAAGAGGAGAAAGTGTTAAAGCATTTGCTGCTAACTGAGATAGAACTGAAACAGAAAAGAAAACGGAAGGAGGACACCAGAGAGAGACAGAAACAAAGAAAGGAATAGAGATAAGGATGGAAAATGAGAAAAAAGACACTGGGTCAGAAAATAAAGCCAGAGCCTCTAAAGATTAGAAACTAGAATATAAATTACAAATAAAGTTGGTGGGGGGGGGGGGGGGGGGGCGGGGACGACTGTTGAGAAGGGAGGATGGGTGGAGGAAGAGAGAAAGTCTGTACACCACACCCTTTGGCCCTGCTAATCTCAGAATGAGCAGAACTCAGAAGTTCCCAGGTATGCTAGGGAGCCTGTCAGTGTGTGGGATTTTCCAGTCCTGCCATCTGTCCCACTAAGTCCATACTTAGACAAATAGCACTGAATGTCAGCTTCCTAGTCTTAAGCTTTGTGTAAAATGAAGGGCCCCACAGAGGACACGGTGACATGGATCAGGCTACAGATGCCCAGTGGGGCATGTCCAAAGCTTCTAGAAACTTTGAAGTAAAACTTCTATGCCAGGCACCATCTGATGATGTCACCCACACGTGTGAAGAATGCCATCTTGCCATCCTTGAAGAATACCTATTACAGGTGAGCAGCTTTGCTTTGCACATAAGTAGGATAATTTTCAAAAGGACTTCTGCAGGTGAAACAGTGCTTTACCTGCAAAAATGACCCTTTTGAAAATTGCCTGTTACATCACACACACACACACACACACACACCCCTTGCTTGCACATAATTTTAAGCACATTAGGAAGAGGCGTTTTGGGGGTCTGGATAAGATTTTTGAAAAGAATACACTTAAATTTCCCTGAAAATGTTCCGTGCACAAAGTAGTAACTTGTACAGGTAATTTTCATAGGATAATTGTTCACGCGAACATGTGCGTGTAAGTTCATTTTCAAAATTGGTGTAACTTAGACGTGTAACAGCCCACAAATTTAGGCAAGCTGTTATAAAATGACCCCTTTATAGCATATAAAATAAAAAGATGTTATTAGTGTGACATGTAATCCTTCCTGTGAACAGTACTTGATTTTAATAGGACAGGGGTTCTCCACACAGACTTTGAGGACCATCCAGCCAGTCTGATACCTAAGATGTCTCCAATGAATATGCATGAGAGATATTTCTATGTATTTGTATGCACATATGTCTCATGCATATTCATTGTGGCTATCTTGTAAACCAGGCTAGCTGGATTGTCCTTGAGAGCCTGGTTAAAAACCACTGGAAAAATGGACATTTTAGCTGCTTTTCTTAGATCTGATTGTGATGGAATGGTTAGAATGAATCTGCTCACCTTTCCTACATAAACTGCTTAGAGAAAGGTGACCAGATTGTTCTGAAGGGACAGGTGAGTTAGTCTTCCCTTTATAAATTCTAATTTCCAATAGGGCTTCCAAACCTATCCTGGGGACCCCACAGCCAGTTGGCTTTTCAGGATATCCACAATGAATATGTATGAGATTGTACTGAGTCTCCATGATATGCAAATGAATCGCATGCCTATTTATTGTGGATATCCTGAAAACCCGACTGGCTGTGGGGTCCCCAGGGCAGGTTTGGAAAGCCCTGGCTTAACACCCACTTCTACTGTAAAGCCTATGGTAATATACCTCTAAATACAAGGATATTTTTGTGCAGTGCCAATAATACATAGCAGGCTTGATTCTTTACATTCATAAAACCTTGTTTCATGCATGAAACTCATGTTTTGAAAAGCGACCCACAGGCTCTGCGAGTTCAAGTAGGAGAGAAACCCCGTTTTCATATGCACTCTTGCCTGCATTAGGAGGATGGGGAAGGATTTACACGCATTCTTTTTATTTTTGAAAGTATGTGTGCAAATCTCCACGCACAAAGTTATACCTGCTCAGGAGCAAGTATAACATCATGCACATGGTGCATGTACCGGGGATGCCCACAACTTTTCCAAACAGACTTAGATACTCAAGTTTGATTTGATAATATAAATTAAAATCTATGGGTAGGAAAGTACTAACAGACTTTAGCTCTATGCAGGATGTTATAAAATATCCCTCACTGAGACTATATTGTAGTTTTAGTGTATTGCAAATAGCACTTTTGCATTTGAAACACAATACAAAAGAACTTGTCTAGTCTGGACCCTGTGTAATAAGGAGATACTTCTATCATGGTGCTGATTCCTAATGCCATTAATATTCCTTTCATGGCACACATTCATTTTTGTAGGGTTGGGGACAGTTTAACAGCAAGAGTCAGTTATCTGGCATAAGATAACAGTGCTTGTATCCCCGATATTGGTCATGCTGGAGAGTTGATGCATTCAGCCCTTGTTGGAAGGACTTAGTCACATGTAACTCAAGCTTACCCTTTTAGACTGTCATCTAGGGACATAAGGCTCCCTGGTACAGTAATCAAGGAGCTCTAAAGGGTGGAATGAAAGGACTGAGAAAGGGAGCAGAGAATATAGTTACTGTGGAATAGGATAATGGAAAGCATTTCTTTACAGCATCTATATGGCACCTTGCCATAAACAGCATAAACATTTGTACTTTCATTTATTTTGTCCACAGATTGATTTATGAAATAGAATAGCTTGTTTTGAACTGTTCAGAGCATTCATCACTAACCTATTCTCAGACAAGGAGTTGTACCTTAGAGCCTTCAGGGCTGGGGCTCTGTTCCAAGCACCCTTGCATGCAGTTCTGAAATCACAGCCTCTTCAGCCTCCTCATTCTCTGCATTCTGTCTCCATCTCACAGCGAAGGATTGTTGTTGCAGGTTATTGTGGGGAGCATTTTCGAAGTGATCTGGGCAGCAGTTAAGCCAGGTACCTCTTTCGGGATCAGTGTTCTGAGAGCCCTTCGACTTCTGAGGATTTTCAAAGTCACAAAGTAAGTTACGTAGTTTAATTTTACCTTCAGATCTGCTTGAAAGTGAACAGGGATCACAACCAGTTTAACCTACTTCTACTACTACTTATTTCTATAGCACTACTAGACCTATGCAGCACTATAAGCACAAAAGGTAAACCTAAGACATAGTTTCTTCTCCATGGAGCTTACAGTTTAGTGAAGACCCACATATATAGCAAATGTGAGAACAGACTGATTCTTGGCTCAGGAAGTACCCCACTCATTGTGGTATCTCACAGTCCTTGGAAAGTAGATGTATATGGGCATCACAATTATCAAAACCATTTACATGGATAAACTGTCTGTCTGAAAATTGTCCACATTTTTGTAAATGGTAAAGTACAATCAGGAGAGAGGGCCTGCTATGACAGCGCTTAGAGTTGGCTGGCCAAGTTAGGTGGCTAGCACTGTAAATCAGTGCTCAGACCTAACCCAACCTCATGGACCACCCAGAATTTCAGTGACTAAATTTAGCTGCTTAGTGAAACTTAGGTGGCTAAATTTAACCACTCAACCGAACCGGTACAAGGGTATTAGGGGCCCTAGGTGAACCGTCAGCCTTGCAATTGCCATCTCTTACCTCCTCCTCCTGGCCTACTGTAAAGCATGTTGGGTGTGGGCTTGACACTCAGAAAGCCTTGAGTAAAATAATATAGTAAACCTCCCATACCAAAACAGCTTTAAATGTAGGCATTCAATCAATAAGAAGACTATCTATGAAAAGGCAGTGCAATTTTATGCATTTCATTTTGCTACAAACACATCACAACTGCCTTTGCAAATGCACAAAAAAAACAACCCAATGAATAGCATACATAAACATTTTCAAATACAATTAACAAACTCTGGCCTAGATGTCCCAGGTGGGACGCCACTATTGTGGAGGGGGGTATACCCATGATAATGGGCTGTACCTGTGATAGTAGGCCCTTCCCCCGAAAAAATATTGCGGCTGTATCGCCGTGTTGTTCTGTCTCATGGTTAAATTCTGCGAGGCAAAACAATGTGAGTTTGGCATTTACTGTGCCATGGCGGCCCAAAGGCTATGCGGCCCATGAAGTGATCTTGAAATAACTAGGGGTATTTGTTGCCTTCCCCCACCCCCCCTACCCAGCTCACTCCATGGCCCCAAAAATGTTTTAAATAACTAACTAGCATGAAGCCCCCCTTAGCAATGTAAAATAAAGGCAGCAGTTTCCCCATTCCCCCTTGTCAACTTAAATAGGCTGGTAGCCCCCTTACACCCCCCCCCAGGTTCAAATGATAAATAAATCATTGATGCTGTAATGAGAAGGCTACAAACCCCCCCCCCCCCCCAACCCTTCCCCCACACCCCAATACCTTACAAAATGAAGATCAGGGCAAGGAGAGGGCCCAGGACGCCATAATCCAAAATGGTGCCGCCCTGACCTTGCCCTCTGGGGATCAGATTAAACACATACACAGTAACAAACTCCTATATCCTTGTATGCTGCTTACTGAATTCTGGTTCCTTCTCAATGATTTCTGTGGCCTGCACAAAATTGCACCCAGGATTAGAATTGTTAGGTAAAATGTTGCCACTTGCTGACTAAAATGGTTAACACAATTCATATATCAGTTAACAACATCATATAGTCACTTTTTTTCCCCCTTAGCCAAGGAAAAATGATCTCAGTTGAACTTTCACAATCGCTTCAGCATATAAGCCTCATGAGATCACTAGAATACACTATCGCCTTGTTCCTTTCATCTTGCATCCTGACTCTCATCCCAATAGAATAGAAGGAACATCAAAACCGTCCGCAGGATCTTGGCTGAAACAACCTCAAACGTTAGAAAAACATTTTCACATTTTCATCTCTACCTTCTAGTCATGCAGGGGGCTAGGAAAAGGCACTTTCTCTCTCTCCTTGTAGCAAGCATCTTCAGTGGTTGAGAAGATGCACATAGTCACCTGTAAAATCTCTGGATTACAGACGTTTACTACTCCTGGGTATTATTTCTGTGAGGAGAAACCCCTTCACAAAATGCACTTAGGTCTCTGGTTAGAGTGGACCTCTTCACTGCTTAAGAGCTCTTGGATTGGAGAATGTAGGCATCCCAAGAAGAACCTGAAAGAAAATCCACATTAATAGGAGGTGCTAGCCATTCATCACTGCAACACTTTCTAGAAGGAAACCAAACTTTTGAGTTAGAATACTTAACTAAAACATAAGACCACGGATAGCATTACAGAGGGGAGAATGAGGAATAAGAATGTTTTGGAACTTTTTTAGAAAAATATTTAATAATTTTTTTTTATCAGGATTTTTTTTCAAATTCAAAAATAAACAGTTAAGGCAAAGTCCTTAAATAACATATGCAGTCTTCCTTTAGGACTTCTTGTCTTCTAGCTCTCTTCATAGAGCAGGCCTTCAGCTTCGGGGAGCTGGTTCTCCACAATTCCAAACAGAAGTCCCATTCAACTGCAACAAAAGTTTTTTAAATTTTTAGTCCACCAATTGCAGCTCACTCCAAAGCTGCCATCCATAGGAATCAACAGTCTAGGTGTCCGGAACCAAACAGCATCTGCAAGAAAAAAATAGGACAAATAGACAGACATGAGACAACAGACATGAGACAACAGCTAGAGCAAGTCATTGACTGAAGTCCTTTTTGAAAGAAACAGGTTTTTAACTGAAACTACTGGAAGAGGATTGACATCCACGATGTGGCGGTACCCTTCTTCAGCAGTGGTTCCTCGGTGGGCTAACTGGCCAGTATCCCAGAAGATTAATAGACTGGAATCTCTGGAATGGCTCCAGCACAGAAGACGCCTTTCCTCTGGATACATCCTTCTAGCAGTCAAGTGAAGGCAAACAGCGCTAAGCTGAAACGCAAAAGGAAAGTGTTGATCCTGCCCGAGCTTTTCAGGGCTGCTTCTTTCATTTTTAGCTTTTCAGGAATTGCTGCAGCTATGGCAGGGCTGCAGGGCTTAATTTTCCTATCCAAATGGCGATATTCCTTCTCTCTTGGCCTCAGATCCGAACAGCCCAGAATAGTACGTGCTATCCCTTTAAGAGCAGGCTGCTCTGTGCACAGACACAGTGGCTCCTTCTCACCAGCTTGCAACTCCAGTGGAGCTTTTCCTGGCTCTCTCTCCCCTTCTCTGCTGCAGCGGCATCAGGCTTCTCCTTTCCTGGCATGGCCCCGCACCACGGCAGCTCTTCTCCCACAGCTACGTCTTCACCAGTGCCCCCCTGTCGAGTCCTTTGGCAGGGCCAGGAGCAGTAATGGTCCTACTTTCCCGGCTTGCTCTGCTGTGGTGACATCAAATGGTGCCCTAGCTCCAGGCACCTGCACTGGACCTCTTTTTCATCTGCCTCTCGGGTGCGGCGCTCAGTCGAGCCCACAGCTTCTTTCAGGCTCTGCTCCTCTTCAGCCGTGCTGCTTTGCTGCTTTCCTGTACTCCAGAGACTGCTATCAGAAGCAACAGCGGCCCCACAGCAGCAGAGGAATCTTCAGAAGCGGCGAACCTTGGCAGCAGCAGCAGCAGCAGCAGCAGCTCCTCTCTGCCCACTCCCTTGGCCAATTCCTTCAGCAGTGCAGGGCTGTCTTCTGCCTGCAGCAATGACAGCAGCAGCTTTCACCTCCCATGCTGCAGCAAGAGCCGCCTCCTGGTGACAGAGGCATCGGCCAACACTGGGCACAGAAAACTCCTGCTTCTCCCCACACTCTCTGTCTCACGGGTTGTTTGAGGGGGCTTCTTCATGGCTCCAGATCTGCAGGCCTCTTCCACTCCCAGAAGCACCTCCAGTCAGCTCCTTCTCTCCAGCTGACAGCAGGATCTCCAGAAGCTCCTGCACCGGGAAGGTCACTTTTTGGCGAGTAGCCATGAGCTGTTTTCTCTTCTCCGTGTCCTCTCAGGGCCATCTTGATCCACTATGGTCATCAATGGGAGCAAAATTCAGTTTTCACAAAACAGTACCTTAGGTCAGAAAAATGCAGCAATTTAGCAAAAAGCATTTGCAACACAGGTTTGGACCAAAAATATTCACTCCCCTTAGAGTTCAGTGTTTGGGTGCCAGTTTTGAAACCCTCTCTATCCCCATTGAGGAGGTCACCTTTGGCAACTGCAAGGGTAGTGAGCGATCCTTCTGCAGCTCTGGAACAGATTAAATACCAGCACTCAGTCCAGTGGCAACCAGCAAAAAACTGGGAGGCTCATGGGAGACTTGCACTAACCAGGAAAACAAAACAGGTGCACACCCAATGGTTGTTCCAAAGCAAAATAGAATCTGATGCAAGGTCCAAAAATTCAAATTGGAAAACACAGCAAAATTCAGTATACAGTCCAAGCAGAGGAAAAAAAAACAAAGGCAACACTTAACAGCCTCTAAACAGCTTGAGCTCTTTAGAATCCTTATTCAAACCAGTTCTCTTCCTCTCTCTTTTCCATCAATCCAAGGGCTTTGAGTTAAAGCCTAGAGATCCTCAGATATCTTCAAGTGTGGGCTTCCCCAGCCAGGGTAGACGCCCCTCCCTTCTTGAAGGTCTCTTCATTTCTGGCTGGCTCTCAGTTACTGCTAGCAGGAACCGATTCTCAGCTCCTCCAGACCCTTTCATTTCCAACTTCCAGTCCTGCTTCTTTGTAGGATTGAGCAGCAACCCTCAGGTATCCAACTCATAAATCTCAGCTCTGCAAACGCTGGACTGGTTAGCCAGGAAAGCCCTAAAGCCTCCTCTTTGTCTTGCGTTTTCTCTGCCAGTCCCTGGTGCCTCACAGAAGCAATAAAATCATCCCCAATAAGCCCATCCACTAAGGGGGAGGCACTCCCACCAGCACAGGAAGTTTACCTTCACCTCATTGAAATGTCCATGGCCTTCCTCTGACGGAAGATCCTACACCTTGGCAAAACTCTTTTTTGTAGTGAACCCAAGGCAGGGTCGGAGTCATTTATACAGGACTATTTTGCTTTCTGACAAAAGATTTCTTCTTGTCGACCAAGGGGCATTGATCACATCCACCATCTTGCCACTTGTTCCCACACACATTTTGCTTATAAAATAACAAAAAGTCAGCATTTAGCTGGGATGTTTAAAAGCCTCAAGTGAAATGTAAGTTAGACCTGTGCGATCATCAAGCAATTTGAAATTTGCTTTCTCTTCAGTTAGTGCTGATAGTTCATGAAAGCATTTTGAAGCAAAATAATTGGATGATGTCTGTTAATTACAGTCATGATGTTACGACTGGTGAATCCTGGCATTGAGTTTCCTGAGTACATTATACCCCTAGGAGAAGGATTACCTGTGCTGTAGGTAACCTGACCTCTGGAGACCCCTGTTGCCATTATAGTAACAGTTTAACAGCTGTTTTTTAATGGCTTTCTCTCAGTTTCCAGATTAAGTCTGTTTGAACCCATCTGTTAACTTGAATCCTGATGCATTAGGCAGTATCAGCAAAGCAAGTCCGCAGCTGTTCATATAACTAAGAGCCCTGCCAGCCTCAGTACTAGGAAGCACAAATATTAAAGTACATTCCAAAAAAAGCTGCAAGGTGTATACTTTGCACTCAGTTACAAATCTCCCCCCTCCCCCCTCCAATCAGCTCTCATTTTTTTCTCCCTCTCCTCTGCCTATTCCACCAAGCCTTAGTCATCCCCTTCACTGCTCCCCTCCCAGCAATCTCACCCTGATTATTTTATCTCCCCATAAGGTTAATTCCTCCCTGCCCCAGTCTCAGTCTTCCTTCTCAGCATCTCATTCCCTTAGCAGAATGGGGCAGCAGCGCCTCCACCCCTCCTCCCTTGGCGCATGCACACACCAGCCTCAGTTCTCCTGTGTGTGTGTAGGGGTGGGGGGGGGGCAGGGTGCGGGCCTTTCAGCAAACAAAACGGGGGCTTTGAGCCAGCGGCTGGCAGCATGATGGTCTGGGTGATTGGCAGCCAGTTGGAAATGCTGATTGGTTAGTGAACCATTATGATGTCAGACTCCTTTTTCAGGAAGGTGAAAGTCAGACACTGGCTTTTAATTATACAGGATGCCAATGTTATGGACTATCTAAAGCAGAGAGTGAATGAGAGGTGAAAAGCAGGATGTTTAAAGGGCTTGCTTGAGACCAAGTAGTAAGTATGCTGGAAAGGCTGGATTTGAAGCCGAGCCTCAAGACTTCACCTCTTTGTGAAATACTGACAGCTCTGATTTTACTAACTGCAGATTGTAATCATATGCATTGTGGAAGGCAATAGCAATATCAAAGTGCAATCAAACTGAAATGAATTTCTTTTTATCAACATGTGATGTTAGACTTTAATATACAATCCAGCTAACATGAAGTCTTTCTGTTTGCTAGAAGTGAAGATATATTATTTTTCACTTCAGTATTATTACATTTTATCATAACTTAGTTTCTGATGCATATTTACAGTTTAAAGAATGCAATATCAGCAAAAATGAACAGTAGACCACTGCAATATCATCATGCTTATGCTGGAATGAGGCCTAGTGTATGAACATCACCATTAAATACCTTCTTCTACCTCATATGTATTCTAATAAAATCCAATATGATGTTTGAAAAATAATTACACAGTTAACACTATTAGTGCCTTTCACATTATCCATAGAAGTTGATTTATTAAGCCACATTAAAATTTACTACGAGGGGATAAAAACTTTAGGATGTCCAGCATTAAAATCGTATGTAGTGCACAAGCATTAGTGCCACTGGTAATGCATGCCCCAATGGGGACTTCAATCTTCCCAGTGGAGCAAGGACCTTCTTGGGCCAAGATCCTTCTGCTCCCCACTTCAACCAAATGCAAAAATGGCCTCTTAGTCTGAGATCCTCTCCAGGTGCCGAAAGAGCCCCTTTAGGCTGAGATTCCCTCCCCCCCCCCCCCCCCCCCCCCTCCCACATACACCCAAATTCCATGAAAATGTGTTGATACAAGCTCTCTCCCTCACTTTCCTTCTCCCTCCCTGCCTGTTCTTTTGGACAACTTTCCAAGTGATAATGGCAGCAGGAGAGAGTGCACTTGCCTGCTGCCCCATTGGTGCTGTCGTCCATAATAGCACCCAATGGCAACATACATTGCATTGCCCCACACACTGCATAAGAAACATAAGAAATCACATATAATACAAATTGTTTGAGTTTAACCAGTGTTTTACATTCAGACTGGAACCTGCATGCATGCAGCCACCTATGAGATCTATGGCCTTGATGTCACTGTGCCTTGATTTCTATGCATTAGTCTCTGAAGTAGGGCACAGAGGGAGGTTGTGAATATTATCATTGTACTGACCTACTAATACATTGTTCTTTTACCCAAGGATGTGTTTCTTATACTAAGAACAAACACAATGTAAAATTACTTTGAGAAAGAAGGCTGCAGTTTGTTAGAGAGTAATACAGATTTCCAGTAGCCATATTGGATCTCTATAGTAGAGCTAAGTAGCTGGTGTAGTTAGGCAGACTAGATTGGCGGTATGGTCCTTTTCTACCATCACATTTCTATGGAGAAAAATGGATTCTTTGCAAGTCATGATACTGCATCTGAAGAAGGGACCCTATGTAATCTTAAATGCTCGAGTACCACATCATCTTTATTATACCAGAGCTGTTGTATGAAGGAGGGCTGTCTTAGCCAATCATAGGTAAACTGAAACTCAGATACTGTGAAGTGACTTTGCCAAAATCTCCATCAGAATGGTGGCTAGAACCCAGAAGTCTTAGCGCCTAGTCACAGGCATTGGTCAGTAGACCACATGTCCCAGCACTGCCTGATCCACTGTCTTCTTTCCCAGGTACTGGAACTCACTGAGGAATCTGGTGGTGTCCCTGCTGAATTCTATGAAGTCCATCGTCAGTCTGTTGTTTCTACTTTTCCTCTTCATTGTGGTGTTTGCCTTGCTGGGCATGCAGCTGTTCGGTGGACAGTAAGTCCTTGTCATTCCCTTGCTACCGATGGGATAGAAGGCTTTAGGGATGGCAGTGGAAGTGCTGCTTAGTGACCTGACCATTTCCAGATTGCATCTTTGCTAAGTTTCACTATTCAGAATTCTGTTTCTTTTTCTGTTACCAGGGTTTTAAAGTTTGTGGTTGCAATACCATACATGTTTCAGTTTCCTTAAAATTTGCAGAATCTTTAAAGGGACAACCAGTTAGTTGGAATGTGAATCCCTCTTGTAAATAAGCTGCTGGCTCTTTTACCCCTGCAAATATTCATACAAACTAGTCACTAAAGAATTAAATTCATTGTAACTGGATTTTGTCACCTCACTCCTAAGTGATGGAGTACTTCATTGACATCTTTATTTGCAATGGGAAACGTAAATGCAGGTTATTCTACATCAGGTGACCCAACAGCCTGTTTAATCAGGACCTTGGAAAGACCTTCTGTTAGGTATGTTAACTATTATTAAGAAAGAAATGGAAAATAAAATAGAAGATATCATAATGCCTCTGTATTGAGCCATGGTGCAACCGTATGTACCTTGCGTATAGTGTGCAGTTCCAGTCACCCCATCTCAAAAAAGATATAATGGATCTAGAAAAGGTGCAGAGAAGGTAGCCAAAATAATAAAGAGGATGGATCCCCCGTCCCTTCCCCATGAGGAAAGGCTAAATAGGTTAGGGCTCTTCAGCCTGGAGAAAAGTCGGCTGAAAGGAGATATGATATTGGTCTACAAAATCATGAATGGGGTGGAATGGGAAAATAGGGAACAATTATTTAAAACAGTACTAGGACTAGGGTAAACTCCATGAAGCTAACAGATAGCACTTTTGAACCAAATCAGAGAAGGTTTTTTTTTTCACTTAGTGCACAATTAAATTGTGGAATCTGTTGCTAGAGGAAGTGGTGAAAGCAGTTAGCGATTAGCATAGCTGGGTTTAGAAAGAGTTTAGACAAGATCCTGGAGGAAAAGTCCATAAACCACTATTAGCCATGTAGTCTTAGGAAAGCCACAGCTTATCCCTGGTTATGAACAAGAAGGATTAGACCTGTTCTTTGGGATCCTGCTGGGTACTTGTGGCCTGGACTGGCCACTGTTGGAGTCAGGATGCTGGGCTTGGTGGACCTTTGATCTGATCCAGTATGGCAAGTCTTATGTTCTGCCTGTAACATGAAGAAATTCAAGATCTAGTACCCAATGAGAATTTTATCTGAACAATAACACTTGGCAAAGCTCTTGAATTATGTGATACAGCGGGACATGTACCTTGCTCTGCCAGACATAAGGAAGGCTGCTATTTCCCTTATGGAGCAGGTTGATGGTTGGGGGAAAAAGGATGTAAACAAAACACATTATGCTAAAAAGAAAATGGATATATGTGAGAGAAATGTAGAAAACGAACTATTTCCATTGAAGCCCATTTGGAAAGCGACGTGGTTCCTATCATGCACAGATGGCTGGAGGATTGCTGACTGGTTGGATCTTAATCCATAGGATATTTTCTTTCCTGTTTAATAAAGTGACTCTAAAGCTAAGTTCTGAAAAAATAAAACATTGCATAATAGTTCCATCCTACTCAGGCAATTCCTTTCTCTATTTTAAGTACATACAAGCAATTCTGATTTATTTATTTGATTTATATTCCAACTTTTCAGGCACTTCAAAGTGGATTTTATTCAGGTACTATAGGTATTTTCCTGTTTCCAGAGGGCTCACAATATGTTTATATCTGAGGCAATGGAGCTACAAGGTTATGTGGAATTTAACCATTAGCTTCCCTGGTTTGTCCCCTGCTGCTCCAACCACTAGGCTACTCCTGCATCAATATTCAGCACTGCAGCAAGTGGACAATTTATTTTGGCTCAGGTTAGCCGGATAAGTTATCACTGTTACTCAGCAGAGCAGTCTATAAGATGCCAGTTAAGCACTCTGTTGCATACAGCCATATAAAGTCCTACTTAGCCGGATAAACGTATCCAGCTAACTTTTGGACTGCTCTCCAGTTTGACCAGACTTAACTGGATAAGTTATCCAGCTAAACAGCCAGATAAATTGGAGACAATCAGAGTGACAGAAACTTTAAAACCCACTGTCTGGCTAAATCATGACCTTATCTGGACAAACTCTCTGAATATTGTCCCCTTAGCTCATAGGCACAGATCAGCCGTCATCTAAGTATTTCCATCAGGGGTTAATAAAGTGGATGACCACCCTGGGCTGCACCCTCACAGAGACCTTGTGTTGGCTCTCTGCTTCCTGGCCTAATCATTATTTTGCCAGCCAGCATCTGTGCTTCATGCCAGTTGGCTTTTTTTCGAGAGGGGGGGGGGTCTATTGAGCAGGCCGTCTCTAAGATGCTGCAGCTGTTACCCCTTTTGCTCCCCGGTCCTCCATTTGCAGTAGCGATTCCTCTCCCCAGATTCTCAAGGTGCCATGAGCCTCGTACCCCACTTCCAGACAAGCAGGGTTTACTGAGACATAATCATTGCTCAAATTATTAAAATCCCAGAAAGTGAAAGGAAAAAAAAATACAAAATCCTTAAAAAAGCCATCTAACAATGTATTATTTATTTTTGGATTTAACTCATGCCTTTTCATTGGTAGCTCAAGGCAAGTTACATTCAGGTGCAGTAGATATTTCCCTGTCCCCAGAGGATTACAATCTAAAGAGCCCATTTACTAAAAGTTTTTCTCCTATTCTTTGCCTATGGGAAAAATGCTCAATAAATGACCCCCTAAGTCTGAACCAAAGTCACAAGGAGCAGCAACAGGATTTGAATGCTGGCTTCCCCAGGTCTTATTGTGCTATTCTAACCACTAAGCAATTCCTTCACGCCATAGGTAGCAATTCATGTAGTTAACTAAGGGTTCTGAGTTTCTTGTGGTGATTCTGCATACAGTAAATATATATATGCAACAGGCAAATGACACAGGTAGCATTTCAGTGCATTAATGCGGGATCTAATATTCCCCTCAAGTGAAATAGCTAAATAGCTGAAGCTCATTCAGGGTTTTTCTTTTTTTTTTTCACTTAGAAGAAATCAGTATTCAAGATGTATAATATTATGCCATTTAAAAAAAAACTGCAGATCAAGCGCCTGGGAGCACTTCATCATTTTCTAAGACAATATATTAATGTTTTCCATAATCTAAAGGAAATGGGAGGGGAAGAGCAGGAGATAGGAGGGGAGAAGGAAAGACTGTAGGATGTGCGCATGGAAAGAAAGAAAGTCTAATTTATCAAGGATTTATCCCACAGGCACAGAATGGGAGAAAATCCTTGATATTTCTGGGCCAAATCATATCATGTTCTGTTAGAAAAGCTGGTATGTGGCAGCTTTCAAAGTAGTAGGTCTGTCTGCCTGCCTCTCTTTCCTGTGTTCTTCTTCCGTTTTCCTCTCTATCCTTCTCTTATCCCCTGATGTGCATTTAGTTGGTTCCTAGTGACCCACTATCTTGCACTTTCCTGGGTAGAGATCTACAGGATTTTGGCAAAGCACCTATGTTTTGCTCCCTATAATTCATCAACCCCTGAATCTCCTTCCTCACCTGCATATTAGGACTAAGATGCTGGTTTTGATTAGGGTGGTCCTATATTTCCATGTCAAAAGGGACAGACTGGGTTTCTCCTGGGTTTACTCCCACAGCATGTATTTTGACTGCCTGCCCAGATCAATGCTTGGCAAGAATTCAGGGCCACTGCTTCCATTGTTCGGGTGACTGCCCTCTCCCAGATGTCATCTAGGCCTGACATATAGTCGAGGCCCTCTTCAGGGGCGGGTTGCTCCTGACAGGAAGAACCTAAGAGGGTCCCCCTTTGAGAGCTTCTTCAAGCATGAATCAGGAGCACCAGAGGCAAAGGCTGGTCAGTGAGTGAATGGGGGTTGTGTTTTATCGAATGCTTGGAAGGGAGTGCTCTGATTTTTAGTTATGTGATGCAATCAATCTCCAGCCTAGTGACAGTAGGGATGGGGCATGATTGTTTGTTAGGGTTATTTAATATTTTTATGTTGTATTTTATAAGTATTGCTGATTTATATTGTACCATTATAATGGCTATTATATATGGCATATGCTGTATTTTATTTGTTGTGAACTGCTTGAGGTAGGTGATATATAAATGTAATAAATAGAATAATTTACCTTGTAGTTTCATAACAACTAGAACTACGAGTCCATAGATGCAATGCAGAGAAGCCAGGACTGGCTCAGCCCATTCCTTATGGCATGGAGCTTTATAGCCATGCTAAATATGAGGCTGCAGGCAAGTGATTGCTCCAGTCTTTTGCAATGTAGCAATGCACCCACTGATACCAGCAGGGGGCTTCTGAGAGCAAGGCAATTTCACTCTGTCTCCTGAAGAAATATAGGCCTTGACCTGCTGTAACCCAGCACAATAGTTTCCAGGGACTGCAGGAAGCAATATTTATTTTATGTATTTATTGTTGATAATCCACTTATAGCTTTATATTAAAGTCCTAAAACGGAGTATAACCAACTTAAATTATAGTATCCATAAAATGCATACGGCATCCAACAGACAATAATTTAGAATACTAATAAAATCTACCCGCTTTTGCTTAGAGCTCAAGGTGAGGTACAGTTACAATAACAACCTACACAAGAACATGATAATAACATTAAACAGTTAATAATATACTAGCACACAATTAGAACAGCAATAACATAAATAATCAACAATAATAGTGAAAAAGAAAAACTATCTTTCATTCTGGAGTTCTAAAAGCAATGAGTATTGCAGCTGCTTTTCAACTATAATATATGAAATCATAGCAAGCTAACATGCCACTCCCCCCCCCCCCCCCCCCTTCGGTATTCAGACTGTGATGAAGCAGTCCAGTGGCAGCACAGTCTTTATGGAACCATTCCACTCCAAGTATAGTAAGTCACACAGAACTGTCAGGAGATGTATACTTAATGCCTGTACAATGTCTTCCTTTGTCTCTTCTAGGTTTAATTTTAAAGATGAAACACCAACCAATAACTTTGACACCTTTCCTGATGCCATTCTCACTGTTTTCCAGGTAAAGTTTCTTGCATCATCTGCCAGAAACCTAGAGTGAATTGTTTGATTATGCCTTCTTAGTGTGGTGTGGGTTAATTTAAATCACAAGCAAAATATGATTGCACTGGCAAAATATGATTGCACTGGTGCCATGCAGTCTAGTTAATGGTTAATAGAGGCAAGAAGTGACCACCAAGACCATGTTTGCTGGGGATTTTGTACTGAGGTGTATGCTGACAGACTAGTTCACTAAAGCTCATAAATCTTGTCTCAAATCTTTTTAAATTTTGTGCTTCAGATAAAAAAGACAGATGGTAAAGGTATATCCCCCATCCCAATATATACAGTCATTACTGATAACCTTGGTTGTCTCCGCCTTTTACTTCTGGGTGTGAGTAACATGGAATAGATTTTCCAGTTAAAATCTGCTAGGTATTTCCATGCGACCCAGACTGGCCAATGTTGGAGACAGGATGCTGAGCATGATGGACCATCGGACTGTTCTTATGACCAGTACGGGGCCCACATATCTCATTTTTCATGGATCCACATGTTACTAATGAATGATACCCACAAATAACACTCACTTCTAATAACTACAGCTGAATCTTTTGTACACCCTAGTTTTTGACACACAAAGCCATGCAGCACTCTTCTTGGGCTCACAGCTCTTTATTGTAAAATGAAACTTTGAAATCAAATGATCTGACAGGTTAGTAGTTAGTCTAGCCTAGTGGTTCTGATCCCAGTTCTAGGGACTCACTCAGCCAGTTTGGTCTTCAGGATATCCACAATGCATATGCATGAGAATAGGCATCCCGAAGCCTGGCTTCAGAACCACCAGTCCAGCCGTGCAGTTATACATGTATGACTGAGAAAATCACACTGCCTGAATCTAGATATATTACCAACATCTGCTTGAAGTCTGAAAGAGGCAGTTCCAGCATTTTAGACTGGAGCCTACCTCTGAATCATGGATAGAGATTAGTTAATTTAGTAATTATCTGATGTTAATTAAGAGGCTGAGAGACTCCCCTGACTGCCTGTTTGAGATTAGTATAGACTTCACTGACTCTCAGAGAACAAAAATCTGAAACCAGCAATTTTGACATCAAAACTGGTGTCTAAAATGGCTTCAAAGAAAATCCTAATTAGTTCTAGATGATGACCCAAAGAAACACTGGCTGGCAGAAAAAAAGGAAGAATAAATAATAGATCTAAATACAGAATGAACTTAAATTAATAAATCAGCAACCAGTTAAACAGTGGCTAAATCTAATTAATAAAATAAATCCCCAGCCCAAAATAGCCCATTTTAAAATAATTTGGTTTGCAAAGTCTGAATCTAGAACTGCTGGGCCTCAGATGGGTAATTGAAAAGGAAGGTATACCCCTCTCGAAATAGGGCCACTCTTTTGCCTGCTTGCTGATGTGGCAGTAAAAAAAAAAAGATATTAGAGCAGATCTGCAGGGGAAGCCTTTCCTCCCATAGATCTGCCTCTTATTGTGTGAATCGGGAAGAGGTATGACTTCAGAAAGCTCCATATGCAGGCATAGTTCTTGGTCAGTCACCAGTAATCAATGAGTTGGGCATTACTTCTGGATTCTGACATCAGATCTGGGGTTGCAAGTGATAGCTGTTAACAGGACTCTAAGTGCCACCCTACCACATGCCAATACTGTAATACAGAGCAGAAAAATATATTAAGAGATACATAAAAATCAGCAAAGAATGTTATTAAACTGGAAAAAAAAAAAGTGATATTATAAATTGCAATGAGTGCATCAGTCAGATGCTGTCACCATTATGCATGTGAGATCATTCTAATTATTGACTTTGTAATTGACAGCATACAAATGACAAAATCTTTCCTGCCTGTCACTGCTATGAATATATTAATAAAGTTCTTTGAGGGCCTCCTTCTGATGTTAGCACATCCTGTGAATGTACATGAGACTGCAGCATTCAGAAAAGGAGAACTCTCTTGGTGCACATCGTGTCAAGATGAGAATGGTTTATTAATCCTTGATTGTTTATTAACCCTACAGATCCTAACTGGAGAAGACTGGAACGCGGTGATGTATCACGGCATTGAGTCCCAGGGAGGTGTCAGCCGAGGGATGTTCTCTTCCATTTACTTCATTGTCTTAACATTGTTTGGAAATTGTATCCTCTTTCATTGAGTGCTTTATTTAGTTACTTTTTGGATAGCGGCAGCAACAGATTTCTAATAATTTTTTCAATTTGTGCAGAATTCATGGAATGTGATTATCTTAAATGCATACTTATAGCAATGGATTACTAGGGCCTGCCTGATGCCCAGTCTTCTGCTCCCTGGGCTGAGGATGCTGCAGAGGCAGTGTTCACAGCCCCGTTAGGTGAAAGTCTACACTGTTGCTGCTTAACAGTGATACCTAGGGACCAGACTAAGATAGATTCCAAAGGAAACTGTGGTTTGTGGCCTCTGGCCAAGGACTGTCACTGGAATGGCTAGTCTGAGCTGGGAGGGGAATGTGGAAATAAGGAAAGTTTCCTGGTTATTTGTGAATGAAGGTTTACAAATAACCTGGTGGAGCTGGAAGCCAAAGGGAGCAGAAGGAAAGGTACAGAATTATATTGATTAGTGGTTCTCAGATTTGGTCCTAGAGGCCATCAGATAGGTCTATTTTTTTTTAGCATATCCACAAAGAATATTTATGAGATAAATCTGTACATGTTTGGTCTCTAAGCACCATTAATTTGCAGATATTGGTTACCCAAAAGAATAGACTTGGACAGTGAGTCTAAGGATCAGATCTAAGAGCCACTGATACAGTTGTATGTATAGATAGATAGACAGATAGCCTTCATTTCTGTGCTCTTACATTTGTGGAGCTCACTAAGGATTTTCACATGTTATTTGTAAACTGGTTTGGCTGATCTGTCTCACTGTCGTCGATGGTCTGGCCTCATGCACTTGTCATTCTCATCTTTTTTTCTCCTTTGAAGCTGTAAACATTAGTGATTTCTGCAGCCTCCTCCATCATTCTATGTCAGATCGCCTCACATTTTTTGTAAATTAGTTTCTTCAAATTTCCCCTAAGTTCCTGAACTGGAGCATGAACAGACACGCTTCTCAATGTCTTCTTGGCCATCGCTGTTGACAATCTCGCGAATGCGCAAGAGCTGACAAAGGTACAGAAGAATAGACTACAAAAGGCCCAAGCGCCTTTGCTTCTTTTTTTTTCCGCTGATGTGATCCATGCAGAAGCTTCAAAATCAGGTTTTAGCATCAAAACGTACCTGAGTATGTAGAGTTATTAAATTTTTTGTTTGCTTATTTTTTTATTTTTGAAAAGAGAAAGAAATACTGCCATCTTATTTTCAGCAGAATATAGGGATGTGCAGCTCCCAAATTTAAAGTTTGTTTCATTTTTTTCATTTTGAGGGGATCTGTTTCAATTTGGTTTGATTAATGGGGGGGGTTTTTCCACTTCAGTTCATTTGCTATATTGGAAAAAAAAAAATTAAACAACAAAAAACCGCCCAAAACAAAAAAAGAACCAATAAAAAAAAATAAAATGAGACTCTGGTGGCCCTGGCTTGGCCTTTTCAGAGCCAATACCTAGTTCCAGCCAGGGCTGGGCACCAAGGCCCAATGTCAAGTCCTAGGCCAAGACCAGGGCCCTCTCCCTCTGTATAGTTCCTGGGGCCAGGGAGCTCACACCCCATCCCCCACTTACTCCCTTTCCGAATCCACTGAAAATGGGCTAGAGCAAAGCCTAGTTCCTCCTGTTGAAGTCTTGGCACTTTAAAAATGCTGCTGTTTGCTTGGAGGACAGCGCCAAAGGGACTTCATTTCAGCACCTTCCAGTGGTGTAGCCTGCTGTATATTTCTATGGCTTAAGCCTCAGTGCTAGGCTTAAGCCATAGACAGGGGCTGACCAATGGCACCGGTAGCCCCTGTGACATAGTGAGGGCAAAGGCTATCGGCGCCATTTTGATTACTGGCAGCCGATGGCCCGAGTGCAGGAGTTCGCTCCCGGACCCCCGCTGGACCACCAGGGACTTTTGGCAAGTCTTGTGGGGGTCAGAGATAGGCTTTAGCAATGGGAAGGTTCAGCCAGGGCCACCTGTTGTTTTTTTTTTTTAAATGCTACAAATACAAAACCCAAAACTTTGGGGGTATTTTTGTAGGAGGCTATTGTAAGTTTATTCCATTCATAACAAACTGAAAATGGCCTCATTTGGTGCATTAAACTTGAAAGCACATCCCTATATTTTCACTGCTGTTGGTGCTATAAATTGCTGTGATTAAAAACTCAAACTCTGTGGCACCTTTCGGTCACATCTTGGCAGCTGTGCTAACCTGGCAGGATTTTATGTTCACGTCTTTAAACTTGCAACTAGAATTCATTTGCATGCCACAATGCTGTTACTAATGCGAAACTTTGCAGGTCTTCCACGCAAAAAATTTAAATGCTTTAAACATATAAAAAGAGAAAAGTGCTAAATAATGATCAGGTTCCTTCAGTCAGACTTAAGAGATGATGAGAGCATGTCCCAGGGATTCGCAAACCAGTCCTGGGGACCCCATAGCCAGTCGGGTTTTCAGGATATCCACAATGAAGACGCATGCGAGAAATTTGCACATTATGGAGACTCAAATTTATCGCATGCATATTCATTGTGGATATCCTGAAAACCTGACTAGGATAGGTTTGGGGAGCCCTGGCATAGCCAGCCCATATTTTCTTAAAGTGCCTCGTATATGAGCTCAGAGTTGGGGTGTGCATGGAAAACACTGTTTTTCTTTAATGTTTTCTCAATTTCTTTTGTTTAGTCGCTGCATTTTAGCATGCACTAAAAAGCAGAAGGGAAACAAAATGAAAACCTGGGGATTTTTTTTTATTCATCTCCATATGAAAATGACATGAACCAAAAGAACAGATGTCAGTGTTTTCTGTGTTACCCTAAATTAATGTACCCCCTAGTTCAGAGGTGACGATGAATGCTGCATTTATACCCCAATGTTAACATTTCCCCATCTGCATTGACTTGTTTTGACTAATGGACCTGCAAATTGTTTTGCCTTAAAGTCTGAATGTACAGAGGTTTGGCAGCTTCACATGAAGTATTCAGGGTTATTGGTTAAGTGGCAAAACTGTCACTTTGCTATTGAGGAAAACTTGCTCTAGAAATACTAACAAATTTGTCCAAGACTATGTGAATGGCCCATTGCTCACTATTTCATATACATAACAGGAATCTTCCCTACATAAATCTATGCAATGTTCTCTTATCAAGGGATGCTTTTAGAATAGCATATGCTTCTGCAAAAGATGCGCATAATTTAAAAACATGCCCAGTTTTTATGTGCTGTACAGAAAGGAAGCTAAGTGTGTCGGGATACCATAGCTGGTGGTAAAGTGGTACATGTGGTAATAACACAGAGAGGTGGTGGCAGAACTGGGATTAGAACCTACTCCCAGCCCTAAGCTTCATTCAAGATTTTTGTTGATGTGAGCCTTCTGCATCTCCATAGCAGTCCTAATAGTAATCCATAGAGTTCATTGCTGCATGGCTAGCTATTTCTTTCATCTCTAGTTTAAAACCCCCTTCTCCTTGCTAAGAAAAACAAATGGCTATATTTACTAGATTTACTATTCATGTGGCTAAATTAAATATTGATAGAATCACTGGGTTCCTCTGGAATCACATTTCACTTTAATTCAGTTCAGAGTGAAAAGTCACAAGGGATGTTTTGGAAATGAGGAGGAAAAAAAATTAAAGTTCATTTAAATATGTTACATACCTAGCGGGAGATCTGTTTCTAAGTAAATATGAATATGATCATAAAAAAAATAAAAATGACCTGGAGATATTATTGTGAAGTGAGTTAAACCCAAGAGATTCCCTTTGACAATTATGTTTTAAGACTAGTCAAGAGCAGTGATTGATGAAAGGTCAATTACTTTTCAAAACATGGCCACAACTGAGGAGGAATAGCATGGTCTACAGTTTCTTGTATGAGCTACAGGTCAATATGTGATGATCCCCCTACCCTTACAGGTAATGATCCAGGTGTACCTCAAGTAAATGCTACTTTGTCTCCCTGATGGTATATGGAACTGTATGACCAATCATTCTGTATTGTACTGACGTCTCAAAGACAAGGGTAAACAGCATTATTAATAATGCCCTTTCCAGATTACAAAGAATAATGCACAGATGGGTAAAATGGATTGCTTCAGGTCACACAAAGGATTAGTGACCCTTTAGGATTCAAACAAATAAGTCCAATTCCCAAGGGTATTCACTGTCAGTCTTCCAGGGCAACAAACAGGCCTGCTTTTCAGGATATCCACAATAAATATTCATCCTATAAATTTGCATATGTTCGGTCCAGGAACTAGGTTAATATTCTGTAGAGCTGGGTGAGCCTTCGAAGACTTGAACCTTTCTCAGACCAGTCACCCTTTACAGATGATGCGCCATGACCAAGCCAAACCAGGGTCCCTCCCCTCCTGCTGATCCCTTGCCACCTGTCTCACTTAAGCCATTGCCATCCCACCTTCATTTCCCTGCAACTGTTCACTCTTCGGTTTCCTACGACTACCTCATTCTGCCTGCTCCTCCTGGCTCTTTGCAGGTTATATAAATTTGAACCCCCTTTACACTGTCAGTGCCAGGTGGCTCAGACTTGAATGGGACACATGGTGTGAGGAGAGCTGCAGGACAAGATTGGGAAGGGGATGGGAAACATACTTGAAAGCATGGCGGGAAAGAGGGCAGGGAGCACCCTTAGCTGGGGAGAAGAGAGGGTGGATGAAGGCGAAAGAGATACAGGGTGGTAGGAGGGAGGAGGATGTTGCAGACATGTAGAGAGGCATTCAGAGATGAAGGAAGGGGACAAAAAATGGGTTGAGCAAATGAGAGAAAGAGAGCAAAGTGAAAAGAGAGAAAGGATTGATAAGACAGAGATGGTGGAAAAGACCATGAGAAGAAAAAATCAGGCAGAAAATTAAACAAACCAAAGATGCAAAAAGTAGATTGAAGAATGGTTTCTTTTCATTTTGATAAAGATTCCTTTCTGTATGTCTTATTCTTTGCTAATTACTTCAGCTCCACTCCTGTTCATTTTTTACAGCCAAGTCACATGCTCTGACTTGGCTCTGGCTCGGTTTCCCAATCACATGTTTTCAGGCTTGCCCACCTCTAATAGATTGGCTATTTTGAAAAATGGGATCAGTTTGTAGCCCTCGGGGACTGGAACTGGACACATTCTGCACTAGACACCCCTGTGACTAGCATACAGTTTCTGAACGTGAGTGACCATACATGAGAGAGAGAGAGTTCTGCATTAAGGAGAGAGGCATTTTCACATAAAGGATTCTGTATAGCTGAGTAGATTTATACATGAGTGAATATGAACAAGGAACATTGTTGGACTTCGGAAACAGGATGAAGAGGAGATGGAAGAAGCAACCAATCAGAAACTTGCTCTCCAAAAGGCCAAGGAAGTGGCAGAAGTCAGCCCCATATCTGCAGCCAACATTTCCATAGCAGCGTAAGCATTATTTTCTTGTTTACCAAACCCTCTCACTCTTTGTATGCTTTTCAGAGTATTGGTCTACTTGCAGCAACCTGCTCCCTCCCCCAGTCAGGCAGAGTCTGAATCTGCAGAAGAGCAGAAAGATATTTAAGCATAAAGCTGACCTACGTAGTTTGCCATCTTCCTGTGTAGTTTCTTTTGTAATTCATTTGTTTTTGGTTTTTTTTATTTTTATTAACTCTGTTCTATCTTTATCTTTAAACTCTCCCATCTCCAAGCCAAACACCAGCGTGAGATTCGTTTTCAACTGTATTCTCACCAAATTGTCAAATTTAATTGGTCCGTTTGAACAGAGTCACACAAAGAATTTTATTTCTGTGATTAAAATCAAGGCTAATTTCACCTTCATAACAGGAGACTAAAAGCTAGATTAAAGGATGGGACGCCACTCCAGCAGTGTCTTTTTTTTGTTTTGTTTTGTTTTTTTTCATATGCTTCTCCATGGGTTGCTTTTTTTTTTGTGCAAGTTTCTTTTCTTTGTGCCAGATTTAGGCAACAAGCACAAAAGTTGTGCTATTTCAAAATTCCACACTTTGGGGACCTTCTATGCGCAGATTTTTGGAGGACAAGGCAGTTTTCCTTCTCCTTTTGGCTTCCAGCTCAATTAGAAACATCCTGTTTATTGGGCAATGACAACATGAACACTCATTCCCTACTATCTGAGGTGTTTTCACCTGTTTTACATCCCGTCCCTACCCACTTAACTCAGTCATTGCAGTAAGAGCCCTCGGCCATGGGCACCAAGACTGTTTCTGCAACCCTGCAATTGTGAACCCAGAGTTTGACCAATAGGTGTCGGCTTTAACAACGACTGAGGCCTCCTCTCTCTGGGGAATGTGAACGCTGCCTCTGCAGCACCCCTAACCCCAGCCAGTCCCAGAAATCAAACCCTGGTCCTCTGCAGGGCAGCAGAGTATGCTGGCCACTGAGCCACAGGGCTGGCTCCTTTTTTATTGCACAGAGGTAAAATGCAAACTTTTCTGCATGAACTTTAAATTTGGCACAAATGCAAAATTTCATTGCACACTCTGAATACAATTTGACTGGCTACTTGTGATGTTTAAGGTAAATTTGGACACAAGTGCTATAATAAAGAAAATGCTTTAAAAAAATGTTTTTCTTCATCTTTTTACATCTTTTTTGGAAATTTAGTGCTTACGATAAATTGAACTCACTAGCCATTGCCTAGCAGGAAAACTGTGGTACAAGCTTCCCCACATTTCGTCCCCATAACCATGTTCTGGGAAGACAATCTCTGCAGAGTAAGAACTTATATTAGTTTCTGTTCCCACTAAAAGGCATGTCTGCCAAGGCTACCAACTGTAGTTCAAGTGGCTGAAGGTTTTTGTTGGTATTTTTATAGATGCGCACCTCTGTCTACAGGGAACTGGGCTAAATTCACCAATTCATTTCACATAGGTCAGCAAATCTTCCGTCACTTATGGCCCAGGTCGGATTTGAACTGGCAACTTGCAGGTAAAAAGCTCTATAGGCGAAATTTTCAAAACCTACAGCAGTTAGCTGTCTAAAACAGCAATACAGACACCTAAAGTTACTTGTTAAACTTCTGAGAGATTTTCAAAATAACCAGGTAGGTTTCTAGATAGAGTTAAATGTTGCTAGATGTAGACATCCAAAAAATTTTGTGATTTACGGGCCTGGTCTTGCAGTTGGGCACATCCATCCAATTTTCAGTATATATCAGAAGGTCCACATTCAAAAGCATTTAGCCGGCTAACTCAGAAGTTAGCCAGCTAAATGAATATTTGGACAATTATCTGACTAAATTCTAGCCAACTAGTAAGATAGCTGGTTAGAATTTAGCTGGCTAAGTACCTGATTCATTAAGGATTTTTCCCATAGACACAAAATGGGAGAAAAGCCTTAGTAAATCTGGCCCTTATAAATTAGGGGTGTTCTGAGGCAAGTGCCCGCTCTCCCAACGCTCGCCCAGACACCTCTCCTGGGCGTCCCTCCTTATTGGCAGAAGCAGCGGCTGTCAGCAGGTTTGACAGCCGATGCTTAATTTTACCATCGTCGGTTGTCGAACCCGCTGACAGCCACGGGTTCAGAAAATGGACGCCGTCAAAATTGAGCATCCGTTTTCCAACCCACAGGCTGCAGGCAGATTTTTTTTTTTTTAAGATTTTTTTTTTTTTTAATTTTTATTTTTGGGGCCTCTGACTTAATATCTCTATGATATTAAGTTGGAGGGTGTACAGAAAAGCAGTTTTTTCTGCTTTTCTGTACACTTGCCTGGTGCCAGCCAAAATTAAGTCCTGCCTTTGGCAGGACTTAATTTCTGAGAGTAAAATGTGCGGCTTGGCCACACATTTTACTTTCTGTATTGAACTAATAGGCTCATCAACATGCTTTTGCATGCAATGCGCGCTATTAGTTTCGGGGGGTTGGCCGCGCGTTTTCCACGTGCTATTACCCCTTACTGTATAAGGGGCACTAATAGTGCGTCGAAAACGCGCGTCCAAACGGGGGCTAACGGTGAGCTTGGCCTGAGCGCACCATACTGAATTGGCCTGTTAGCCGGCTAAGTCTGGTCAGACCAAAGAACTGACCTAAAGTTAGCCGGCTATATTCAGTAATGCAGTTGCAGTATTGAATATACCTGCAAAGTTAGCCGGATAAGTTTAGCCGGCTAACTTTGCTATCTGGACTGTGTATGAATATGGACCTCCAAATGTTTAAAACAAAGTACCCTACTGCACCAGGAATTTTGATGTCTAATCAGGCAAACCATGAAGAAGTCTAGTCTGATTTTCAAGTGAGATTTCAGATCTCTATTCTGATTATTTGTACATAGCTACTTGGCAAAAATATCACTCAGACAAAAAACTGCCTATCTTTGAAAATTTAGGCCTATATGTCCAATCCACTGAGCCACTCAGATCCCACCCCCAATCAAAAGTATGCATTAAATAAATGCTTACAACTTCATTGTATTTCTGAATAATTTGGTGTGTATAAGTAGGATGTGAAGATGAGCTTTGTGAGTCTGATTGTTTTCCATTCAATTCCTTAACCCATTGCTTGTTGACTTTCAGAACTGTGTTTGATAACATGCGGCAAGAGTATAAGTAACTGAAAATTGCCATCCCATATTCTCTCTGTCCTTGTTACATGATGAATTCTCTGTAGCAGTCAAATTGTGGGATATTTCCTACTGAAAGTTTAGGTTTTTTTATGCCAAAATAAACTGTTTAACTTATGTGTATATTTTGATTTCAGTTTTCGCAGCTGTCGCATTATTTCCCTCTGGTTTGGTGGTTAGTTTGTTTTGAGTTGTCTTTTTTGCTTTGGATCAGCATTTTCTAAGATTTTCATTGTTGTTCCTAGAGGCAAGTTGCTGTGTGTGTGATTGTTCGGCTGCCTCAGCACTTTTCCACAAGACCCTTAGTTGTGCAACAGGCCTGCTCTGGAAAAGAGCTCTCAGGTTCTAATTCAGCATGGCAGTTTGTACATGTATTGCCAAAGTAATACGTAAAGTGGTCAAAAATAGAAGAAGAGAAAAAAAATATAGAAATATTATCCCCTCGCTAACACTATAGGAGTGTCTAGGATAACCAACACAAACTTGTCATGTGCTGTTCCATATCAAAGCACTCGGTGAATTGTTTCCTGCTCCTTTGGAGAATTGGGATTGCCCTAGAATTCTTTTGAATGGAAATTTCAGGGAGATTTGCCAGAGCCCTGGACTATAATCATGCTTGTCCTGTAATGCAACAGAGCCATTACTTTTTTTTCCCAGTTTCAGTGCTTAATGAGCGTAGTAGCGCACTCAACAAGATAGGTAGTTTTCATCTACGCAAACTATATCATCAGTATGCATTAAAGGGGCTGCAGGGACTGGTGGTACAGTATAATCATTCTCAATAAGCTTAAAACATAAGTTACACCTTCTCAAACCTCCCCAATTGTTTCCGCTTTACCGCAGTCAGCTTGTTCATATAATAAACATATAAATGTGATTTGCTTGTTGTTTTTCCACAATAAAACTTTGAATTAAAAAAAAGCCACAATTTAAAAGCAGTACCCAGAAATAGTTATTTGGAGGAAAAGCCCAAGAATTTTGTAAAATGTTTTAATTCATTATCCAGCCAGCTGACGCACTAGAAGATATTTTGATGACTCAGATGGGTAGCTGTAGTGTGAATAGCAGCATTTTGCATTCATTTGACTCAGCTGAAGAAATATGTGCAGAATAATTACAACTGAATACAGACTGCTGTTTGTAGGCTGGTGAAATGCTCTGGAGGCTCTATAAGGTTTATTGCACTGACAAAAAGATATTATGCCTAGGCTTCACCTTATGGGGCATTTTTTTGGATTTCTCATAGCTTTCTTGAGACCACTGCAGCAATAAACCTCTACTGAAAATCAATGCAAGGTATTCCATGACCGTGCAGAAAATCATGGAGCCCACGCACATCCACATGTGCATGTAGATCTCCAAAAACAGAGCCTGTCAGGATCCCCTTGGATCCCTGGCATCCCTGAAATTTGGTGGGGCCAGTAATGAAATTGCTTGTATTGGTGCAAATACCTCGGGTACTTTTTTACCCATGGAGTTTGCACCCACAGTCAAAGTGAAATTATACACACAGTTTTTTTTGAGTATTGTCACAGAACTTGTGCCTGTATTTTATGAAGGGAAATATTTAAAGGAAAATGACATGCAAAGATTTGAAAATACAATCTCCATGCATTATTTTCCTCCCTTAATCATGCCCTGGGGATCCTTCCTGACAATGCAAGTAAAAATACGCACATTGTAGAACGAACCGACTTTTAGCCACACTGAGGGTGAGCAAGTTTCAAAAAACTGATCTACGTGGGTAAAAAGTGTTCTGCTCATGGAAATTGACTTTCAAAATTTCCCTCTAAATACAAAAGTTATTGGGTAAGGGAACATACGATCACACACACTCACACATATACATATAAATAGATATGGAGATCTCATAAACTTTCCTTCCATCTTAGCTGCACTAGAAGACAAAGGGGGTAATTTTCCAAAGGATTTACAGTATGTGTGTAAAAGTAGCATTCAAAAGTCCATTTATACACTTAGGGGCGGATTTTCAGAGCCCTGCTCGCGTAAATCCGCCCAAAACCGGGCGGATTTACGCGAGCAGGGCCCTGCGCGCCGGGAAGCCTATTTTACATAGGCCTCCCGGCGCGCGCAGAGCCCCGGGACTCGCGTACGTCCCGGGGTTCTCGGAGGGGGGCGTGTCGGGGGGCGGGGCCGGAGCGCGCGGCGTTGCGGGGGCGTGTCGGCAGCGTTTTGGGGGCGGGTACGGGGCGTGGCTACGGCCCGGGGGCGTGGCCGCGCCCTCCGTACCCGCCCCCAGGTCGCGGCCCGGCGCGCAGCAGGCCCGCTGGCGCGCGGGGATTTACGTCTCCCTCCGGGAGGCGTAAATCCCCCGACAAAGGTAAGGGGGGGGTGTAGACAGGGCCGGGTGGGTGGGTTAGGTAGGGGAAGGGAGGGTAAGGTGAGGGGAGGGCAAAGGAAAGTTCCCTCCAAGGCCGCTCCGATTTCGGAGCGGCCTTGGAGGGAACGGGGGGAGGCAGCGCGGCTCGGCGCGCGCAGGCTATACAAAATCGATAGCCTTGCGCGCGCCGATCCAGGATTTTAGTGGATACGCGCGGCTCCGCGCGTATCTACTAAAATCCAGCGTACTTTTGCTTGAGTCTGATGCGCAAGCAAAAGTAGGCTGATTGCGCTTCTTTTAAAATATACCCCTTAAAGTGCACTTACAAGCATAAAACCTATTGACAATTTGATTGCATATATCATAGCAACTTTCAAAAGCCTACTTAGGCATGTAGACTATATTTACACAGTTTTAGTTTTAAGCACATAAATCCATTTGATAATTACCCCCAAATTGTAGCACACAAGAAAGGAAAATTGGTTCATACCTGCTAATTTTCATTCCTCGAATGCCATAGATTAGTCCAAATGCTTGAGTTTTGCATCCGTACCAGCAGATGGAGGCAGAGAATAAAAACTTTTCTGATACTGGTACATAACAAGAGTGCCACCTGCAGTCCCTCAGTATTGACCTGTACCCAAACCAAGATGAAAGCAACTCTAAAACATAACCTAACTCCCTTTCTAACTCGAGCCAGGGAAAGGTGAAGCCCTCAACTGGAGCCCTCAATCACCAACAGGGATTGAAAACCTTCTTACCCCAATAATAATAGTAAATGCACACCTACTTCACTCATACACACTACAGAAGAGAGATCGGTCTTTCCAATACAGAGCAGTGTTCTGAACTGATCTGTGGTATTCCAGTAACGAAAATTAGCAGGTAAGAACCAATTTTCCATTACTGATCATGTCCCAGATCAGTCCAGATGCCTGGGATGTACCCAGGCTACCCTAAACAGGGCAGGGACCCGAAAGACTGGCTAAGAGCACACTCTCCCCAAACTGTGCCTCCTCCGTCGCCCAAACATCCAGTTGGTAATGTCTAGTAAAAGTGTGAAGAAAAGACTATGTCACCGCCTGAAGTATCTCCTATGGAGAAATTAACTGACACTCCACCCAGGAAGCAGCCTGTGCCTGGGTGGAATGTGCCTTCAGGCCTCTGGATTTGGTCATCCTTTACATACAGTATATATGCCGATACTATTGCTTCTTTTAGCCACCATGTGATGGAAGCCTTTGACGCCTTACATCCTTTCTTTGCACTACTAAACAGCACAAAAAAATGATCTGATCTCCTAAGACCATTTGTAACTCTGAGATACTGGAACAAAATCTGCCGGACATCCAATAACTGGAGTTTCCTCGCATTTGGCATCTCCGCATCCAAATTTCAAAATGTGTGAAGCTCCACCATTTGACTAAGGTGAAACAGAGATACAACTTTATGTAAAAAAGAAAGCACCGTAAGCAACAATATCTAATCATCTGATATTTGAAGGAAAATATTTCTATATGATAGGGCCTGAAGTTCAGAAATCCTTCTGGCTGACAAATTGCACTAGGAAAACTGTCTTCAGCAATACCTGCCTCAAGGGCTCAAAGGGAGCTTCACAAAGGACTCTAAGGACCAAATTAAGATTCCATGAAGAGCACATCTTGCAAACCAGAGGACGTAAATGCTTCACACGTCTAAGATAATGGATGTTATCTGGATGTGAAACCAGCAGCACCCCATGAATCTTACCTCAAAAACAGTGTTTTAGCGGCTACCTGAAGAGAGTTATGAGCTGAGCCCTTCACTGATCCCCTTTGTAAGAAAGCTAAAATATGAGGCACTGATACACGCAAAGTCCAACCCTTCATCAAGACACCACATTTTAAACACTCTCCACACTCTTGAAAATGCTAAGGAAGTGGATGGTTTCCTGGCTTGAAGTAATGTAGTAATGATTACTTTTGAGTATCCTTTGAACCGCAAATGGCTCCTTTCAAAAGCCAGGCTGTGAGACAAAAGTGATCTGCCTGATCTGAGAAGACTAGCCTTTGGCGAAGTACTTCCTGCAGATGACCTAGCCACAAGAGTATGTCCACTGTGAAATGTACCAGATCTGCAAACCATGGCTGGCGTGGCCACTCCGGAGCCACTAGAATCACTCTTCCCAGGTGACTCTTGATATGTTGCAACACCCTGTCTACCAGAGGCAATGGGAGAAAGACATAGCTGTATCTCCACCAGCCAAGGAAGAACAAGAGCATCAAGACCCTTGGATCCGACTTCTTGCCTGCAACTGAAGAACCAGTTTGCCTTGGCATTCCGCCACGTAGCCATCAGATCCAGCTGAGGAGATATCCACCTGGTCTGTATGAGATCCATGGCCTCTGTGGACAGCTCCCAATCTCCTGGATCCAACTTCTGCCACCTGAGATAATCGGCCTGGACATTATCCACTCTGACTACATGAGATGCTGCCAACACTCTCAGGTGCTCTTCTGCCCAGGAAAATGCTCCTGGGCCTCCTGAGATACTATTTATTTTTATTTATTTATTTCAGATTTTTATATACCGGCATTCGAGACAGCAGTCACATCATGCTGGTTCACATAAAACAGGGGTGCATAGTAAACATAACTATAACAATGGTGCTGAAAAGGCAGTTACATATAACAGGGTGATAAGAACTTGGCTGAGAAGGAAGAGAAAGGACAGGATTAATTCACACAGGTAAACGATAGAAGATATGGTTAATCAAGATATGGTTAATCAAGGTGTAGTTGGAGATTAGTTGACCAATGTGGTCAACTAATCTCTATGTGATTCTTCGTTCTGCCTTGACGATTGATATATGCAACCATTGTTGCATTGTATGACAAGACTCACACCTCACAATCTTACACTCCCGGAAGAAAAGAAAGCAATGCCATGTGCACTGCTCACATCTCTAAATGATTAATAGACCATAACACTTCCTCTACTGACCTTGGGCCTCCTTTCCTTAGCAAATGGTCTCCCAACTGTTGCATTGGAGGTGGAGACTTGGGCTGAGGTGGGGTTGACGCAACCCATAGGCGAGGCCCTACGGATCCCCACAGTCAGCAGGTGGAGTGGACTGAAGCTAGAGGCCGCTGGAGTTTCACCTATACCAGCCCTCATTCCCCTCGGGTTGAGCCTTTGGGTGCCGGGGCCAGCAAGACTTAGATGGGCCTCGAGGTTAGCTAGAGCAGAGTAGTAGTTCAGCCCAGAGACAGCAGTCTGTAGATGGCGTAGTTCTATCCTGGACGGGATTTGGTACAGAGGCTCAGGTGCCAAAGAAACAATGGGAAACTGGAGGCACCCAAGCAGTGGAAGGCCTAAACCTTGAAAGTCCACATCCAGAGGATAGGTGAGGAGAGGCGTCACTGACAGGCTAGGTTCAGAGCCGGCGGTGAATGGAAGTTGTGGCAAGCAATGTAGAACTCTGGACACAGGAAAGTCTATGGCATAGTCATGCAAAGCAAAGGTCAGGGCGTGGAGAAGGCAGGCGTAGTCAATCCAGGCAGTAGTCAACGTACAGAGAAGGCAAGCATAGTCAAACAAGGCACTGGTCAGGGCACGGAGAAGGCAGGCATGGTCAGGTGTAGCGGAGGTCCGGGGCTGGACAGAAGCTGAAGAGTAGTCAGGCGTAGCGGAGGTCCGGGGCTGGAGAGAAGCTAAAGAGTAGTCAGGCATATAGCGGTGGTCAAATCCAGAGAGTCAATCCAACACATAGATGAACTGGAACTAGGAGAACAGGAAGACAGGAACACAACGATGAGACGATTCAAGAATAGCAACAAGTCCGAGGAGTCCGAGGAGACCTGTTGCAAAGGCAACCCTATGGAGCAAGGCCTGACATCAGCATCCGGGTCCACGGCCAGGTTCCCGCCACGGGCCCTTTAAAAGAATCAGCGATGCGCACACGCCTAGGAAGGGGCGCGGCGCTGATGGCGGCGTCTCTCCGTGGGCCATGTGGAGAGGATGATGAACAGGGACATCTTGGCTAGCACCAGAGGCACCGGAGGGAACCCAAGGTCGGAGCTGGCACCAGCGAGGAGGAGCCAGCATCTGGAGTCCATCTGGAAAGGTGAGAGGACTGCACTGCAGGGCTGCTGCAGGTGGCACACGTAACACCAACCCTTCAGACTGGCATCGGTGATGACTACCACCCAGTTCGGAACCTCCAACTCCACTCCTCTCTCCAGATCGGGAGAAAGTCACCACAAGAGATTGGACCTGGAACTTCCCTGAAGTGGCAATGGAAGCTGAAACTAGTTCAACTGTGGACTCCACCTAGACAGGAACGCCAACTGAAGAGGCATGTCCAAGTTACTAAATCCAGTGTAGATGCCATAGAACTCAGGACTTGCAAATAATCCCAGGCCTTGGGTACTGAAGGACACAAGTTGGTGGACCATGTCTGAAGTGAGGAGAACTTTCCCCACCCTGGTGTTGAACCATGCTCCCAAGTACTCCAGCGATTGGGAAGGAACCAAATTGCTCTTTTTCTGATTCAACATCCAACCCAGAGCCCACAACATCTGCATGACCCATTGAACCGACTGTCGATACCCAGACTCTGACTTTGCCTGAATGAGCCATTCATCCAAATAAGGGTGAACTAATAGCCCTTTCTTCCATAGCACTGTGGCAATCACCATCATGACCTTGGTGAACATCTGTGGCACTGTCACCAATCCGAATGGCAGAGCCCAGAACTGGAAATGCTGTCCCAGAATTATGAACCGCAGAAACATCTGATCCTCTGGTCAAATGGGTATGTGCAGATAAGCTTCTGTCAAATCCAGCAATGCCAAGAATCTCCTTTGCAAATCGCTATCACTGTATGCAACACCTCCATTTGAAACTGCTGCATGTGAAGTATCACATTAACCTTTTTCAGATCCAGAATGGGACAGAAAGTATCCTCCTTTTTCGGAAACACAAAGTAGATGGAATACTTTCCTTATCCCCATTACCCCGAGGAAACAGAGACTATTGCCTCCAGACATTCCAGTCACTGCAGTGTTTCCTGCACAGCTTCTCTCTTGACACGGGACCTGCAAGAGGAAACCATGAAAGCTTCCCAGATGGGATGATAAAATTCTAACACGAGCCATCTCTTATCATCTCTAGGATCCACTGGTCCATAGTGACCTTGGTTCATTCTTCGTAAAAGAGAACAAGTCTCTCCCTGACAGCTTCCAGGGAAGAGCGGACTAGCTTCGTTTCATTGAGTGGCCTTACAGCCTCCAATCCCTTGACCAGGACTGTCCCGAGCTGACCTATGCGGACCCCAAAAGGACTTCCGCCGCCCCAAGCCTTGCCTCTGAAAGGAGGAAGAACCCCTATTGGATCTATATCTCCTTGTGTCTAGAAGACAAGACCGAGGTGGGAAACTCTTCTTGCTTCCCTTTGGCTTATCCTCTGACAACTTATGCCCCTTAGATTCTCCTAGGTGCATCACCAGCTGCTCCAGGTCTTCTCTGATCAACAGCTTCCTTTTAAATGGGAGGTTGCAAAGTTGAAACTTAGGCCAGACATTCGCTGACCAATTTCACAACCACAGGAGTCTCCTCACTAATACAGCTGAAACCATATTTCTGGCAGACTTTTGAATCAAACTATACTGCGTGTCCCATAGGCCACTCCCACTTCCAGGCACTCCGCCTGCTTTGTAGCAGCTGAAAATACCATGCCCTGCTCCTGAGACTTCTGCACCCAGCACAAACAGGCTTGTTACATAAAACTACTACAGACTGTAGCCTTCAGGCTTAAGGCTGAGACCTCAAACATCCTCTTCAATTGGATCTCCAACTTCTGATTCTGACCATCTTTCAATGTGGCTGACCCCACCACCGGGATGGTTGTTTTCTTCATCACCACCAAGACAGGAGCATTCACCTTAGGACGCATCAGCAACTCCAAGCTGTCTTCGGGTAGGGGATATAGTTTTGCCATTGCCCTACCCACTTTCAGGCCTGCCTCTGGAGTATCCCACTCCTGGATAACCAGCTTCTTCACCTTTTTGTTGAATGGGAAGGCTTTTGGCAGTCATATTAAGGAACCTTGATCTCTAGTTCCTCTAGCACATATGGAATGAGTTTGTGTAATTCCTCTTTTCTGAATAATCTGACCACTCTCAGGTTATCTCTTTTGGCCACCTCCATATCCAAAAGGTCTCTACCCCCCTCATCCACTGGAGGGTCTTCTCTGGGGTCTCCCAGAAAGTCCCCTGCCCCCTCTGAATCCTCAGTGTCCTTGCCAGATTGCCCTTTAAGGTCCAGCTTCTGGAGGATCCCCCCAGAACCTCCTGGAAGGACTACTTTCTGCAGTTTGTCCAGATGCCAGACACTCCGGAGCTGGAAATTCCTGCCAGATAGAAAAGATTTTAAATAAATAAACAAATATACTTTGTGCATGAGCAGTACAAAATCTGAGGTTTAAGCCTCTGAATCTGTGGAGTTGTCCTCCCTCAATTCATTCCCAGCCTCTCTGGTACTCTCCTGATCTCCTGCTGAGTCCTGAACCGCCAGTGATAATGGGGGTGGGGTTTCCCTTCCCTCTCCTGAAGCTGCCTGCTGCTTGTCATGTGGAGGTAAGATGGCCGCCGAACCCGCACTGCTGAAAAAGGCCTGCTTACTACCTCCAGATGACCAGTTGGCTTGCCTGCTGTCCCCTGCCTCTGCAGCCATCCTGGAGCTTCCTTCTTCCCTGGAGGACACCTCAAAGTGCTGCTGCACTGAACCATGATTTATTTTCCCTGCAGGCCCTGCAACATTTCCTGTGGTAAGAACCATGTGACCCATGTGTTGGTGACCCATTGAACAACTTTGTCCCAGTCACCTCACACAGCTCCTGGGTCACAGAAGTGCCTCGGCCTATCTTCTTTCCCTTTCTGCGGCTCCAAATAAGCCCCATCATGTGCAGGATTGCTGTCTCTTCTTGCTATGCCTCTTTGAAAAAAAATTTTTTTTTAAAGAGACAGTCCTGCTGACCACCCCAAAGGAAACAAAAAATACTTCTCCGTGGCTAGTCAGCATCCGGCAAAGGGGAGACCCAGAAGAGAGGACTTCACCAGGGCCCACAGAACCAGACACCTGGCTGTCAATCCTCTGGAGAGTTCGGGCCAAGCCAAACCAGAGATACCAGCCCCCTGCCCACCCTGTTCTACCCGAGGGCTGGTCCACAAAGGCACTTAACACCTAAGGGAACTAATCTTCCTCTTCTTTTCCTTTTATTTTTTAACTACTCCAGACAGCAGGTTTTACACCTCTACCATCTGCTGGAGACAGAGAAATACTGAGGGACTACAGGTGGCACTCTAGGCTATGTAGCAGTGTCAGAAAGGTTTTATTCTCTGCCTTCATCTGCTGGTAGGGATGCAAAATCCAGGTGTCTGGACTGATCTGGAGTATGAACAGGAAACTATTTTCCTTTGATCGCCTGGTTTTTATGCTGTTATCATCAGGCCCCCAGGTGAATACAGCCCAAGGAATAAGTAGTTTCTCCTTTAAAGACTAAACCTGCCCTGACCTGTCTCTACTTATCTAGAGCTACAGCATAACTAGTTGGGTTAGGAGTACAACAAATCTCGGGTGCACTTAATGGGTAGAACAGAACAGAGAAGACACGTCTGGCTACTGAATGTCCATACTGTGGCATGGCACAGGATTTCAAAACCGAATCAAAAGTTATTATGAGCTAAAAATATTTTTAATGAACCATTGAGGCCTTTGGTTCCTGCTACTCTTTCTTCCAGCAAGGTGTGCACCAGTGTGATGCACAAAAAGGACAAAATTGAAAAGAAAAACGGCATTGAAGCATCATGGCATGGAAGTATCACCTGGTTGGGTTTCTACTTGTATGGGAATCCAAAGCAGACAGCAGTGCTCCTACAACAGAAACAGAGCACATACTGGCATAAAAACAGAACTGAGATCTTGTTGTAACCTCTGGGAATCTATAGAGAATGAACGAGTATGATAAACCATGAAAAAATAAGAAATTATCAGCATTTTCTGATGCACTTCAATATTATTGTCTGCCTTTGCAGATTTGAAGGAACAGATGGAGGAAGGTGTGACTGTATCGTCTGATTGGTACCAGCGGTAGAGAGAGAAGGTTGCAGTAGAAGATATGAGCATGGGAGGGAAGAGGAAGTGGTAGGGGCTGCAGTGGTAGATTAAGATACAGGAGGGAGGAAGAATGAGACCACAGCAACAGAACAAGGACCAGGAGGGAGGATGGAGGAGGAACTGACTGTATTGGCAGGTTGGTGCTAGAGGAGGAGGTGGCAGCAGCAGGTTAAGGCATGGAGAGAGAGAAGATGTGGTGGGGGCTACAGGAGCAAATTCGGAGACCAAAGAGAGGGAAGAGGAAGTGACTGCAGCAGATCGAGGACTGAGAGGGAGGAAGTGGGAACTGCAGCATAGAGTGGGGCTGGGGATGGAGGGAGAAGGAGGCAGCAGCTGCAGCTGAGGCTCAGGAAAGAGGAAGAGAAGAAGAGCCAGATGCAACAGATCAAGGCACAGGAGGAAGTGGTGGTGGCTGCAGCAGCAGCAGCAGCAGCAGATTTTGACTGGGTAAGGAGGAAGAAAGAGGGTAGCAGCTGCTGCAGATCGAGGCCTAGGAAGTGGTGGCTGCAGCAGCTGCTTCCACGTTGAGGCCCAGGAGGCAGCAGCAGTTTGGGGCTGTGGAGGGGTTTGTATGTATTGGTAAATCACAAAATAAAAATGAAACTACTAAAAGAAATGCCATAAAATTGGGTCCCTGTTGATGAGTTGTATCCTGGTGCTTTCCCCCACATATACAATCCTAACTGTAGGCAGTAATATGTTAATATAATTTCATTTTGCAGTGAGCTTTCTACAGGCTTCTCCTTAGCAACAGAAAGGGAAAAGAAGAAGTAATATTAATGGAATCCCTGAAATGTTGCATTCTGTTTGATCTTTTGTATTTCTCTGTACAGAAGAAGTGAGTGAGATTCTTGATGGGAACATTTTTGCATAGGAATGCCACCTGCAGAAAATGAGCATTCCACCTTCAAAAGTGGTGTTCAGATCAGAACAGTAAAATCATCGTTCTTTCTGCCACCGGTGCTGTGATAATAGTAAATGTTCAGGCATGTAACAATGAGCTGAATCTGTGTCCACGGCAACCTTTCCACCTTGCTGTCTTTTACGGTCCAGACTCAGAAGTGAAACAGGACAGGATAAAACTGGCCCAGTGCTCAGGGAGCTATCTGACGTGCCTTCCCAGCAAGAGCTGAGGTTGACTCTACTCTTCTGTCTCATGGGCTTCAAATTAGATGAGCCAATGACCAATATGCAGGCGGTGGCTCTCTACCCACCGGGGATAGGAAATCCTGAACTATCATTGCAATATTTATTTATTTATTTATTTAAGAGTTTTTTATATACCGGAGCACGTTAAAAACATCACCCCGGTTCACAATGTAACGTAACGTAGCAACAGGCTTTACAATAATTTAGAATAGATAAACATAGGTAAACATTATTTAGATTTACAATAAATTAGAATAGATAAACAAAGTGACAACTTTGTTTATCTATTCTTGTTTATCATACACAAGAGGGAATGCTGAATTATATATCCTCTTACAGTAACATCTGTTTTCTACCCAATGACTAACCTATGGTAATGCTATCCTGATGAAAAATATTGTAGAACAAGACCATCTGCCTGGAGAAAAACCTTTAGTAAGGCCTTCAGCGTAGAAGGACCCAAAAGGAAAAACAACATTGTGTAGAGGAAGCCAGAGTAAGAATAACAGGTTTTAAGATAGCATTACTTGCCAATAATTCCATAGCTCTAACAAGGGCAATTTTCAAAGATATTACATTATAGCACATGGTGCACAGCCATGAGACCAAAGGTCAAATAGCTCCTACCATTCACAAGGTAAATGGAACCAAGTGTTTCATAATAATAATAAATACTAATTTTTCCTAAGTTTGCAAGCCAGGCAGGAAGAAAAATAAGAAACATGAGCAGGTCAAAAGAACAAGGACTTCAAGGGCAAGGACTTCAACAAGTCCATGCATGTTTTATTATAATGTATCAAGTCCTGCTTCAGCATCATTATCTGAAATTTCCAAAGGGAAATTGGGTTGAAAATTGATGTAAAGTCTGCTGGTAAAATAGCACCCAATGAATTTACTCTTTTGTGCACAGTTTGAAAGTTGCCTTCAAAAAGACTGGGCAACTGAATGGGGTCATAAGACAGCTCTTATTTTTACTTTCACATAGTATAAAACCTAAGCAGAGGCCGATTACTTTCCTGCATACAGGGTCAGCAGACTCCAGCACACATAACAAAATAAAGACAGTGGGGAAGTGTGTAAAAGTAAGCGAGTTTTCTCTCTTTTGAACAGTTTCTGGCCATTTGAAAGATTCCCTACCTGCCTATCTTCATCCTTAGAAGTGTGGCATACTTTTTTTTCACTTTTGTGTGTATCTGTTGCCAGCGAAACCTTGCAAGGCAATGGTTCTTTAAGCAACATATGCAGCAGAACTTGATACATTATAATAAAACTTGCATGGACTTGTTGAAGTCCTTGTTCTTTTGACCTGCTCATGTTTCTTATTTTTCCATCTGCCTGGCTTGCAAACCAGTGGTGCTGGATGCAAGATAAAGTAAGTTTTCTTTATTAAATGGCTTCAGTAGATGGAGCCATTTCATTGGCTAACATGTTATAACATGTCTTAGAATATTGCTGGCTCAAATCCAGACTGGTTGATGGGATCATATTTTTCATGTCATAGTTATATAGCTATTAGGACAAATCAATGGCCTGACCTCACATACTGCTTTCATATAAAATGAAATTGGCCCTGGTAAGAAACTTAGTCAAAATTAGTATTTATTATTATTATGACATACTTGGTTCCATTTACCTTGTGAATGGTAGGAGCTGTTTGACCTTTGGTCTCATGGCTTTTCACAATGTGCTATAATGTAATCAACATCATCATTATCTGAAATCTCTCAGAGTTAAGTATGATTGCCCTCCATGGATAAGATGAAAATGTCCAAAGCGTGCACCTGCATGTGAACAGATTTACATGAGGAGGCTGCTGCACAGCAGTTACTGCACGAATGCATGATCAGATCAGGGCCTGAATTGAATGGCAAGGAGACTTAAGATAATGGAAGGATCTGGTAGCCCAGAAACATTGGTCAGCTGGGCCGCAGCACAGCTGCATCTGTACTAAAGGGAAGATGTTGACTGAATATTATGGAGTTAGCCACAAGCCTCTCCACATTAGCCTATATGCCAAGGGTGACCCTACCAAGAGCTGAAGTTCAAGGTGGTATAGCCTGAGGGATCATTAGGGATTGTGTTATTACCATTGCACGACTAAGAGATTCCATATAGCCATTTTCACGATGGGCTGTAATATAACAGTCATGTGGGTTACAGTAAGCATGCACATCACCTGCCCTTAGCATTGTAAGAATGTTATAAATGCAGTACATCACTCCAGTGTTTGTCTGTTCATGTTTGGGTGATCATAATCCCTGTGTGGTGGAAGATACATGTCACATAGTCTGCCCACAATATGCAGTTATTACACTGTTAGTGCACACTGGCATATATTATTGCATATAGTATATAGTTTTGCCTTTGCTGTCTTTTAATCATGAAGAAGCTGCTGAAAATGATGGTCCTATAATGGTAAATAAGCAGGAGATGACAAAATTGATGAGATGTTTCAGGATAAGGGAATCTTTATGTGTTTTGTCTGCTTCAGGTCATCTTGGTTTGCACTGTATTCTTGTATTCTTGTTAAATCAAAAATACTTAAATAAAGCTCTTAAATTCTCTTTTCAGAATACATTCAAATATAATTATTTAAGCAAGGATTGGGTGCCACAGTCAAGGTAAAAATAACCTCAAAACATAAGAAACAAAGACTAGGCACACCTTATAACATAGTGAGCTACTTAATTCACAGACTGGCCACCAACATTTTGGCCTGCCTATTTGGACTTTCATCACACCCTGAATTAAATAGTTCTCTTTAAGGTGCACTTCATCTTTTTCCCTATAACATTGCATATTTGTTGAAATCATAGCTATAAATTCCTTGAGAAGCTTGGACAGTTTTTTGGAATCATGTATGAACCGCAAGGTTATTTTTGTAATATGTGAGCAGAATCAGGCATACCAGGGCTACAAAGCTGCGTATTTTGCAATTCCTATGCTCCAAGCTACAGTGATCAATCATTATGGCAAGTATAGTACAACGAAAACAGCTAAATGTTTAAGATAACTGCTAGGGGAGACATCTTTTCATTATAACCAAGATTTATTTTCTCTGTGTTATGTTACGTATGTAATGACCATTTTACAGTATAGGAGGCTTTGCTTTCTCATCACTTAGGACTTTTGGGCTGTGTAGGGTGCCGCAAGGCTCTACTCTACTCTATTCCTTGTTTTGTTCAATATCTACTTACAGTGAAGGGGGAGAAGATTATTAGGAGGTTTGGCATGAAACACCACTTATATGCAAATGATGTCCAAATTTATTTCCCTTTGTGGATCCATTCACAGAATCAGTTGGGATATTAAATCTGTACCTACAGGCAATTCTGGATTGGAGGAGGGATAACAAACTTAAGTTAAACCTTATCAAGAAAGAAGTCTTATGGTAAAATCTGAAGTGTCAAATTTAGGAGTCATTCTGGGCTCTGCTTTACAGATAGACTTGGTTATTTTAAGAGTATCTAAAACTATATTTTCTAAGCTTAGATTGGTCTTCCAATTACACCCTTATTAAAAAAAAAATAAAAATAATCAGAGCTGAAATAATGAGCAGGCCTTAGTTGTTTCATGACTTGACTACTGCAATGCATTACTTATGGGTCTTCCCAGCAAGTTAGTACAGAGTCTCCATCTGGTTCAAAACAAAGCTGCCAGGTTAGAGAGAGAATAACTACATTGGCTACTGGTGCATTTCTGAACCCATGATAAAATTCTGACCCTTTCTTTTTGGGCTATGAAAGGGAAAGAACTGTCCTATCTAAAGAATCAGCTATAGTGGTACATACCAGCCTAAGCAAGGGCGGTTCTATAATGATGTAGGGTGAGGCAGACGCTTCAGGTGGCAAAACTTTGGTCCCCCAAAATACCCCTGCAGCATTTGCCTCACCCCGCCAGCAGGAAGACCTGCAGGCCAGCATTGTCAGATGATGTGCTGGCATGGGATAGGAAGACTCTGCGGCGGCAGTACACCTCAACCTCAATGACGTACTGGCGGGGTTTTCACTCCCCGCCAGCAGTAGGAAGCTCCCACATGCTGAGGCAGTGCCTTGCCTGATTTGAGACCTTTTCCTGTATTTTTCAGGTTTGCCCCGCTTGCTGTCCACTGCCATTGCCACTTCCGTGTTTCAGCTGACCCCTCCTACTACTTGATATCACTCCATCTGGTCCCGTGGTGAAAAACGCCGGCCCTGCCAGGGTGGCAGCTTCGCCACTGATGAGGTTCACCCCTTTGCTTGACCTCGTCTTAGTCTCTAAGAGGTTTTCTTTCTTAAGTTAGAATGTTCTAAATATATTTGCTTTCTCTAATATGTGGGCAACAGGAGTAGGCAAGGGCACAGGTAGCCTATTGTCAAAGTATTTTTTTAGGCCCTGTTTTATTTTTCTTTTGTTATTATTGTGCGAATTTGCCTTCTCCATGTTATCCCATCTCATTCCTGTTTTGTTGGGAAGAGTTAGAGATAGTTTAAATTTTATTCAGTACAAGAGAACAGATGATGAATTTCCAGTCTTATTTTATCCTCCATGTGGACAGGCCTCAGGTATTTCACCAGAGAAGCCTTCTATCATCTAGTGTCAGTTCTATTACATTAATGCTCAGTCTATAAGAAAATAATATGACATTTTCTCACATGTTCATGATCATCAGCCAGACTTTTTTTGTATAACCGAAAGATGGCATCCTGCAGCTGATAATATTCTCCTACAACAGCTAAATCCCCCTGGTTATTCTTGTTTTCACACATCTAGAGAGCATAAAAGGAGTGGGGGCGTCATCTTGATTTTTAAGGATCAACTAAAGCCAACTTTACTTCCCATGGCTATTGCTGACAGCTGTGAAAGCCCGGTTGTTAGAGTAAATTCTTGGATATTAAGTCTTCTCTATTGCCCTGCAGGCTCTCTTGTCATCAGTCCCATTATGTTAGCTGAGTTTATTTCTTCTCTGTTTGAAATATACAGACTTGATTTTACTCAGGGCCTTTAACATTCATGAGGGAAATACTGCTGAATCCTTTGTTAATGAGTTTTTCCCGCATCTTAACTCTATAGACCTGTTCCAACTTGTTAATTCTCCTACTCATCAGCCAGGTCACATATTGGACCTGCTCTGGGTTCCCAAGTCTTGGATCTTGGATGGAAAGTTGGATAATCTCTCTCTTGTTCCTGTGCTATGGTCTGACCATTATTTGCTTTCTTTTTCTTTGACTGTTGACTACAAACATTAGCCATCCCTGAAGCATTGCCTGTGAGAAAACTTTGTGGGCCTATTGACACTCAAACATTTATCTCAGAATGGTCCTCAGTCCTACCTAATTTTGATCTCGAGGTAGACTTTCAACAGTGCTCTGACTATCACACTGGATTGCATTGCTCCTTTTAAGGAGACCAAATTGCTTCATGCCAGACATCATGCTTCCTGTTTTTCTCTTGAGCTTATCCAGCTCAAATGATGTTTGAGATGAACAGAACAACTATGGCATGCCCATAAGTCTGATGCCACTGCGACTGTTTATAAAGTAGCTCGCACTTCTTATCAAGCTACTTTTGATTCCTGCTCTTTCTACTCATCTCATCTACAGTCTTCACTTAATTGCCCTCATGAATGATTTGCTATAATCAATAACCTATCGCAGTCCTCTTGTAGATCTATAATTAAACTGGCATAGATAGTGAATCTTTTGCTACTTTTTGTTTGGAAAAAACTTCTTTACTGTCCTTCGCCCCTTGTACTCCTATTGTCAAAATTACATCATCTGATTCTAATTCAGTGGTCTGCTGTTGGACTAATTTCAAGCATATTGGCTCCACAGAGGTAGAGTTGTTGCTCAAATTTTTACAGTCTTCTCATTCTTCACTTGATCATTGTCTATCTCCATTTTTATTGAATTACAAATGATTTTTATGAGTTTATTAACCAACAGTTTGAGTCTCTCTCATACTCTAGGTGCTGTTGCAGATTCTTGAATACAAGGAGTTGTGACTCCAGTTTTAAAGAGGCCTAATTTGCCTATTGAATCAGTTACTAGTTATAGACCCTTCTCCAATCTTCCAACTCTTGCTAAGCTTTTGGAAAGATTAGTTTTGACACCACTCATTGAATTCTTGGAGGACAATCATATTCTACATCGAAATTAACATGGTTTTCGGGCTAATCATAGTATCGGAACACTGCTGTTAGCACTTTCTGATTACATCTTATTGCAGTTTGACCAAGGTAATTCTTTGATTTCAATTTTTTTGGATATCTCAGTTACATTTGATTGTGTTGATCATACTATTTTTTTGGATCAACTGCAGTCACTGAGCATTGGAGGCACTGTTTTCTCCTGGTTTCAATCATATTTGGCAGAATGTCGTTTTCAAGTTAAAATTGGATTAATCTTTTTCATCTTGGAAATCTCTTAATAAGGGGGTCCTGCAGGGCTCTGCATTATCTTATCTGTTGTTTAATCTGTACTTGATGGCTTTTTGTCATATGATCTCATCCTATACAGAGGAATTTAAAATCTATGCTGATGATATACAACTTATTTTTCCAGTTAATCTTCCATTAGCTAAGGTATGTGATACCGTAGTGAACTGTATCTCTGCTAAGTTATGGCTTAAGCAACATGGTCTTACACTTAATCTTGCTAAAACTGAGGCCTTATGGTTGAGTAGAAAATCACTTCAAATAATTCCACCAGTTATTACTGTGGACGTGACATCACTCACATTCTCCCCTGTAATTCAAGATTTGGGTTTTTTTATTAGATTCTACTTTTGGGCTAAAGCCCCAGCTCTGAGCTGTAATTAGGTCAGCATTCTTTAAGCTATGGGTCCTCCGTTCTTTAAAATATCTCCTTTCCATTTCAGACTTTAGAACAGTAGGGCAAGCATTTATCCTGACCACAGTAGACTACTGTAATTCTTTATATTTGGACTGCCAAAGTATATGATTGTGTTACTTCAAATGTTACAAAATGCATTTGCCCGATTAATCACCTGTGCTTAGAGATCACATTTCTCCTGTATTTTTCCAACTTCATTGGCTTCCTGTCAAGTACGGGATCCTATTTAAGCTGATGACTCTTGTACATAAGCACTACATTCTACCAATCCAGCTTCCTTTACTGACAAATTTGTGCGGTATGTTCCTTGTAGGTCCCTAAAGTCTGCAGATAAGGGTTTGCTTCTTGGGCCTTCCATAAAAACCTATCATCTCCAGGCAATTCGTTCTAGAGCTTTTGCAGTTTATGGTTCCACGCTATTGAATGAGCTGCCTTTAGAGTTGAGAATTCTCAGTGATCACAAATTCTTTAGAAAACAGTTGAAAGTGTATTTCTTTCATCTGGCTTTTTCTTGATGTCTTCTGTTTTAACAATACAAGTGTTTGATTTGTTGATTGTTTTGTAATGGTTAGTACCTGTTTTTGATTAGTTATTTGATTTTTTTGTTCACTGCTTAGCACAGTTTTTCTATTATAGGCAGTATACAAAAATCTGTAAATAAATAAATAGATTCTATAATGACGTGCTGGCAGGGTTCCCACGCCCTGTCAACAGCAGGAAGGTCCTGCGGTGGTCACATAACTGAGTGACATAATAGCGGGGTTCCTACTTCCTGCCAGCAGTAGGAAGGCCCCACAGTGGCGGCAGTGCTGCAGATGACATGCTATCAGGGTTCCCACTCCCTGCCAACAGTAAGAAGGTCCCCGTGGCAACACTGAATTCTACAGTAATGTGCTGGTGGGATTCCTTCTCCCCATGAGCAGTAAGGCCCTGCGGCAGTGATGCATATCAGTGACATGTTGGTGGGGTTCCTGCTCCCCGTCAGCAGTAGGAAGACCATGCGGCGGCAGTAGTGATGCTGCAAATGATGTGCTGGTGGGGTTACCACTCCCCTGCAACAAAGAGAAGACCCAGGGTAGAAGGGAACAGGATGGATGGACGGAGTGAGCGGGAAGGTAAGGGTGGTGTGAGTGATATAGAGGAAAGGGAGATGTGAGAGGGATGCATGTAAGAGAGCAGGTGTGCTTGTATGTCGTGAGAGAGTGTGAGAGAGCCTGTATGCATGTGTATGAAAGAGTGTGTGTGAGAGACCCTGTATGCATTAATGAGAGAAAGGGTGTATGGGGGTAACTTGCTGGTGTGGCAATTACTACCCTTAACCAATAAGCCTTCATACTGTTGATGCAACTCCATCATGGCTTTCTGCTTCAATGGCAGGGGGAAAGGGGGAAATGGATTCGAACAGCAACCAATGGGGGCCCCTACTTTTATGGTCTGGGGAAACAAATAAGCATAGGGTTAACTTGCTGATGCAGCAGTTACTACCCTTAACCAATAAGCCTGATACTTTGATGCAACTCCAACATTTCTCTCAGCTTCAATGGCAAGAGGTAACAGGGAATTGGATTCAAACAGTAACCAACGAGTGCCCTGACTTTTCCATTCTGGGAAACTGATAAGCGAGAGGGCAACGCAGAATTGTATTCAAACAGCAACCAATGAGAGCCCGATGTTTATGTTCTGGGAAAATGATAAGCATGGGGGTAACCTACACAGTGCAGCAGATACTAACATAAGCTTGCTGGGCAGACTGGATGGACCATTTGATCCTTTTCTGCCATCATTTTTATGTTTCTAGGTGTACTTGTGTGTGAGAGCCTATATTAATGTGTGTGAAACAGAGAGTGAGAGAGAACTTGTATGCATGTATAACAGAGGGTGTATGAGAAAACCTGTAAGCATGTGTAAGAGATAGGGTACATGAAGAAGCCAGTATATGTTGCGCCGGAGGTGGATCCTTGGGCCGAGGTGGGGTTGACGCAACCCGTAGGATGGATCCTATGGGTCCCCACTATCAGCAAGCAAAGTGGGTTGATGGACGGAGGCCAGCTGGTTTCACCAATACCAGCCCTCGTTCCCTGCAGGTTGAGCAGCTGGGTACCGGGGCCGGCTGGTCATAGGTGGGCCTCTGTCGGTTGTTGTCGATGGAGGGATCGAGGTCAGCCCAGAGACAGCAGCAGGACTATGGTACATCCTTATACTGGATGAGGTGGAGTCCCGGAGACCCGGGCGCCAAAGAAACAAAGTCAGACAGGGGGTGCCCAAGCAAGAGCAGGCCGAAGCCTGAATAGGCAATGTCCAGGACATGGGCTGAAGAGGCTTCAAAGAGCAAGCTTGAGTCAGGGCTGGCGGCAATCTGGAAGTAGTGGCAAGCAAGGCTGAGGTCAAGGAGATAGGCAAACGTAGTCAAGCAATGCAGAGGTCTGGATCTGGAGAGAGACAATGGAGTAGTCAGGCAATGCAGAGGTCCGGGTCTGGAGAGAGGCAACGGAGTAAAGTAGTCAGCAATGCAGAGATATGGGTCTGGAGAGAGGCAATCGGAGTAGTCAGGCAGTGCAGAGGTCTGGGTCTGGAGAGAGGCAATCGGAGTAGTCAGGCAGTGCAGAGGTCTGGGTCTGGAGAGAGGCAATGGAGTAGCTAGGCAATGCAGAGGTCCAGGCCTGGAGAGAGGCAATTGGAGTAGTCAGGCAATGCAGAAGTCTGGGTGTGGAAAGCAACAGAGTAGTCAGTCAATGCAGAGGTCTGGATCTGGAGAGAGGCAACGGAATAGTCAGGCAATGCAGAGGTCCGGGCTTGGAGAGAGTCAACAATGTGTCAGGCAAAGGAGAGGTCTGGGCTTGGAGAGAGTCAACGACGTGGTCAGGCAAAGCAGAGGTCCGGGCTTGGAGAGAGTCAATGATGTGGTCAGGCAAAGCAGAGGTCGAGATCCAAGAAGGCAATCCGAAGATAGGTTGAAGAATAGGAACACAGGAACGAGGAACCAGGAACAGCAATCAGCGAGGAACAAGAACACAGGAACGAGATGAATCTCTCAGGAGGCAACGAGTACTCGACCAGCAAGGAGACCTGTTGCAAAGGCAAAGCTAGGGAGCAAAGCCTGGGCTTATATACCAGTGCTCCGTTGACATCATTATCCGGGGCCACACCTCGGTTCCCGCTGCGGGCCCTACTTAAGTTACAGTGATGCGCGTGCGCGCACCTAGGGAGGCGATTCAATTCCCTGAAGAAGGAGCGTTCACTCCGAAACAGTGTCGGATAGAACAATGGCTCAACCATATTGTGGACTTTATCCAGATAAGTGCACTGATAGCTTTTCTACAAAGAATCCATAAATCCAGATAAACTACTTATAATAGTGACCGATGATTATAAAGCCCTAGCGCTATTCAGGGTTTTTTCAAAAAGAGCTGTAAGCAGCCTGTGATGCTATATGATGGTCGTGTTTATAGCAAGATTTTAATATTGGGGAAACATGGGAGGCAGGCTGTAGGGTTCCTGAGAGTGTGGCAGAGTTGCCGGCTTCCTAGAAATTTTATCACTGGCATTCTGTCACTCCTCTGGGAATCTGACTCCTGCTTTTCCCCTTCTACAGCATTTCAAATCACCAAAGGGGCCAGACCCTAAGGGGGCCCTCAGTGATGTGAACTGTGTTGTGCCATTGGGGAGAAGGGGTGCCATCTCATCCCTCGCCTCAGGCAGTAGATTGCCTTGAGTGTCCCCTGGGTCTAAGAGGAGTGACCCATGAAGGTCTTCTTCGTACCCCTTCCTTCTCTGGCCAGCATTAGGAAAGACAAGGGGAAAAAGCCTTTTCTTGTGCCGCCCCATAGCTATGGAATGCGCTCTCTAGAAAATACGTCTGGAATCTATTTCTATTTCTGATGTTTAATCAAAGCATGATTTTTTCATCTTGGCTTATAGGTCAGGCCTAGAAAGGTTCTTTTTCAGTTTTTATCTAGTTTTGTGACTGTTTTAGTTTCTTTTCAAACACTACCTATCAACATACCAAACCCACTCCTCTATTTAATTTTATTGTAGTGGATACAAAACTGCTCAAACCAATAAATTTATTGAAGTGATTAGTGGTGGTTTCATATAATACTATTAATAGGTATCATCCCGGTTACCCAATAGATGCTTGATTATAATCATAAACTTTGGTTATCTTTAACTTAATCATGATTTCATTGGTTGATTTCAAGGTCCAAGTGATCATATAACTATGAGTTAGTTTGAATCGAGAGACATCCGCCATGATGAAGTTAGTACGCTGCTGAATTCACGGCACTTGAAAGAGGAAAGAGTTTGCTGCTGAAGGGGGTAATAAATAGGGGATCGAGACTACATTGCATCCCCCGAGGAAGGAGGTTCTCTGAAACTTGGTTAGGTTGGATTCATGAGCAGCAGTGAGAATATCAAGCAGCAACTAAAAACAATGGACATCAACGGTCCGAACAGCAGCTAAATATTCAGTATTTCAAAGAAAACATTCTTTGGTGTCTATAGATTACTATGAATGATAATGAATGAAGTAATTTAAAACAAAAAAAAATTATTTATATAAATAAACACAGACACATTTTTTTAAACACGTTTTTATTGTTGGTGGCACTGCCATACATAAACATAAAGGGGCGGATTTTAAAAGCCCTGCTCGTGTAAATCCGCCCGGATTTACGCGAGCAGGGCCTTGCGCGCTGGCGGGCCTATTTTCCATAGGCCCGCTGGCGCGCACAGAGCCCCGGGACTCGCGTAAGTCCCGGGGTTTTTCGAGGGGGGCGTGTCGGGGGCGGGGCCGATCGGCGCGGCGTTTCGGGGGCGGGACGCGCATTTCGGGGGCGGGCCCGGGGACGTGGTTTCGGGCCGGGGCGGTCCGGGGGCGTGGCCACGCCCTCCGGAACCGCCCCCGGATCGCGTCTCCGCGCGCCAGCAGTCCGCTGGCGCGCGTGGATTTACGTCTCCCTCCGGGAGGCGTAAATCCATGGATAAAGGTAGGGGGGGGTTTAGATAGGACCGGGGGAGTGGGTTAGGTAGAGGAAGGGAGGGGAAGGTGAGGGGAGGGCGAAAGGGAGTTCCCTCCGAGGCCGCTCCGATTTCGGAGCGGCCTCGGAGGGAACGGAGACAGGCTGCGCGTCTCGGCGCGCACCGGCTGCCCAAAATCGGCAGCCTTGCGCGCGCCGATCCAGGATTTTAGCAGATACGCGCGGCTACGCATGTATCTACTAAAATCCAGCGTACTTTTGTTGGCGCCTGGTGCGCCAACAAAAGTACGCGCTCGCGCTGTTTATAAAATCTACCCCTAAAGGTGGTAGGTGGTGAGTTTATGATTATAATCAAGCATCTATTGGGTATCCGGGATGGTACCCTTAATAGTATTATATGAAACCACCACTAATCACGTCAATAAATTTATTGGTTTCAGCAGTTTTGTATCCACTACAATAAAATTAAATAGAGGAGTAAGTTTGGTATGTTGATAGGTAGTGTTTGAAAGTAAACCTACTTCCAGTGGTATTTACGTGTTGGTTAGTTTCTTTTCAGCCAGATTTTAATTTATATTGCTTAGCTTTACTTTTAGATTTTATGCTGGTTAAATTTTGTTAGCAATTATTAGGAAGGGAATAGTTAATAAAACGGAAAATGTCATAATGCCTCTATATCGCTCCATGGTGAGACCGCATCTTGAATTCTGTGTACAATTCTGGTCGCCACATCTCAAAAAAGATATAGTTGCGATGGAGAAGGTACAGAGAAGGGTGACCAAAATGATAAAGGGGATGGAACAGCTCCCCTATGAGGAAAGGCTGAAGAGGTTAGGGCTGTTCAGCTTGGAGAAGAGACGGCTGAGGGGGGATATGATAGAGGTCTTTAAGATCATGAGAGGTCTTGAATGAGTAGATGTGAATCGGTTATTTACAATTTCGAATAATAGAAGGACTAGGGGGCATTCCATGAAGTTAGCAAGTAACACATTTAAGACTAATCTGAGAAAATTCTTTTTCACTCAATGCACAATAAAGCTCTGGAATTTGTTGCCAGAGGATGTGGTTAGTGCAGTTAGTGTAGCTGGGTTCAAAAAGGTTTGGATAAGTTCTTGGAGGAGAAGTCCCTTAACTGCTATTAATCAAGTTTACTTAGGGAATAGCTACTGTTATTTATTGCATCAGTAGCATGGGATCTTCTTAGTGTTTGGGTAATTGCCAGGTTCTTGTGGCCTGGTTTGGCCTCTGTTGGAAACAGGATGCTGGGTTTGATGGGCTCTTGGTCTGACCCAGCATGGCAATTTCTTATGATCTTGTGTTCTTATGCCTTTGTGCTGATATTTTATATTGCTTTTTGTTCTCTGTTCTGTTTGGTTTGTCTGTTTTGCATTGTTTTATTGGTTGTTAAATGTGTTCTTGGTTTTATCTGATTCAGGTGCTTTTTAAGTATTTATTTTCTATATTGATGATTTTTGTTATGTACTCCTGCTTTGAGTTTTTGGAAGAGTAGTTTATAAACCTGAGAATTCATGTAAAGAGAGTGGACCCTTGTGCTGTGGTGTGGTTGGCGCAGCTAGTAGATGAACCCACTAGACCAAAGCTGACAGCTGGTGAATTCGCTCTGGGTCAAAACAGAATTGGAACTTCACCTGTACCAACCCCATTCCACGCAAGTTGAGCACTTGGGTTCTAGGGGATGGCAAGACCCTGGAATGGGCAAACAGAAAGAGAGAGTGTCTGAGGACAAGCTGCAGTCAGGGCAGGCAGCAGTCAGGCAATCTCTGGGTTCAGGCCAAAGGTCAGGGCAGGTGGTGAGCAAGGCACAGTTCAGGTCCAAAGCGATGGTCAGTGGCAAGTGCAGGCAAGAGAATGGTCAAGCTGGGAAGTCAGGCTGAGGCTAGGTAGGGTGGACTGGAACAGGCTGGACAGACAGGGCTGGATGAGGTAGGGCAGGCTGGACAAGGCAAAGTGGACTGGAAAGGCAGGGCAGGAGTTGGACAAGAAGAGGAAAAGCAAGGCAGGAATCAGGAGGCAGGATCATGACAAGGTAACACACACTGCATAACAAGGCAAGAGACCCATTGCTGAGGTGCTGGCTGGGAGCAAGTGCCAGGCTTAAGTACCTAGCTAGCGCTGACGTCATCCTTGGGCACCTCTGTCAGTTTCCTATTGCAAGGCCTTTAAGAGTGGTCCATACATGCGTGTGCATGCCTAAGGAGCTGCCATGGCAACGTTGCAATTGCGGTGTCTGCTGAGAAGAGCCAGGATGACATGCTGGGACAGCACAAATGCTGCATGGCTGCTGCTAAGTGAATGCTGCCAGTCGTGGGCTGACCCTGCAACCGGTAAACGTTACAATTAAATTTGAAAAAATTGCTTGAATTCAGTTTTTAAAATATTGCTATGTTAATATTACTATTGTAGATCACTTTATCAATATGAAACTTGGGGAGATTTCTTAACTTCCACATTTAAGAGTAAGTGTGCTCCATGAAAATGAATTTGAATATTGAGTAGTTTTGCATCCACTTCATGAAACATTCATCCAAGAAAAATAAGTAGATGAGTACAGAGCCCCATATTGTTTGACAAGACTGAAAAGAATACAATCCGCAAGTATCCAGTTAAACTAGTCTCAGCTTTATGAAAATTTTGAGGCAAGATTTTTGGTTCAATCTGCCATACTATCTATTATAGATTTGGATTTTAGGTGTAATTTCTCACCTTTCCAAACAGCCTCAAGGCAAGTTACGTTTTGGGTATAGTAGGATTACATACATCCCTACCCCAGAATGATTTGGTTAAAACAGCTGATGGTGTGAGGCTGGAAGGAGATTCAGAAGAAATTTATAAAAGTATTTATTCAACAAAAGAGTGGTAGATGCATGGTACAGTCTCCCAATGAGGTTGATGGGGAAAAAATGTCATTGTAATATGGGACAGGAACATAGGATCCTTCATGTTGAGGTGAAACTATAACTGGAGATCAAACAGGGTAATGCAATAGCTGACAAATAGTCAGATCTATAGGGCCGGTGCAAGGGGATTTGGCGCCCTAGGCGAGCCTTCTTCCTTGCGCCCCCCCCCTGCCTCGGCCCCGACTCCTACCTCATTCTCAATCACGCCCGCTGACTGGGGTTTTCTGGGTCGCGAGCAGATTGGGCACTGCTTGCGGCCCGCCAAATCTCCACTCCTCTTTGCCACCACTTGCGGCCCCATATGGCTCGCACCCAGTGGCGCACCAAGGGTCTCCTGCGCCCAGGAGCCAATGCATTTGTGTGCCACAGAAAATCAGTGGCATCTCTAGACAGAAGAATTTGTTTTGGGTGGGGGGGAGCCAAAATGACATTTCTTCATCACACCCACCTCTATAGCATGGATCCTGCTTTAAAATTGGTTATAAAAAAAAGTGTTGTTAAAAAAAAGTCCAAAGGGTCCTCTGCATTATTTTAAAAAGCTGGCCAGTTTCACACTTCTAGTAAAACTACTATAAAATTATTTGATAGCCTCATTCAACTAATTCTATATGGATTATGAGAGTGAAGTCTGGAATATATAGGAAGGGACAGAATGTCAATACAAATCCTGCACCTCCAGTTCTGTATCTCTGTGCATCTACTGAAATTCCCCCAAACAATGGAGCTTGGATGTTTCCCTTACAGCTCATCATACTAAAAGATATTTTCAAATTCTGGTGTCACCTCACAGTAACAGCAGCACAAACACCTTCCACTGCCAGACACATTGTGAACTAACACAAAGCACCGCAAAAAGACACCCAAAATCTATACTGCAATCCCATCATAACATAACAGTAATAACACCAAGACTCAAACAACAATAACCCTACCTTTGAAAAAACAAGGGTAAATATTACACTGGGTCCTAGAATACCAATACACCACCTACTGAGGAAACAAAACAAACCCAATTGCTATAGATCTCTATACAGACACTATATGATAGCAGAATCTCTCATCATGGTCACACACCCTCACCAAATACAGAATACAAAATAAAGGAGCACAAATTAGAAAAAACTGAAATGGAAACCCCAAGAAGCCAGACTCTGTGTATTAGGAATGGAAAAACAGAACAACCATTCCTCATAAAACAAATAAAATCAAGAAACAAAGCATCAGTTATAATAGTAAAACCATACTAATAAAATATTTTAAAACTACTGATAAATAGAATTTCTATTAATTAAAATCATATACATTTTTTACAATTTCCCAAACACCAATAAAATATTTCAAAACAGTACATATATCAAATAACACACAATAATTAAAATTAATAAGGATTTTAAAAAGCCCCTGCTGTCCATACATGGGAGCTCTTGATTTCCAGTCACCCTGATATTGTCGAGGATTAGGAGGTTATCCTCTCTCTCTCACACATACTCACATGTCCATTCTCTCTCACACATACACTGTCACATACATACACATTCATGCTCTTATACCCAACCATAACCTCTCGCTCTCACAGACACTGACACACTCAGGCTCTAAGGCACTCTCTCCCCCTCCACACACACCCCCACACAAACTCTTACTCCCCTGGATTTTCTCATACACACTCATGCTCTCACTCTCACTGGCTCCCTCACATACACACAAACACACACTCCCAGGCAAGCTCCCACTCGTTCTCACACAGACACAGACACACACAGACAAGCTCCTAGTCATTCTCACACTGAACCCCAGGCAGGCTCCCATTCATTTTCACACCACTCCCTCCCCATCCCCCAGGCATGCACACATTCATTCTCACACACACAGACCCCCAGGCAGGCACCAATTTATTCTCACACACACCCATACACCACAAACAGGCAGGCACCTATTCTCACACATACAAACCCCAGGAAGACACCCATACATTCTCATTCACAGACACACCCTCAGGCAGGCACCCATGCATTCACACACATACACCCCCAGGCAGACTCCCATTCATACACATGCACACACTAAAGGCAGAGACCCCCTCTCTTTCTTTTGCCAGCAACCTCAGAGCCTCTCTCATTCTTCTGCTGCCACTGTCACTGCCGCTGTATGGCTATTGCGGAGGTGCTGGTTGCTGCTATTGGCACTGAAGCCCATTCTGCTGCCTCCTCTGTGCAGGCCCCATGGGCTTCCAGTTCCTCTATGCTGATCTCGTACATTGTGAGATCCGCATAGAGAAAGTGCTACTCTTGCACATTCCCAAAGATTACATGTTCCAATCAGTAAAAAGTAATTTATTTCTTTTTACATTTGCTGTCTGATCTTAGTTTTCTAATCGGTTGGTCACAGGCTTTTTTTTTCCACCTTCCCTTTCTTATTTTTTTGCCAATTCCTTTTATAACATATTTATTTTCTCTCCATCTGTCTGCTTCCCTCAAACACATGGTCAGGTTCTCATTCTCACATGCTTTCTCTCTCTCACATACACAGGCACTCATTCTCACATGCTGTCCCTCATACAATCATTTATACACAGTCTCTCTCTTGCACATGCTGTCTAACTCTCACTCCCACATGCTGTCTTGCTCAAGCACAGGTTCTCACTGTCACATGCTCTCTCTCATACAATCATTCCTACACACAGGCTCTCACTGTCACATGCTGACTCACACACACAGGCTCTCTCTCACTCCCACATGCTGTCCTGCTCAAGCACAGGCTCTCACTGTCACATGCTCTCTCTCATACAATCATTCCTACACACGGGCTCTCACTGTCACATGCTGACTCACACACACACACAGGCTCTCTCTCACTCCCACATGCTGTCTTGCTCAAGCACAGGCTCTCACTACCACATGCTGTCTCTCACACACACAAAGGCTCTCCCATGCTGTCTCTGCAAACATTCAGGTCTTCACTCCCACACACACACACAGTCTCTCAACTCATCTCATACACGCACACATACACACTGTACAAACCCTCAGTCTCTCTCTCACCTCTGGGCCTCCTCTTCACGGGCCACTGCAGGATGAGCTCTGCAGCAGCCCCGGTCTTCTCGAGCCGCGCTGATCCTCTTCTGAACGTGGCAGATGCTCCTCCTCCTTCCGGCACGCGGCTGATGCTCCTCCTCTTTCCTGCCCGCGCGGCTCCGGCAACATTTTTCTTCCGGGGCCGCGCGGGCAGGAAGGAGGAGAAGTTCCTGCATTGGCTGATGCTCCTCCTCCTTCCTGCCCGCGCGGCTCCGGCAACATTTTTCTTCCGGGGTCGTGCGGGCAGGAAGGAGGAGAAGTTCCTGCATTGGCTGATGCTCCTCCTCCTTGCTTCTCCTCCTCCTGCCCGCGCGGCTCCGGCAACATTTTTCTTCTGGGGCCGCGCGGGCACCAGCATGTTTAGACGCGACTGTACCATGGCCCTGTGATCTTCTTGCTGTGTGTATCTGCCATTGGGATGACGTCCACCGGCGGCCATTGGCCGTCAGCGGCTCGGCGCCCCCTAATGCTCAGCGCCCTAGGCGATCGCCTAGTTCGCCTAGTGCTTCCGCCGGCCCTGCAGATCTAGTATAAGATTTAAGAAAAGTGCCACAAATTATCTCAACAAGTCACATCCTCTTGTGTTTTCCAGCTGTGTCCTAAAAGCAATCCTATTAATTCTGGGCCGGATTTTCAAAAGGTTACGAGCGTAAGGCCTATTTTAAAAAGGCCCGGCGATGCGCGTAAAGCCCCGGGATGCGTGTAAGTCCCGGGGTTTTACAAAAGGGGCAGGGAGGGGGCGAGGAGGTCCAGGGGCGTGGCTGGGGTGTGGCCAGAGGCCTCCGCACGGCCGCTGGGCCAGGGATCGCCCGCCAGAGGTCGGCCGGTGCACACAACTTAATTCAGCCCCAGGGCTGAAGTAAGTTTTAAAACAAAAAATAGAAATCAACAAAGGTAGGGGGGAAGGGCAGGGGAGGTAGGGGAAGGGAAGGTGGAGTGGGGGGGTAGTGAACGGGAGAAGGCAGCTCGGCGCGCGCAAGGGGGTGCACAATTGTGCACCCCCTTGCGTGCGCTGACCCCGGATTTTATAACATGTGCGCGCACTTCTTTTAAAATCTACCCCTCTGGTTTTAAACTATCTACAATGAATATGCATGAGACAGATTTAAATACCTTATCTACTCACATATAAGCCTTTTCACATATAAGCCGACCATCATTTTTTAATCTCCTAAACCGAGAGAATGCAAAACCTGCATATAGGCCAAAGGTCAAAATTTGATAGCCTAGTGGTGCTGTCAGAAATAGACCAGGTATGCATCTTTACCTCGTAACATCATCCTAATGATATAGGCATACATTTACCTTATTTTAAGAACTTTAAGATGTAACTTACTTGCTTTGCAAACATATCGATGCCCTAGTGTAGTAAGGTAAATTTAATTTAAAAACAAAGCTGGCGCGTTCTATTTGATCTTACTGACTTAAGCGACATTTTATGTTCATTTCCTAACATGCACCAGTTGGATGTTGAACATATTTCCTCAAATAAAGACAAACAAGGCACTAGAATTCATGTTTCACAAAATGGTTTAAAACATTTAAAACAGAACATAAGGGTACATTTTAGAAGACATTTTGTCCCACCCCCCCCCCCCCCATTTTAGTTTTCCGGCTCTTCCGCACATACTGGGAGATATGTGCGTCGCCCGGTATTGGCGCATGCTGGCGTTTTAAAATTTACTTGTTAGTGCATAAATATTGCATTAAAAATCAACCATTTTAAATAATTAGCATAACACCTAGTTTATATTTTTGCTAATATACTAATAGTTACGCATGCCCACATTGGTCTCAATGTAGTATCAACCATAATTTGGTTGTGATCCAGGGATTAGCCTAACTTACGCCTGGATTCACCATTCTATCACAGAATGGTGAATCCAGCGAAAACGGGGGTGGGGGAGCGGGCCTGCGAAAGCCGGCAGCCTTCGCACCACCGTGGTGTTTTCACTGCCGGCTTTCGCACCCAATAGCGCGCTACTGGCGACGATAACGTTACTAACCTTATCGCCGCCAGCGAAGACACCGCCGAGTCCGCCTCCTTGCCGCCGTGACTCCTCCCCTCACCACCTCAACTCCGCCCCCAGCATGCTATCGCTCACGAAAAGGGCCTTTTCGCATGTGATAGAGGCTTATTGCGAAAATGACCCCCTTAGTTTTTCAGGCATATTTTGGAGCATCAAATTCTAGGCTTATACGCAAGCATATACAGTACATTGGTGGTCCATTTCATGCAAATATCTTTCATGCATATTTTTGGGGGCAATCTTGAAAACCTGACTGGTTAGGTGTGCTTTCAAGACAAAATTTGGAAACACTAAATTAGGAGGTTATTTTTCCATTGGAAACAATGACTTTTGGACATGAAGTAAAATAGAGACACAAAATAGTGGGCACAGTAAAGGGATTATTTTTTTCAGATTTCTTTTATGCCACAAGATACTGGATAGGATAATATTTTACTACTATTAGCCCAAATCCTTTCTGTAGTCAGACAGATAGACAAACAGATGCACTGCTTGCATTCCAGTTAAGTATTCTGACATACTCATGAATGAAGTTTTACATAGAATAACATTTCATTGAACTGAAGATTTCTCTATACCTCGATTTAGGTTTGTTTTACCTTTCAAAAACCTGCAAAAATGAGGTGGAGGAAATAAGGTTAAAAATGTAAAAAACTGTTATATTTCGATTCATTGGATTCTTTTTCTACTTTTTATGGAGGCAATTTTCAAACTATCTACATTGGGTCAAAGTTCATAGGTCCTTTTTACCTGTGAACTTTGCACCAATTCTCAAAGCCAAGTGTACTTTCCCTTTGAAACTTTCAATGGAAAATAATGCGTACAGATTGGAAAATGAAACTTAAGTGCATTATTTGTTTTCCCCAACCAGACCTCGCAACCATGAACACTTCTAAATGCCGCTGAAACATCTTGAGCCTTCAATCATAGCTATTCCCTTTTCTTTCTCTTTCCACTAATTTTTTTTCCCTTAATCAAGTCCTTGCTGCAGCAGATCTGGATAGGGGCTCACGGACCGCAGTTCCCTTTGGACCCCAGTATGTATGCACTCTGAATACCAACCATAGGTGTTGCTGTTATACAATGACTGGGATTCCCTTTCCCCATCTCAGGGGGTCGGGGGGGGGGGGGAGGGTAAGGGGGAGGAGAAAGGAAGAAGGAGGGAACTGAGAATGCCGCCTCTGCCTTGCTGGTCTGAAAAGCAGGTGTAGGAACTGAACCCGCCTCTACCTTTGTGTGTGTGTGTGTGTGTGTGTGTGTGGTGTTGGTTCTTTAAGCCATGGCCTAGCTTAGACCTAATAGCAAAAAGAGCACTTAACGGGTCCTGTGAATCAAAATAAGTATACAAAAGGCACCTCTTCTTAAATTTTCAATGTGGCTCGATCAGTATCAGAGAAACACAGTGATATCCTGTTTTATATGTGAGCGAGCAAGTAGCAAAAGTTTTTAAAGATGCCACATCAGCAAGCCTGTCAACGTGTTCAATCCTGCGGAGTTGAACTGTCCGGTCTTCTAATCATTTGCGGCTCTTAGCGACTATATAGCCTGTAAGTAATTGGCGGCTGTGTAGCCTGTCATGTCTGACAAGCACCAGAGTAAAGATCTTGTAAACTCCGTCCAAAACGGCAATGAAGTTTGTGGACCGGGTATCACGGCTGAAAAGGCCTGTAACAATTTTAAACGATTTGTCCGTCTGTCCCGAGTGTACAGTCAAAGTAGCTGTGAGGCTTGCAAATTTATACTTGTATAATGATGTATCACGGCTCAAAAGCCTGTGACAATGTTAAACACTTGCTCCGTCTGCCCTGACTGTACAGTGTGTTTTCCAACCTGACAACGGCTGGTGTTTCGCTGCTGAATTGCAGCTTTGTCAGGGGTAAATTGCCTCTTTCTTAAGGACTCTGGGTCTCACGATGAATCATCTCTAAAGCGGGACACACCTTAGCTTAGACCTAAACATGGTTCATAGAAGACTCGCATGTTGTACAAGGTTGAAACCCTGATAGGCAAACAGAATAAGAAGCAGTTGTTTACTCGGGTTGCACCTTCTTTTGAAAAATGTGAGCTTTGGTTGTTACAAATTAACAGTACAAAAGCGACAGATATACCTGCGAAATTTTGAGTGTGGTCACCCTGAGATTGCTGTTGATTAGTGGGGGAAAGGAAAGGGAGGAATAATGAGTATGAACTTTCTCTGTTTCACACCCTCCCTGCTAATCCACACATTCTCTCTCTCTCTCTCTCTCTGCCATCACCACCACCCATTTTCTGCTCTCTAGGGTTGATTCCCTAGCATCTCTCTCCCTCCCGGACTCCAGCAATCTCACTGCTGCTAACCCCCTATAAGCCCCCTGACTTCTACATCCGCACTCAATCCTCAGCTGAGTCCCAAGTGCTGGAAGCACAGCTGCAGCTCCTCTCCAGCTTTCCCCCACATGCTATGGGAAGTGCGTGTGCATGCGTGCGCCAGACTTACCTCTCTCCTCCCTGCAGGCTTGCTGAAGAGGGAGTGGCTGGAGTAGTGAACTGAGAGGCCTAGAGCTTTTTTTTTTGCGTTTTACAGAGATCCAGAAATTAATGCAAATTCCCTGAATTTCTAGGTGAAATCTGGAGAGTTCCCAGGTATGGCGATGGAGGTGAGCGGGATGGAATTGTTAAAATTATGATGAACTGTATATCAGAGCTCTTCAGTGGGTCCGACACAGAAAAAGGGGAATCTCTGCTGTATAGGATTGTATGCCCTGCATAGCACGTATGAACGACCAATGTGTCTGGTAATAGAAGACTGTTCTACTATCAAACACATCTCTCTGGTGGATAAGACTATTATCCCCAGGAGAAGAAAGAGTGACTAGCAAAGGATTAAGGTGAGGACAATATTTGTCACTGGAGCTTATTATTCCTTCTTCATAGGCCATGGGTAAGCAGTTTTCAGCTATAAGCTGTAAATGATTGTCAAAACCTATGAAAAAATATAAGAAAAGGAGGTTTCATGATGGCCTCATATCTCAAGTTTGACCTATTCATGAGTTGCACGTTCCTTATTTTATCCTGTGATCATCGAGGAACCAGAGGAATGTCATGTTAACAATTAAATGTTCCATAAATATCATTAATTGTAGGTTTGCATATCTGTCGCTTACAGGTGGAGAGCAAGGTGTCAGTGGTTTGATCACGTGTAGGAAGTAATAGTATCTAATGTACTTAATGCCTTTCACAGATGTGATGGTATAGATTGATAGGCATGTCCATAGAGTTTACAGTGGTTAACTACAGCATATTTTAAAAAATACAAAACTCTGTTGAAAAGTATTTCTATCCTTTGTAAATATATTGATTTACGCAATAGAAATATGTTATGCAGACAGTAATGACTGTTCAAATGTTACAGATCACCACAGCCAGTGTAATTGTCCGACGGGAGCCTGTAGTGGTTCTTCTATTTGAATAGAGCTATTTTCCTATGGCCAGCTGTAGCAGACTTGAAGATTTTCATGGCTATATGTCGCTGACTCCATATTTGAAATAATGAGCTATAATTTCTAACTGTATATCATACATCTTCACAGCACTCTATCTGCAGGCCAGTGAAAGCTGCCATCTGAACCAGCTGTCCGGATTTACAGAATATAGCCACTTATGCTCAGTTCCAGTGCAACCTTTTTATTACTGTGTTTGTTGTTTTATTTTTAGAGTTGTTTTTTTTTCTTCTAAATGAAAAGTTCCTTACTTCTCTCCAGCTGCTGTAGCCTCTGAAGCCTTCCCTGGGGGTCCAGGACCCATGATGCAGCCTTGCCTCGGATGTGAAACAACTCTTGGTTATTAACTCACTTCCAGATGTCTTTTATAATTTTATAGATATACTTTTTTTTCTCACTTTTTGTTCTTTTGCATGTGCAGTTTTGTAAAGCAAACTCGAAGTGCTGTATCTCGCAGCTCATCTGTCTCCAGCGTAAATTCACCGTGAGTTGCTCTCTGTTACAATATTTAGTAACTGAATTTATGATATAAATATATATATATATATATATATATTATATATATATATATCCACACACACACTCCTTTTACCCCTTTTTTTCTACACCTTCATCCACCTCACTGTTGGACACCTCCAGATCCATACTCTAGGGAAGGACTGGAAGTCACAAAGCATTAACATCAAATACCTGTCTAAATTATGTATTTATCTGTTTTGTGTCTACTTCTATCTTTTTTTTTTTTTTTGTTCCTCTGCTTGAAATTGTTCTCCACTTTTTGATTTTATACTTCTTTTTCTCTTCTTTCCCAGCTTTAATCTTTCTTCCCTGCCTTTTTTGTTCTCTTTTCCTTCCTTTGTTCCACCTCTATTCTCCTTTCATATTTTGTTCTCGCTTTTGCTGGCTTTTCAGCTTTTATGGGCTCGCTTTGATGTTCCTGTCTGTGTCTGTCTGTTAGTGCTGCTAAGGAGAAAAAAAAAAAATAACAAAGCAATCTTGCAAAATATGCACGTTTTTTTTAATGTTAAAGGTGGAAAGGAAATCATGGTCAAATTTTATTAAAATAAAATAGATCACATCTCCAGGAACAGAGGCCTAGCAGAATAAAATTTAAAATCACTGCATAAATGACCGCAGGAAATGTTTGCCTATAAAAATATGCATTTGTGAGTTAAGAACTTGTACACCCCATACTGTGCTTGAGAAATCTGCGTTTTAATTAATTTGCAAACAAAGGTTCTGTTGCTGTTCTGCTATACCTCCCTATCCTATAGCTAAAAAAGACACTTTCTGTGTTGGCAGAATGGAAATATGAAAATTGCTGATGTTGGTTTAAAACTGAGGTAGCTTGATATGACAGAAGTCGCCCAGGCTGCTGAGCTGTGTCTTGAGTCTTTTGCTTTGATTTGTATATCATTGCTGCTACAGTAGGGTGCTAAGTGAATGTTAGCATACCAGTGTCCTAGAGCTTTCAGGTTTAGAAAAACCATAATGACATGCAAGATCTAAGTAAGGGGTCTATTTACTCATCTATGACGTGTACCAGCACGCGTTACTAATGAATAGGCCTCACTGCCAATAATGAGAGCTGCAGTAAATAACGTTCATTACTGCATGACACAGGTTATTAAGTAAACCCCTAAATCATAGCACCATGATAACAAGATGCATCTGTTTTACCAACCCTGAGAGTGTCCTCTTAAAAGAATGCAGTATTCATATATGAATCCTTCGGTGTATATCTTTCAAAGGTGTGTTTGAAAGAAGCAAATTAATTGGTTTTAGCGGATATTAAAGAAAAAATTGGCACATCTACTTGAATGGAAAATTAATATTTTGATTATGGTGAAAGTCATCAGTAGAGCAAACAAAATCACATCATCTCACATTTCATCCTAAATTTTTGTATCTTTTATCTAGCCTGCCAATTAGTAGTTTCTCAGCATCTGAATATACATATTTTAAAATGATATGCTTTGCAAAGGGAAGGCAATTTTAAAAGCTGTTTCTAATTCTATAGTGCTTTACGGACAGAAATGGGCCTTTATAAAAGTGCCCACCTGATATGAATGTAAAAATATGTGCATACAGCCTGTTTACATGTGTTTTTAACTGCATGCCAGAGAGATGTGTGGACCTCTTAGACTAGGATCCCCCTGGAAGACCCCAAGGGCCACAACTCAAATCAAGTCTTAGACATTACTATCCATTCCTAAAGTTATTTAATCTGAGCATCCATGATTCCCTAAAGGGGTGAAAATCTCTTCCTTAGCATTGTTTAGATCTTTCTTACTCACACATTGAATTCTCCTGAATACAACTGTAATAATCACACTGGAATCTTGAAGTGGTTTTTCCAACCTAATTTTACTGATAGTTGATGGAAACTGATAAAGTTTCTATGCAACTTGTAATAGTTACATTGTCCAACTTCACTATTTATGCTTATAATAAAATTGTAACACTTATTTGAGTGGATGAACGAAGCCAATTGTCATCCTTATGATCTTAGTCCATTTCTTTATATGAAGTAATTTCTAAGCTTCCTTCCCAGTTAATAACGGAAAGAGTGTATCCCATTCTAGATGTCATTGCCACATCTCAATTTCAACCCTTTTACGCCTGTTGCTCTAGTTGCCTCCTTCATAAATCTTGAGATGGTCAAGGTTCCCTAATTGTTGCCACCAATCTTCATCTCTCACCAAATACTCCTTCTCCCAAGGAGTGAAATTGGATTCATTCCTCTTCAGAGGACATGGATGGCTCTATGGGTCTCTCTATGCGAAAAACACCATCTCCTCTGATGTTACATAATTTGAGTCCCTGGGCAGGAAGGGAGGCAAAAAATTCTGATTCATGAAAAGAAAAGTTTTCAAAAGCATAATAAAAAGTACATAAAGGTACTCTATCTCCTGTTTTTGATCAGGTCTCAATACCTGAGACCTCATAGTGTTTTCCTAGGGAAAACAAGTAAATGGAGCAGCAAAGGGATACTCTGCCCCTAGGCTTCTACAAAGTAAAATGGTAGTATAGGCTTATATAGAAACAGAGAAACATGATGGTAGAAAAAGACTGTAGGGCCCATCTAGTCTGCCCATCTGTCCAACTAATTTAACATTGTAATTTTCATCACTTCCTTAGAAATCCCCTGTAATTATCTCATGCTTTCTTGAATCCAGATACTATTTCTGTATCCACCAATTTCACTGGGAAGCTATTCCATACACTCACCACTCTCACTGTAAAGAAATATTTCCTAAGATTACTCCTGAGTCTATCCCCTTTCAGCCTCATTTCATGACCCCC